>NC_091638.1:66919088-67222355 GCF_027580195.1 Bos mutus | reverse complement strand
ACTGATGAGGTGAGATATAAATCTGTATTTCTGGCTTCTTGGAGGGCCTGCCATCAATAGACTTAATTCTCTGGAACCGAGCCGTGGCCACTGCGTTTGGCTATCTACACGTGCTCCGCTCTCCAGTCCGCCAGGTCCACTTCCTGTTTCCTGTACCTGCCTTAGTCACTCACTCATGATACCACCTGGCTCCCGTGGATACCCCTGTCGCCAGCTCTCTGGTTGAAGCTCCTGGTGGCTAACATGTCCACTTCATGAATCTATGTTCCCATGCTGGGTGTTAAGCATTATGCAAAAGAGAGAAAGGTGAGACAGTCTCTCTAACCTTCCCGCAGGAGTTCCCCGTCAGTTTTAATTCCTGCAGAGCTAGGGAAAATCATTCTACCTCTGGGCCTAAGAGGAGGAGGCTTACCCAGAGGGTGCCCTAGTCGGAGTCCTACTTTGCCAGTGGCAAATTGGCAGAATAAATAAGGATCAGAGCCACAGATGTCAGTTATTTGGAAGAGAGCCAACTAGATCTCTTAGTCCTAATCTTTATAATCACTGAAACTAAAAATAGGCAGCTTAAACAGATTTTAGATCCAGCTGAAGATAAGAGAAGTTACAGAGAGTGCATCGTGTGTGCTAAGGCACTTCAGTCGTGTCCAGCTCTGTGCGACCCCATGGACTGGAGCCCGCCAGGCTCCTCTGTCCATGGGATTCTCCAGGCAAGAGTACTGGAGTAGGTAGACATGCCCTTCTCCAGGGGATCTTCCCGACCCAGGAATTGAACGTAGGTCTCCTGCATTGCAGGTGGATTCTTTACCATCTGAGCCACCAGGGATGCCCAGAGTATGTAGTACAGAGACACAAAGATAGAAAATTTAGAAGAAATTAAGAGACACGGAGGAGGGAGACTTCCCTGGTGGTCCAGTGGCTAAGACTCTGCACTCCCAATACTGGGGGCCTGGGTTTAATCCCTGGTTGGGGAACTAGATCTCACATGCCACAAATAAAGACCCCAAATGCCACAAGAAAGATAAAAGATCACAACTAAGACCCAGTGCATGAAATAAATAACATTAAAAAAAAAAAAGACACGGAGGACAGTGTGAAAAGATCTACTGTACATGAACTGAAGTTCCAAGAAGAAAGGAGAGAGAAAAGAAGGAATTTTAGAAGAGATAATGACTGAGCACTTCATAGAACTGATGAAAGACCCAACTCAGAAATCCAAAGAAGCTCAAGAAATTCCAAGAATGACAAGCAAAACATGTGTCTAGAAATATCATAGAATAGAAATTCCCTGGTGGCCCAGTGGATAGGACTCTGCACTTCCACCTCAGGGGCACGGTTTCAATCCCTGGTCAGGGAACTAAGATTTCACAAGCTGCACCATGTGGATAAGTAATACTGATAATGATAACTTTTCATCAAAACTAACCATAAAGAAGGTGAGAAGATGCATCTTAAACTTGGATAGGGTATTTATCACATATGAGTTAACAAAAGGTTAGCAGCTAAATATATAAAGAACTTTCCAAAAAAAGTGAAGAAAAAACAGCCTAACAGAAAAATAGGCAAAACTCATGAACCGAAGAAGAAAATAAATAACCCACCAACTTGTGGGATGTTGTTCCATCTCATTAGTCATCAGGAAAACACAACCCACATGAGATTTCCACCCACCAGCTCGGCAACGTGAAAAACTGTCAACATCACCCTGGTGAGCCGAGCCGGATGGACCGCCACCCCCCTGCCTCTGGGAGTGAAAACAGGTGCAGCGAATCTGGAAAACAATGGGGGCATCATCCTTTAAGGATTATTATCCAGACCTCGATTCTCCTGGGAAAACCTGCCCCTGATCGCCAGGAGACGTACAATATGTCCAGAACAGCCTCGGAGGGCAAAAATCACAGGTTATACAGCGACAGTGGAAGAGACAGGACTGTGGCATGTTTGTAAGTGTAAGTTTGTAAGTATAGCCACGGGACTATATACTGCACTCACAAACATGTGGATCTCAGACGTAGTTCGAGCAGAAAGAGCAAATCACAGGATGTGAGCAAAAATGTAACATGAATTGAGAGTAGAACTCAGGGAAAACAAGAGGCTAATAAGCACAAAGTCAAGTGCTGATTCCTCAGGCGGGGGAGGCTACGAGGTGCAGTCAGGGAGGGATGATGTGAATGACTGTTAAGCTGGGTGGTGGTGGTGTGGGTGTCATTCTTTATAAGGTAGGTACTGTACGTTTTTTATTTGAAATGAAATGTTTTTTATATGAAATGTTTTATTTTAAAAAGAGGGTGGGGACTTCCGTGGTTGACTCTGAGCTCCTACTGCAGGGAGTGAGAGTTCAATTTCTGGTCGGGGAAATAAAATCCCACATACCATGCAACCAAGAAAAAGTATTTATTGAACACTAAGAATATATTGGGCTTCCCTGGTGGCTCAGGTGGTAAAGAATCTGCTGGCAGTGCAGGAGACCTGGGTTCGATCCCTGGGTCGGGAAGATCCCTGGAGAAAGGACTGGCTACCCACTCCAATATTCTTACCTGGAAAATTCCATGGACAAAGGAGTCTGGCGGGCCATAGTCCACAGAGTTGTAAGAAGTTGGACACAACTGAGCGAATTTCACTCAAGAATATATTGTCTGAACATTTGTCACGGTAAAAATTTAAAAAAAAATGTTTTTAAAAAGAAAATAATGATACTATCCTCCTTGTGTACAGTTCAAGTGAGACAATCAAAAGCAACCATTAGCTTCACTTTAATATGGACCCTGCTCAGTGCTAACACGTGATCTGCATGCCCACGAGACAGCAGACGTGGTCCGGGGCAGGGTGCCGCTGGCCATGGCTCTTGGCAAAGCCCCGTGAATTCATGGAGGGCGTCCATCCAAAGGCACTGACTCCTGCCTTCCCACAGGTGCTGAAGTCCACGGGGGATGTGGCCGGAGGCCGGGCCCTGTATGAGGGGTATGCGGCAGTCACCGATGCGCCCCCCGAGTGCTTCCTCTCCCTCAGGGACACGGTGCTGCTCCGCAAGGAAGCCCGGAAGCTCATCGTTCAGCCCAACACTCGCCTCGAAGGTAATGGACTCCTGGGCCCCCTGTGATAGAGGGCCCTCGGGGAGCACAGAGGAGGCCTGGAACTGACCCCGGAGCTCGGGAAAGGCTACTCGAGGTGGCTCCTGTCTCCCCCCTCCCTCCCGGCCCAGTCCTCCCCATGCCAAACCTCAGGCCCACACCTTCACATCCACCACCACCATAGGCCACCCCCCAACACACACACACACACACACACACACACAGGGTCAGGCTGCTTGTGAGATGGCAACAGAAGGTTGAGGGCGGCCAGCAGAGCAGGGGCTAGTGAAACAGACACACCCCGGGCCTTGGAGGAGGCTGGGCATCATGCTGGAGAGTCAGGCCTGGTGGGGCCCAGGAGTGAGGTCAGGTGAGGCAGAGAGGAGGCACCCAGCAGGCTGAGAGCAGTCAAGTCAGAACAGAGGTCAGCAGCCCCATGGTTCCTCTCCCCTCCTCAAGTGATGCTGCCGTTTCCAAAAGCCACGCACTTGTACCTTTTGTACTAAGAGCGTTTGCACCTCCATGGGTAAGTATGAGAGTTAAATGCAATAATTACCTGCTCCTAGTGAGGAGAGAGCATTTCAGAGGTTTAGCCTAAACTCTACTCTGGGGAATTCCCTGGCATCCCAGCGGTTAAGACAGCGCTTTCATTCCCGGGGCCTGTGTTCAATCCTGGGGGTGCCAGCACCCTGCTGCATTCACTCTCTTCTCATCCCTTGCCTCACGTTTCCCGACACTGGCATGTGAGGCACTTGAGACGAGGTGGTGCCAGGCTGTGGTTAAAACATGAGCTTCAGAACTGCGCTGCATCCTTGGCCTATTCACTTAACCTTTCTGAGCTTGGGTGTCTTCATTCATAAAGCCCGTGTGGATTGTGCGCTGACTCTAGTGAACCTGAGTACTTCCTTCAAGTTCTAAGTGTATTCCAGGGATTAACCCTTTAAATACTCAATAATACCCAGTAAGGTATAGGTATTATTACAGGTAAGGAAACTGAGGCACAGAGAGTCAGTTACTCAAGGCTTACAGCTTTTTACTGGAGGAACCAAGAGTCAGATCAAGAGCATTTGCTCCTCACTATGCTAGGAAGTGGAACTTCATGGGAAGCTGTGAGGGTTAAATGAAATAATTACCTCCTCCTGGTGAGGAAAAAGCATGTAAAATGTTTATTCCAAATTCTAGAGAATTCCCTGGTGGCCCAGTGGTTGGGACTTAGTGCTTCCACTGCCGAGGCTTGGTTTCAATCCCCCATGCAGGCTGCATGGTGCAGCCAAAAAAGAATAATTAAAATAAAAAACACTTTAGTTAAAAAACAATATAAACTCCACTCTGTGCTCCAGAGGTGTCATGGATTTGCCAGCCCTCTCCCCTGGCTCACCACCCTGCAGGCACACTCTCTGAGCTATCACCCAGCTTCCTCTTCTTCATGGTGGCTGTCACTCTGCCATTTTCCTGTCTGCTCCTCTCCATGGCAACAGGAACAGCATGTCCCCAGCACCTAGCACAGGGCCGGGAGCCACTCAGTGCCTGTCAGTGAGTGAGTGAGTGGATTATACCAGGCTCCCAGCAAGTGCTCATTACATGGACAAGATCATCATTGCTTTGACTGTCCAGCTCTGGGCAGGCATTGGGGATGGACTCCTCACCTCAAGTTGTTCTCAGCCCATTAGAAATAAGACAGAGAGAGAAATGGTCTTACAAGGGAAGTGTTCATGGGTGCCCAAAAGACACAAACAGTGGTCTGAACACTTAGAGAAGAGAAGATCATATCTACCTTTGAGAGAACTGGGGAAAGGTGGGTCTGGGGAGGAAGTAGGGGGTAAACTTTGAGGCCCAAAGAACAGGTTGAATTTTCAAAGGTGGTGGTGATGGTGGTGGTGATTGTATTAATAGCTCACTTTTGAGGACTTCCATGGGCCAGAGTCTGGGTAAAAACTCTCCACGGATCAACTCCCAACAACTTAAATGAGGAAGTTTCCCCTTTTTCAGCTGGAAACTGAGACACAGAGGGGCCGTATATTTGAAGTCACACAGGGAGTGGCTGGCAGGATCAGGATTTGAACTCGGGCCATCCGAGCTCAGAGCCTGTGCCCTTAGCTGCGTACATCCCATAAGGCCACAGAGTACAATGAGGCACTGTGAGCAGGTAGAGAAGTGGAGGGATGTTAGAAGGAAGTGCTTCCCATGAGTATTCAGGAACACCACATAGGTTAGATGGGTGCCCTTGGAACAGCCCCAGTTGACAGATGAGGAAGTAGGTTCAGAGATCGCGATGCTTATGATAGCTGGCACTTGGTGAGTGTGCCTTCCACCCATTATATTATATTTAATCATCGCAGCTTCTTGAGAGATGTACTGTGCTTGCCCCCACTTTCCAGATGAGGAAACTAGGGCTTAGGTTAAGAAACTTGACCAGGGCCCCACAGTAGATGGAGATGAAGCAGTTCCTCCTGGAAGCCAAGGACTGTGTCTGTTTCACCTAACATGGCACTGTTGTAAATCTCTATTAAGTGAATGAATGAATGCAGCAATTCATTGAATACTCCCCCTTTAACGTTTCCTATCTCATAGGATTATGGAGTCAGTTAGACAATGAAATATTGAGCACAATTTTTGGCACATGGTAAAAACTCAGGAAGACAACTAGCTGCTTCTGTGATTACGACTATGATTCTGTTTCCCTATTAAAACCTTTTCCTGCTGCTGTTTTTTCTCCATCTCCTCCCCAGGCTCAGAAGTACAACTTCTTGAGTATGAGGCCTCAGCTGCAGGCCTCATCCGATCCTTCTCTGAGCGCTTCCTAGAGGATGGGCCCGAGTTGGAGAAGATCCTCACCCAGCTGGCCACAGCTGATGCCCAGTGCTGGAAGGGGCCCCAGTGAAGCCCCATCTGGCCAGGCTTAAGGCACCTGTGAGGCCCTTCCCCGACTCGATCAAACCAAGGCTGTAAGTGGCCCCCTTTTTGTGGGCCCAGGAGAGGGGCAGGAGCCTGGACCTTGGTGCTACCTCAGCCAGGGGTGGTGACACTAAGCCCTTCCATTTGTCAGCACTTTCCAGCTTATCAGTGGTTCCCTTGTGTTATCTCATTTGATCTACACTGCCTTCTGCGGGGTGGGCAAGGCTCCTTGTCCGGATTCCCAGATGAGGAAATACAAGTTGTGAGAAAGTGACCTGTCTAAATCCTGCAGGATTCAAAACCTCTCCCAATCCAGTGCTCTTCATGTATTACTTTTATAACCAGAAAAATAAATATTGGAAACCACCACCATCTTCGCAATTTGTGTGGTTCTTTCTGGCCTTGGCCTCACGTCTCATTTGCTCCCAGCAGGGTGGTGGGATCAAGTCCTAGGGAGGGGGAAGGAGGGTCATTTTTAGGCTCCCATCTGCAACAGGATTTTGCCATCACCTCTAAATCTGGATATGCAGAGAGTCACATGGGTGAACATAATATGATTTTTGCCATCCTCCCTCATGGCTTTTCTTCTATTTTAAAGAAGAACCTAAAAACTGGAACTAAGATCATGACTGTAGCCATGAAATTAAAAGATGTTTGCTCCTTGAAAGAAAAGATATGACAAACCTAGATAGCATATTAAAAAGCAGAGACATCACTTTGCCAACAAAAGTCTGTATAGTCAAAGCTATGGTTTTTCTGGAGAAGGCAATGGCACCCCACTCCAGTACTCTTGCCTGGAAAATCCCATGGATGGAGGAGCCTGGAAGGCTGCAGTCCATGGGGTCTAGGAGAGTCGGACACGGTTGAGCAACTTCACTTTCACTTTTCACTTTCACGCATTGGAGAAGGAAATGGCAACCCACTCCGGTGTTCTTGCCTGGAGAATCCCAGGGACGGGGGAGCCTGTTGGGCTGCTGTCTATGGGGTCGCACAGAGTCGGACATGACTGAAGTGACTTCACTTATGGTTTTTCCAGTAGTCATGTATGGATGTGAGAGTTGGACCATAAAGAAGGCTAAGAGCTGAAAAACCAATGCTTTCTGATAGTGGTGTTGGAGAAGACTCTTGAGAATTCCTTGGACAGCAAGGAGATCAAACCAGTCATTCCGTAAGGAAATCAATCCCGAATATTCATTGAAAGGACTGGTGCTGAAGCTGAAGCTCCATTACTTTGGCCACCTGATGTGAAATGCCGACTCATTAGAAAAGACTCTGATGCTGGGAAAGATTGAAAGCAGGAGGAAGAGGGGGCAACAGAGGATGAGATAGTTGGATGGCATCACTGATTCAATGGACATGAGTTTGAGCAAACTCCAGCAGATAGTGAAGGACAGGGAAGCCTGGCTTACTGTGGTCTGTGGGGTCGCAAAGAGTTGGACAGAACTGAGTGACTGAACAGCAACAACAAAAAAAATTGGAACACCTCAATCCTAGAATTTAATCTGTCTTTTTTCCTTTTAATTTATTTTTCGCTGCTGGAGTACAGGCTCTAGGACTGGGGCTTCAATACTTGCCACAGAGGGGCAGAGTCAGAAGTTGTGGCCGACACAGTTGCTCTGTGGCATGTGGGATCTTCCCAGACCAGATCTTTTTCTAAATGGAACAGGTGTTTCCTTCATTGGCAGACAGATGGCTTCTTTACCACTGAGCCACCAGGGAAGCCCAGGAGTTAATCCCTTAAACTTTGGGTTTTGTTTCTCTATCCTAGACCTCGAGAGTAAGCACGGAAGAAAGGACGCGGCCCCTTTTCCACCCAGGTAACCGTGAGGATGAGCGGACGAGTTAGTTTTGCTGTTGATAAACCGGAGAAGGGCACCTCTCCAGGCCTCAAAGCTCAAGGGGCCCATGGCTGAGCCAGAGGTGCAGGGCCTAGAAGCTCCTGATGGGAAGAATCAGAGATAAATTATATAAGTCGGAACGAGGGATTGCATCTCAGCTGGTAGAAACCCCGGCAAGGACCAGCGCAACTTGCTCAGGAGCCTCTCTGTCCCGGGCCGGAAAGTTGAGCGCCCGGAACCTTGACACGCGAGCTTCCCCCCAACCCGGAAGCTTTTGGGCACTGCGCGGCGGCTGGCCACAGCCGGTTGCCAGGGTGACGCCTGGAAAGATGGCTGCTACGTCTTCGTCGGATTCAGACGGCGGCAAAGGCGAGAGGTGAAGGCTGCGATCCTTGAGACCCCTTTTCCTACATATGTAAAGAAGGTGCCCCGGTCCCTGGGATCTGGGGTCCTGCGAGTCTCAGCAGCGCTGGCAGTCCTTTAAAGATCACATAGGGAAACTGAGACCCAGGGAGTGAATGGGTGTGTGTGGGTGACTCGAGAGCTGCGATGGGGGAGCCGGAACTTGGACCCAGACTCTATACCCCTAGTTCAGAGCTCCCTACATACCTCATTCCCAGAAACAAGTTCCCGCAAAATGTTCTTCCTTCCCTTGGAATTCATCATCTGCCCCGCCCTCGCCCCCGTCCCCCAACTCTGTCCCTCTTCTCCCAGCAGTGAGGCCAATTCGAAATGGCTGGACTCACTCAGCGATTCCATGGCGAACATCCACACCTTTTCCGCCTGCCTGGGTGAGTCTCTGGGACCAGGAACCCTGGTTCTGGGGAGACCGGGGTGTCAGATGGTCCTAGAGTTAAGCTTCTAGGATGCTGAGACCCTGGTTTATGGCCCTTTTTATGTTTTCCAGCGCTGGCCGATTTTCACGGGGACGGGGAGTACAAGGTAAGCCTGTCACCCCAGAAGTGAGGTTTCCTGATAGTTCCAAAGAAGCTCAACGTAATCTGGAATTCATGTGCACTTTGAAAAAGCACGTTTAGTGTTACACTTTATTTTTAACGTGGAAGTGGAGAGAACCTGTTGATTTCATATGACAGACTGCAGAAAGTACAGCTAAACAAAATGCTGCTGGAGATTATACTAAGACAAAGCCTTTTCATTTTGTTGACGTTAATTCTTGGCTGGAAGGGTGCATCCCATGGTTGGGGGTGGGGCGTTAGAATCTGGAGGGAATTTAGACATGGAGGAAACTGAGAGTTTTATGTTTATCAAAAGGGTATGCATTTTAAGGTTAGCCGTGAGCTGATCATCTTGAAGCTGGATGATGGCTATTTGGGGGTTTGTTATATGAGTCTCTAGTTTTGTATATGACTGAAATTTTTCATAATAAAAAGATTAAAATTAAGATAAAAATATAAAGATAAGTAAAGAAATAAAAAATTTTAAAGGCACAGATTTTTTTAAAGGTTGAGAAATTATTGATCTAAAAGAAAGGAAGTTAACATATATTGAGTAATCATTTCTGGACTAGACCCTCTTTGAGGCATTTTCACATACATAGATACTGTTTATCTCTATTTTGTTAGTGGGAAAATAGATTCCAAGAGGCTGAGTTTACCAAGTTTGTAAAAGGTGGCAGACCTGGGCCTGTCAAATTCCCCATCACATGTTCCATTACAGCTCAGCCCTCACCAAGGGCAGTGAACCTACAATGGATATGTTATGATGGCAGCTAGAAAGGAGTCATATCCTGCTTGGACAGTGCAGTAAGATTCATGGCTTTGGCCCCCAAATCTCTGTCCATAGAGCATTCAACAATTAGCAAGCGTACAGTGAACCCCTTGTTTAAGGGAATGGCAGTCCACTCCAGTATTCTTGCCTGGAGAATCCCATGGACAGAGAAGCCTGACGGGGTACAGTCCATGGGATTGCAAAGAGTCGGACACAACTGAGCTACTAACACACACAGTGAACCTCTCCTGTGTGTAAGTTGTTGTGCAGACACTAAACTGAGAAATGAATCAGTCCATAGTCAGAAGGAAATACGGATACTGTCCTTGATTCATCCACAGTGTTGACTGAACACCTGGTGTATCCTTGGTGCTGGGTTGACGGCAGTGACGGGTAGAGAAATCACAGACCGCATGTGCTTAGTTGCTCAGTTGTGTCCTACTCTTTGCAGCCCCACGGGCTGCAGCCTGCCAGGCTTCTCTGCCCTAAACTGGAGGCAGGAGGAGGCAGTGCTACGTGAACTGTGCTGAAGGATGAATGAAGTGTGTCAAGAAGGCACGGAAGAGGGGAGGGCATCAGGCAGAGGGAACTGCACAGACAGAGGCAGAGACGCTTGCAAACTCACAGCGTATTTGTAGAGAGGAAATTGCTTTCGAACTGTGGTGTTGGAGAAGACTCTTGAGAGTCCCTTGGACTGCGAGGAGATCCAACCAGTCCACCCTAAGGAGATCAGTCCTGGGTGTTCATTAGAAGGACTGATGTTGAAGCTGAGACTCCAGTACTTTGGCCACCTCATGCGAAGAGCTGACTCATTGGAAAAGACTCTGATGCTGGGAAAGATTGAGGGCAGGAGGAGAAGGGGACGGCAGAGGATGAGATGGTTAGATGGCATCACCAACTCAATGGACATGGGTTTGGGTGTACTCCAAGAGTTGGTGATGGACAGGGAGGCCTGGCGTGCTGCGGTTCATGGGGTCGCAAAGAGTCGGACACAACTGAGCGACTGAACTGAACTCAAATTGAACATTAGAAAGTTGAGGCCAATATAAAATAGTAGTTAAAACCACTGGCTTTGTTTTTTTTAATTTTTGGCTGTACCCTGCAGCATGTGGGACCCTAGTTCCCCAACCAGGAATCAAACTCATGCCCCCTGCATTGGAAGGCAGAGTCTTAAACACTGGACTTCCAGGGAAGTCCCAAGACCACTGGCTTTGGATTCAGACAGACCTAGGTTCAAGACCTAACTGTACCACCTACTAGCTGTGTGACTTTGACCTAACATCTCTAAGCCTTATAGTTTCCTCATTTGTGAATTGGGGCTAATAATTTTATCTACCTCACAGGTTGTTGCTCAGATTAAATAAAAGAGTACATGAAGTTACTGGTGTGGCTTCTGGCACACTGAGCATGCTCAGAATCCAGGCATTCTGTGGCAGCCTGCATTCTGGCTGGAGCATAGCATGGATGGGGAAGTGATAGAAAACCTGTTGGGATCCAGATCAGAGGGGCCTTGCAGGCTTCACTCAGGAGAATGGGCTTGCATGGCAGCTGCAGCGGCTTGGCGGGTAGAAATACAAGAGCTCGTTTCTCCTTTGTGGGTTGCACGTCTCCTTTGTGGGTTGCACGTCCCACTCTGTGCACTTGGTTCTGCTCCTTTGCCGTTTGAAAGCCAGGCCTCAGAGCCCACATATGAGTTTCAGGCCCCCCAGTGACCTCAGTCATTGTCCCAGTGTGTAGAACAGTGTCTGGCATGGAGCAAGCCCTGAAGAAACACTTACTGAACAAATACTGAAAGTATCAGCTGCCCCCTGTTCCTCACTAGGCTCTGTGGTTCGCTGTCTCCTTTGACTTGCACTACAAGTGTCCTGCAGTGTGCACGGGTGCGTGTTAAGTTGCTATAGTTGTGTCCAACTCTGTGCGACCCCATGGACTAGCCTGTCAGGGTCCTCTGTCCATGGAATTCTCCAGGCATGAATACTGGAGTGGGTTGCCATGCCCTCCTCCAGGGGATCTTCCTGACCCAGCAGGGATTGAGCCTGAGTCTTTTTGGTCTCCTGCATTGGCGAGCAGGTTTATTTTTTATTTTTTTAACCACTAGCACGACTTGGGAAGCCCTGTCATGTGGTAGGTATTCCCATTTTGCAGGTGGGAAAACTGGCTCAGGAAGTCATTTTTCCCAAGGTCACACAGCTTGCAAAGCCTTTGCCCTCCTCCCACCCACCTGTGGTACACTCTGAGTATATATGGATGTGCACCAGCAAAAAGCTAAGCCCAAGAAGAGGGGCAGTAGGGGTGTCTTTAGCCCCTAAGTCTGGAATCAGCCAGCCTCTCTCTGCAGCTGGCCCTGGGAGACCTTGGCCCAGATGGGCGGCAGCCCCGCCTGAAGGTGCTTAAAGGACACACACTGGTGAGCCAGAAACCACTACCCGACCTGCCAGCCGCTGCTGTCACCTTCCTCATGGCGTCACACGAGCCCCGGACTCCAGCACTGGCAATCGCATCAGGCCCTTGTGTGTATGTGTATAAGAATCTCAAGCCCTACTTCAAGTTCAGCCTGCCCTCGCTGCCTACAAACCCCCTGGAACAAGACCTTTGGAATCAGGCCAAAGAGGTAAGTGGCACGGGGGATGAGAGCAAGAAGGCAGAGGTGGCTGCTGCAGGTGGGCCTCATTCCCTGCCTGGCTCTGGAGCTCACAGGCTCTACCTTCTTCCCATGGTGGCACAGGACCAGATTGACCCCTTGACCCTGAAGGAGATGCTGGAGGGCATCAGGTGAGAGCCCACTGTCCCCTTCATGTGCCTCCCTTACCCCCCAGTTCCTACTCCTTCATCCCAGAGCCCACTGTCTGACACCCCCCTCCCCCAACACTGGGCCTGTTTCTCAACTCAACCTGCTGGGATGGTCCCTCTCCTTACAGGGAGAAGGCAGAGGTGCCTTTGTCTGTACAGTCACTCAGGTAAGGGCCCTCTGGACGGCCAGGGCTCCAGAAGCTCCCTGGGAGGGCAGGGGGAGAGGCTGTGGAGTGGCCTTGGAGGGCAGGCAGGCCCCGGGCGCACAGATGCCCCTACTCTGTGTGTCCAGGTTTCTGCCGCTGGAGCTGAGTGAAATGGAGGCGTTTGTGAACCAGCACAAATCCAAGTCCATCAGGCGGCAGGTACTGCCCCCTCTCATTTCCCTGTAAAAAATACAGTTTTATAAACAGACCATATAAAGCCAAACCTGACGAGTTTTACTTTGCAGTTTTCCTTCCAGCCTGTGCTGCCTATGTAGTCTGCAGGGCTTCTCCATTCAGTTAGCAGTGACAGCTTTGAGTTGATAGATACAGTTATGTAACTTACATAACTTTTATCATCTTGGTAGTAAAGGTAAAATATTTTCATTAGGGAAAATTTTGAAAATAGAAATACAAAGGAAAAATAAAAGTGACTATATTCTTACTACTCAGAGTACTCTTACCATTTTGATACATTTCGTTCATAAGTAGGCCTTTATATCCTGCTTCCCTTGAGCACATAACATTGTATCTTGAGCATTAGTCTTGAAGAACTCCATTTTTAGTGGCCCCTTGATCATTTCATTGATGATTCATTATTCATTCATAATTTAACTATTCGGTACAGATCATTGGTCAAGAAGTGTTTCCTTTTTATTCACTTCATATTTTTCTTAGTTAGGATTTTAATGACTTTATTGATAGACCTACTCATTGATGAGCTCCAGTGGTTCCTGACCTCGGGGGCTGAGCCTTGTCCAGGGATGGGCTTTCAGAGCTGTCCCTGCATTTCAGAGCCACATAGGAACCACCCACTTGCTATAGAGGACATTTGAGCTGAACACGTTGACCAACGCATGCCTCCATGTTTGGCTAGCTGTAGATCGTTCCCTGAGAAACATTGTTCTCTCCTGCTGATCAGCAGCTCAGATCCACAATTGTGACTATCTCTGAGTACTTTTAAAATGAGGAAGTGAGTTAAGTATTGCTTAAAAGATGCAGTGTGGGGGAGGCCATCCTCCCGGGTATGCATCGTGGCTACCTGGTTGGGAGCCACTAGCATCCACATTTCTGTAACTTTTCTCCTTCCACTAGGCTTTGAGGATTCTTCTTTTTTTTATCTTAAAGGTAGTCATTCAGTGAACAGCTTTATCCAGAGAAACGTCTTAGTCCTGCTAAATTATTTCCATGGGAGAAATTCCTAAAAAGGGGATCATCTCCTCTCTTGTTTTCTGTCCAATCACAATTAGAAGAACATATGCCCACTGTAGAAACTGCAGAAAAGCCCAATGAAGAAATTAAACCCTGCCTGTGATGTCATTGTCCAGAGATAACCAGTGTTTGTATTTAAAGGTTTAGCTTTCCACGGTTCTTTTTATTCATATATATGTTTTTTAAACTGTGATAATACTAATGTAACTTTTAATCTGTATTTTCTCTTAATACATTAGAAACATTCTCTCTGTCATTGAATCTTCTTTTAAAATCTGATTTTGGTAAATGACTGTGTGGTTTTTGATCATACAGTTTATAATTGACTTAGAGAATCCTGTTTTGTTAGGAAATTAGGTTTGCTACAATCAACACTTTTGTAGATAAATCTTCTGTCACAACTCTAAGACTCTTCTTCCTCCTTTGCCCTCTTTCTTTCTGGGGCGTCCTGGGAGGAGCTGGGGTGGGAGATGGTGTGAGGGGATCTCCTGGGTGACCCTGGAGTCCTTCTGCAGACAGTCATCACCACCATGACCACCTTAAAGAAGAACCTGGCTGACGAGGACGCTGTGTCCTGCCTGGTGCTGGGCACTGAGAACAAGGAGCTCCTGGTGCTAGACCCGGAGGCCTTCACCATCCTGGCCAAGGTCAGTGTGGGGGTTCTGGCCCTGTGCACACCCAAGGCCCAGGCTCCATGCCCTCCCCTCCCCCAAGTCTCCTGCCCCAGTTAGTTAGTTCTTGGTGATACCTGTTCATTGTAGAAGTTATAAAATGTAGACGGGCATAAAGAAGACAGACAACCCCAAATCCTACAACTCACGCATGTCTTCTGTGAAAGTTTTGGCACAAGTCCTTGTAGACATTTTCATATTTAGACACAGGTATATAACTTTCAATATTTTTTTCTTTTTTTTACAAAAACAGCCCATGCTGTAGGATCCTGAAACCTGCTATTTTCAAGCAGCAGTAGCTCATCAGTATCTTTCCATGTCCATATTAAACCACGTCAGCCTTTGCAGAGGCCGCTTAACATCGATTATATAAATATTCTGCAATTTCTTTACCCTGTTGCCAATTGTATGTTTAAGTTATTTTCAGTTTCTTGCTATCATTAACCACCACCACAGCAGGCTTCCTTGCCAAACATCTTTGTGTGCTTATCTAAATACCTCCTTACATGCATTCCTAAAGTAGACTTAAAAGTTTTGCTACCTGTTCCCCTCCAGAGAAACTGTTTGTTTTAAACTGTGCCCAGGAGGGTGTGAGTGAGGAGAGGGGCACTTAGAGGAGTGGTGTCAGGTCAGGGAGGGGCCGGGGCTCCAGAGAAACTGGGGTGTTTGAGTCTCTCTGCAGATGAGCCTCCCCAGCGTCCCTGTCTTCCTGGAGGCTTCTGGCCAGTTTGATGTGGAGTTCCGTCTTGCCGCTGCCTGCCGCAACGGGAGCATCTATATACTGAGAAGGTAGCCACATCCGAGCTCTCTAGGGTCAGAAGGAACATCTCAGAAACCTAGTGGTTTCGAGGGCTGGCAAGATGAGCAGGGCTTTGGAGCGAGAATGTGGGACTGGAAAGAGCCCAGAACTTCATAGGAGGCAGAGCCCTTGAGCGTAAGGGATGTCTGGAGGCTTGTCCCGTGGGGCCTGGCAAAGTGAGAGACTAGGCTGGGTGGCTGTGACACTAGCAGTGCAGTCAGATATTAGATAAAAATGGTCTTTCCTATTTGTTCTATTGCTTTTATAGTTACGGGAAATTTCCTTATGCATTAGTTTGATGTTTCTTAACAGTCATTCTTTTAATTCAAGAAATGTTTTTGAGTACCTGCTATGAATTAAGCATTGCATGAGGTATTGGGGATATATTGATGAACAAAATACGTAGTCCCTACCCTTGTGGGAAGACATATTAAGACCAAGATTATATTACAAACTGGATACGTGCTATGGAGGAAAAGTACTGGCTCAGTGAGGGATAAAAGGGGGTCAGGGTGATCAGCAAATGCCTGTCTGAAGAGATTACTTGAAGGTTAAGAAGGATCCAGTTCAAAAAAGTGGAGCAAGAGTTACAGGCAGAGAGCACGTAAGCGAACTCGGTGGGAAAGGCATTGGCATGTGCCACTTGAGCTTGGTGGCAAGAGATGACATAGCGATCAGGTCGACTCACGCAGGACCTATTAGGACATGGTGAAGATTCTGGGTTTCATCTGCAGGGGAATGGAAAACCATTATGGGGTTTGACTCAGGAGATGCGATGAATGACATGATCCACGTCCATTTCGGAGGGTAGATTGGGATTAGGCCCAGAGACCAATGGAAACCTCTTCAGATGAGTCTTCAGATGGGCGATGTCTCTGGCTTAGACTTAAGAAAGGTGGGCCAGAGTCTTTCTGGATAAGAGAAATAAGATTCAGATGCCAGGAAACTGAAAACTCTGCATCCACACAGAGCAAACTCCTCCTGCTTTTCTGATAAATTACTAAACTATTATATTAAATGGAATCTCAGTCCATTACTTCGTCTCACCTGAGGTACACTCGCTGTAAACTGGTTAATGCCAAGTTATCACACAGATCACCATAGTGAAGTTGGGAGGAAGACCAGGAGGGAAAATACACATTCTGTTATCCAAGGTCATGCAGCTACTAAGTCCTAGAGGTGGAACTCGTTCCTGGGTCCTCTGCTTGTGGGCCAAGGCTGCTCCCAGGATCATCTGTGGGGCCTGGAAAGAGGAGGGTCAGCCAGGGCAGGAGAGAAGGTTTCTGGGCTGAGAGTGAGTGAGTGAGTGAGCGTTAGTCACTCAGTTACTCTGCGATCCCATGGACTGTAGCCCTCCAGGCTCCTCTGTCCATGGGGATTCTCCAGGCAAGAGTACTGGAGTGGGTTGCAATGCCCTCCTCCTGGGGATCTTCCCAACCCAGGGATAGAACCTGAGTCTCCTGCATTGCAAGCAGGTTTTTTACCATATGAGCCACCAGGGAAGCCCTGGGGCTGGGAGTGTGTGTCTTCATTCCACAGAGACTCCAAGCGTCCCAAGTACTGCATCGAGCTGGGCGCCCAGCCTGTGGGGCTTGTCGGTGTACACAAAGTCCTGGTGGTGGGCAGCAACCAAGACAGCCTGCACGGCTTCACCTACAAGGTGTGATCGCACGGCAAGCACCCCCAAAGCCTTCCACCTGCGTCTCCTCAGTCCCCCTCAGCAGGCGAGCCCTTCTGGCATTCCCTTCCCAGCAACTCCAGCCACCCCTTCTTTCCCCTTCTCAGCGCTGAGCCCCCAGCAGACACTTAGCTGTTCCCTCCCAGGGTAAGAGGCTGTGGACAGTGCAGATGCCTGCAGCCATCCTGGCCATGAACCTCCTGGAGCAGCACTCCCGGGGCCTGCAGGCCGTCATGGCTGCGCTGGCCAACGAAGAGGTCCGCATTTACCATGACAAGGTCCTACTCAACGTCATCCGCACGCCGGTGAGCTGCTGACTCCTCCCTGCCCCGCTCCCACCTTTGGGGCTCACTCACTGCCTCTCTGATCCCACTCCCCTGCCACCCTTAACTTTTGATGTATTTTGAAAACGTTTATGCACAACTCACTATATTGAAAGGATAAAACAATGACCGAATCCTTATTGTCGAGGGACTTGTAGTCTAAGGTGCGAGCCAGCCAGAAACACAGCTGATTCAAATACAAGACAGACTAAAGCAGACCAAAGCCCAGAAAAGGCACAGAGACGGACTATAGTGACTGGGGACAGGGGATGGCAGGGTGGGGTGGTGAGAGATACATAGGGATGGAACTCAGGAGCCATTTCACAGAGCAAATGACAATTCAGCTGGTCCTCGAAGCAGTTTGCTTTGAGAAATGGAGTGGATAAATGAAGGTGCAATATTCCAGACTGGAAATAACATGAACAGCGGCTGAGAGGCATGAGTGTTCTTGATAAAGGAATCCAGGTAGTTTGATGAATTTGGACCAGAGTTTTTCAAACAGAGTTTTGAGTCATCAGATCGATTTAATGAACCAGTATGAGAACCAGAAAAAAGTTCAGAGTGTATCACATGTGAAACTTTTGTGTATATGTATGTGTAAAGTATCATATGTCGCAATATAAAATTTGAAAGCAGCTGGTTTGGACCACAGGCTCTCGGGAGCGCAGGCGGTGTGGTGTACAGGTTGGGGAAAGGACAAAGAGAAAAGGCAGGTTGGAGTCAAATATGGAAGGCCTTGAATGTAAACGAGGAGGGCAAAAACCATTGGAGGTTTTTCAGCCAAGAATAGACATGGTCATATTTGTATTTTGAAAGGCAACGGAAGCAGCTGTTTGAAGGACAGACTGGGGAGAAAGATGGCTGGGAGATGTGTTAGAAAGCTGAACTCAGAGGCCAGTGATGTTCAGTCTCGAACTATGGCCATGACTGAGCAGGGGGCGGGGTGGGGGATTAGCACAGGAAATATTTCAGAGGCAGCATAGCCCCTGGCCTCACCTCACATTTCACCTCGTACATCATATGTGGGGTCTCCCACCTTTGTCCCCCCTCCTCCCAGTCCTGTTCTCTTCACTGAGATCTTTTCCCAGCTGAACTCTGGTGTTTCCACCATAGGAGGCAGTGACCAGCCTTTGCTTTGGCCGCTATGGGCGGGAGGATAACACCCTTATCATGACTACACTAGGTAAGGGGGTCAGGCCTGGTGAGGGTTTTAGAGGTGGGCGTCTGTGGGACAGGCCAGACCCTGGGAAGGAAGAGGTGCACGTGAACACGGGCAGGCCTGGGTTTGGGAAGCAAGGCCTGCCTGCAGACACCATCCCGTCTGGGGCTGGGCCTTCACTGGGGACAGCTCATTAGCAGTTTGATGTCACTACCTGGGGCCAGGCCCTGGCTGTGTCTCCAGTTCACCCCAGTATCTGCCACAATGCCAGGAACATCAAAATAGTCAGTAAATAATTGCTAGGAACTCTCCTGGCGGTCCAGTGGTTAGAACTCCATGCTTCCACTGCGGGCGACCCAGGTTTGATCCCTGGTCAGGGAACTAAGATCCCGCAAGCCAAGTGGCTTTCCCAAGCAACTAAATAACTGCTAAATGAATGAATGCATTACTGGCAGGACACACTTCATTCCTTTCAGAGACCCACAGTCTCAACGAGAAGACAGAAGAGGATCAACACGAGGCAGACTGGGGAGAAAGAATGGGACTGTCGGGTGGGCCTGGGGAGGACACATATGCCGTCTGCCCTCTTGCCTAGGTGGTGGCCTGATCATCAAGATCCTCAAGCGCACAGCGGTGTTTGCCGAGGGGGGCGGTGAGGCCGGCCCCCCACCAAGCCAGGCCATAAAACTCAACGTGCCCCGGAAGACCCGGCTGTACGTGGACCAGACACTGCGAGAGCGGGAAGCCGGTACCGGTGAGGCTCAGGCCGAGTCCCTCCCCTCCTCCTCCTCAATTGGTCCAAAGTGGCAGCAACTGGCTGAATGCCACCCGGGTGCCCTGAGCAGCAGGAGGAGACCTGGGCGAACCAGGCAGGTCTCATGCCTATAGAGTCCCAGAGACAGCCTAGGAGGTACACCCTGCCAACAAAGAACTAGAGCTCAAGGTAGAGGGTGCTGCGGCTGCCCTTCGAGTTCAGAGGAGGGAGCAGCCGCTTCTAGGTGCAGAAATTCTCGTAAGAGCAGTAGAATTTGATCAAGGTTCTTCCTTTTCCTGTTTGATCTTTCATGCTCTTTTGTTCGTTCAGTACCTATGATTATGCCAGGCCTTGTGCCAGGTGCCTTGGATTAGGCCAGTCCCTACCTAAAGAGCTCAGTAGACCTTGCTAACTTCACATTGCATGACAGGTGCGGAAGTCTCTGCGGAGTGCTTTTGAGGCGCACAAGAGAATGTGTTTGCCTGGGAGCCTAGCAAAGGCTTTAGAGAGAGATGACATTGGATTTGACTCTAAAAGATGATTACAAGTCCACCAGCCAGACAGGGACAGGGAAGGGCGATTTTGGCAGAGGCCTGGGTAAAGGCACAGGGCCCTGCCTGGGTTCAACCAGGAGCCAACAAAGGAGGCCAAGACTGCGCAGGCGGCCAGGTGGTGGGAGAAGCCGGGCAGAGGGGCAGGGAGCGGTCCGCAGCATCCAGAGGCTGGCTGTGGGACCTCGGCCTCCTGTTGCACGCTCCCAGCCTCTGCTCACCGTGCCTTCCTCTCACCCTCTCCCCACGGCAGCCCGAGCGGGAGCCTCCTCCCCGCGCTGCCCCCCTCCCGCCTCACCGTCAGCCCCTCGTGTCCCTCCCCTCAGCCATGCACCGGACCTTCCAGGCGGACCTCTACCTGCTGCGCCTCCGGGCGGCCCGTGCCTACGTGCAGGCCCTTGAGTCCAGCCTGAGCCCCGTGTCTCTGACGGCCCGGGAGCCGCTCAAGCTGCACGCTGTGGTGAGCTCTTGGGTTGGGGGTGGTGGGCCACCTCAGGGCCAGAGGGGCAGAAGTCAGGGGTGGGCGGGAACCCCTCAGGCCAGAGCCGGTTCCAAGGCAACTAGGCCCTATGCCCCTTGTCACCTGCCCACAGACTCAGGGACCAAGACCTCCTCTGTGGGCGCTCTCGCCTTCTCTCACCTGTGCCGCCTCTTCCACTCAGCTGGCCGCAGAGCAGGCACACTCTCCAGCCCCCTCATTCCACGTGGGACCTCAGACGAGCCCCCAGATGTGGGACCTGGCCCCCAGGTGGTCACATTGGGACGTTTCTTCCCAGGAGCCTGGAGGGACTCTTCAGGAGTCTGTTCACTTCAGTAACTGCCGGCAGCCCGAGGAGGTCGGACTGCCTGGTGCAGGGATGGGGCGCCCTGGGACTTCCACAGGCACGAGGAGGACGAGGAGCCCTTAGACACGCTGACCTCAAGGTCCTCAGGCCTCCAGCCAGCTCTGAGTGGCTCCCTGAGGTGTTCGGTCTGATCCAGTTGGGGTTCTAGTCTCTCTTTGTCTGAAGACAGTGGAGAGATCCAGAGAGGAAGAGGCTACAGAGCACAGGGGGGAAGAGGGAGAAAGTGAAATCACCGCAGCCCCCAGAGGACGTGCGGTCGAGGTGGGCAGGGCCGCAGGGCGGCGCAGGCAAGAGCCAGGCCTGCTTGCCCAGGCCAGCTCTGCCTCCCGCCCGCCTTCTCCTGAGGCCACCGCTCAACTCTGTACCCACGGAGCCAAGCTTCTGAGCTCTGGGCCTTCTGATGGACAATGCTTTAGAGCAGTTGGAGGAGGGTGACTTGATGCGGATGAGGAAGCAGGCAGGCAGGTCCAGGGTCGACCTTCTCAGGATCCAAGCCCACAAGGTCCTAAGTGCTTTCTCCCCTCCCCACCCTCTCCACAGGTCCAGGGCCTGGGCCCCACCTTCAAGCTCACCCTTCACCTGCAGAACACATCAACAGCCCGCCCCATCCTGGGGCTAGTGGTCTGCTTCCTGTACAACGAGGTGCTCTATGCTCTGCCCCGGGCCTTCTTCAAGGTACTGGTGTGACAAAGGGTGGGGTGGGGCCTGATCAGATGCCCACAGGTCAGAGGTGAGGGGGCTGGCAAGTGGCTGCAGCTACAGGGCAGGCTAGGGCGCAGCAGGGGCCCTGAGGAGAGCCCCCAAGTTTGCCTGCCCCAGCTGCTTTTCTCCCAGCCTGCGTGGGTCTGAGGGTGGCACTTGGAAGGTGCCGGGACAACAGTAAGAGTCTGGGCCCCACCTGTGCCTCCCTCAGAAGCCTGTTGGTGCTGGGGGTCCCAGAGCCGCCCTGCTGCCCAGCCCTCCCACAACGAGAATGGGGACCCAAAAGAGAACCTTCCAGAGTGAAGCACCTGGTGTTCCCCAGGTCCACATTTGAGCCTTAGTTGAAAGGACCAAAAACCGAGAAGGACTTCGGTATGTGGAAGAAATAGCCCTAGACTTGGTTGGAGGTCAAGAGGTTTAGGGACTTGCCTGGCAGCCCAGTGATTGAGACTCCACACTTCCCTGCAGGGTTTGATCCCTGGCCAGGGAACTAAAATCCAGCATGCTGTGCCTCACAGCTAAAAAGAAAAAAAGTTTACCTTTAATTATGGACACACATGCAGCCTTGGGGCGTTCACTCCCCCGCTGAGCCGTGTGCCCCTCGAACGGGCCTGTCACCCCTGCCCGCCCTGCCAGGCAGTGATGTTCAGCTGGGACAGCAGGGTGACAGAGCTTTGAAATCTACCCAACACTGGCTGGGTGTGAGGGCTGACTTCCTCACCTCTTTGTCCCCAAACTTAGGTCCCATTGCTGGTGCCAGGGCTCAACTACCCCCTGGAGACCTTTGTGAAGAGTCTTAGTGACAAGGGCATCTCAGACATCATCAAGGTAGGTTGCCAGTTGGTACTAGTGCAGGGGAGAGTGTGAGTGAGTGTGGATAAGGCCCCGGGTGGCTGCCAAGAAGGGCTGGGTATCTGCACAGCAGAGGCTCCCCTCTCCTTGGACCGAGCCCTGCACTGGGGCTGGTACAGACCAGGCTGTGCTGGCCTCAGGGAGTAGGGGGGGAGGCAGAATGCCCCCTACTGCCATGGCCACCTTCTCTGTAGGTGCTGGTGCTTCGAGAAGGCCAGAGCACACCCCTGCTGAGTGCCCACATCAACATGCCCATGAGTGAGGGGCTGGCAGCTGACTGACCCCAGTGGAACCAGAACCAGGAGGATCCAGCCGCCTCCACTGCGCTGGGCAGAGTCCATAGTCCCAGGTTCGCTCCTGTGTGGCACCACGCCGGGCCGCCGCCTCCCTCTCCTCTCCTAGCGCCCCTCCCTCACTACCCCGACCACCGGGTGACCTGCAGCACAGGTCAGTGAGCTCCTTCCTCCTCAGGAAAACCCAGGCGCTGGCCCTGTGGGCTCCTGCCACTCTGGTCTTGTCCCCACTTTCCTCCAGAAAGAACCCCCAGGTCCCAAGGAAGAGTTCTGCAGCAGTTACGCTGAGATGAGGGCATAGGCCCCACCTTCTCCTCTGCCACTCTCCTTGAGCACGTCTCTTTGCTGTTGCTGCAGAGTTGGCAGGGGCCTGGCCCCAGACAGTCAGAGGCTTTTCTCAGTGAGACTGAGCCCCCTGTTGCTCCCTGGGGTGCCAGAGGCTTGGCTGTTGCCAGCTCAGCTTGCAGGCAAAGCACATGCTCTGATCTCCCTCTCTTTCTATTCAGGGGCCCCGGGAATAGCTGCCTTCCCACAGGGGGCCTTTCTGAAGTGTTGGGCTCAGCCAAGGTCTCAGGCCTGTGATGCTCCATGAAGATTGCCAAGGAAGAGGCTGGCGCAGGAGGCAGAGAGTGCCTGGGCAGGGAGCTAGCGGCCCGAGGAGAGGAAGGCTCAGCTTGACACAGCAGAGATGGGGTCAGGGCACACAGGAGGGGCATCTCTGGGGTCCTGGGGAGGGGGCTTGGGAGGCAGAAGCCTAGAACTGCCAAACAAAATGCTCCTCTATGCCCTGGAGCCCAGATCAGTCAGGTGAGTGGCAAGTTCACTGGGCAGTGGCCATTATGTGTGAGATTTGCTGGAAAAGCATAGCCCTTAGGTGTTGAATCAGGCATCGAATGAAGGTGCATGTTAAGATCTTAGGGGTCAGAGACGCACAGTCTGGGCCCTTGGTGCCTCCTGGAGTCCCCTAGCTAGTCTGCCTGGCTGACCTGCCAGCTGTCTTTCGGGTCAGTGCTACCCACGGCTGCCCTGAGCCATTTGTAAGCCAGGAGTCCTGTTCGCTGAGGAAGGGCCTATGCCTTCTGACCAGGTACAGCCTAGCACGTGGCAGACAGCTCAGGCTTGTGGGAAGTAACCAAGTTTCTGGTGTTTCCATTTCCCCAAGTGTAAAAGGAGGCGGTTTGACTAGATTCTGCTCTAATATCCTAGCGTTTGGCAGCCCCTGTAAAGAAACCAGGAGTCAGCTCCAGAAAGGGGATACTTGGCAGGAATAAGCACAGAACTTTTGCTCTTGAGACCAAGGGCCCCACGTTGATGGATTCTGCTGGACAACAGCCTCTGTGCTGGAAATGGTGAGGGACAGCCCATAGCCACGCTCTCCGCAGGGAATGCATTTGGGGTGAGGTTAAGAGAATTAAGGGGTCTGGACCAAAGCAAGAGCCCATCCCCCTCCTGTCTGCACGGTCCAGCCACTCGCAAACATAGACCAGTTAGGTCGGGGTGGCCTGGGGTTCCTCAATCAAGCTGACTGAGGCTCGGGGGAATGAGGAGCAAGTTCAGTATGGAAATGGAAAGACAGGTAGAGGGATCGTCACCGTCAGTCAGATTTCAATCAAACCTGAAGGGTTTTCCAAGAGAGCTCATCAGAGATGGAAGGCCCTGCCCCAGAAGGTATCAAGCCCCTTGTCACTGGAGCTGTGTCACTGTGGTGAGGCCAGATGACCTCACAGTCCCTTTCACCCCCGTGAAGTGATGAACTGTGTGAACTCGGAACGAAGAAGTCTCAACCGGGGTCTCCTCATAGTTATCCATGATGATGCAAGTGGAGAAACGATCCCGAGGCCCAACCGCTAATATGAATTTACATGATGTGATACTGTGTCGTTGTTCAGTCACTCAGTCGTGTCCGACTCTGCAGCCCCATGGACTGCAACACGTCAGGCTTCCCTGTCCTTCACCATCTCCCAGAGCTTGCTCAAACTCAGGTCCATTGAGTCGTGATGCCATCCAACCATCTCGTCCTCTGTCATCCCCTTCTCCTCCTGCCTTCAGTCTTTCCTGGCATCAGGGTCTTTTCCAATGAGTCAGTTCTTCACACCAGGTGGTCAAGGTATTGGAGCTTCAGCTTCAGCATCAGTCCTTCCAGTGAATAGTCACGACCGATATCCTTTAGGATTGACTGGTTTGATCTCTTTGCTGTCCAAGGGACTCTCAAGAGTCTTCTCCAGCACCACAGTTCAAAAGCATCAATTCTTTGCCGCTCAGCCTTCTTTATGGTCCAGCTCTCACATCCATACATGACTACTGGAAAAACCATAGCTTTGACTAGACGGACCTATTACTTAAAAACACATGAACCGCGTGATGTGGACAGTGTAAATAAAGCAGTAGGAAGACTGCACGATCCCAGTGCCCTCGCTAGAGCTCTGAGAAACGACATTAAGGATGAGGAGAGTGGTGCCTTTTTTTAATGTCAAAAAACATGTACCTACTTAGTACTCTATTTGTACTGAGTCGCTCAGTCACGTCTGACTCTTCGCAACCCCATGACTGTCGTCTGCCAGGTTCCTCTGTCCATGGAATTCTCCAGGCAAGAATACTGGAGTGGGTTGCCATTTCCTCCTCCAGAGAACCTTCCCGATGCAGGGATCGAACCTGGGTCTCACACACTGTGGGCAGATTCTTTACTGTCTGAGCGACCAGAGAAGCCCCACTGGGTACTATGGCATCAGGCAATTTATAACAAGGAAACAGCCTCTTCCCATTCCTCAGTACTGTGCCCTGCTACAATCATTTCCTGCTCTGTTAGCTATTCTGTAAATATGCTTATACAATCTTTGTTGGCTCCCTGTCATAATAGATGGGGCTTTAGCTCTCTTGTGGCAGCACCCTGCCCTCTCCTTTTGTCCCCAGTTAGGTAAATCCATATTCACTATTTAGATTACTACGTGACTGTCCACTGCAGAGCCAAGAATGGGGCTGTAATTAAATTACCTTTTAGTGTATTATTTTTCATGGAGTTAATAGTTGCCCTGTTTTTTTCTCCTTTGCTTAGTTTCTATGTGTACCAACTGCTGGTTCTTCTCCGACCGGGTCTGACAGGTCCTCTGGGTGCGTCCCTTCATCCCCTGCTTAAGGGAGTGCCATTTGTTCACTAGAACTGCAGCAAGCACTTCTGGGAATTCTGTTTGCCAAGTTCTGGGCCAGATTCCTTAATTCCTGGACCCTGTGTCCTTTTTCGTAGTTCTTTTGTCCTTTTTCGTAGTTCTTTTACCCCTCACCTGGTGAAGCACATCCAGGGGTACCTTCTCTAAAAAGTCACTAAAGTTGGGCTTTCCTGGTGGCTCAGTGATAAAGAATCAGCCTGCAAATGCAGGAGACCTGGGTCTGACCGCTGATCCGGGAGAATCCCACATGCCACAGAGCAACTAAACCCACGCACAACTACTGAGCCTGCGCTCTAGAGCCCGAACCGCAAGTGCTGAATCCCACATGCCCCAGAGCCTGTGTTCCACAAGAGAAGCCACCGCAGAGAGAAGCCTGCACACTGCAACTCGAGAGTAGCCCCGCTCGCTCCAACTAGGGAAATGCCACGCAGCAATAGAGACCCAGCACAGCCAAAAAATAATTTCTTTTAAAAGAATCTTTTTAAAAAAACTCACTAGAGTTAAAAATTTTAAGACACCATTCGTCTGAAGATTTTATTTAGTTCATACATGTATGTGATAGTTTGGGTCGAAAATTTGAAGGTGAAAGTCATTTTTATGTAAGGAAGTAATTTTTAAGGTAGTGCGCCCTTGTATTCTGATTTTTGGTAATGCCATTGAGAGGTTCCATGGCACTTTTGCTTCTGGCTTTGCTCTGAGGTTCTGAAACATCTGACACGTTACCGTGTGTCTTTAGTTGTTACGCTGCGGGGTGGAGGCTTGCATCCTTCAATTCCAGAAAATTGTTTCTTGAGTGATTTCTTCCCATTTTCTCTGTTCTCTCTGGAATCCTGATGAAACCCAGCATCTTATAAATGATAATTCCAGAGAGAATAGAACTGAATCCTCTGATTTTCTTCTGTCTTCTATTATCTTTTGGTTCTATTTTCTGAGAGGTGTTTACCTTTCAGCTCTTCTCTGGAATGGTTCTTAAAATTCTATTTTATTTTTTGGCTGCACCACATGGCATGTATATCTCAGTTCCCCAGCAGGGGATCAAACCCGCACCCTCTTTAGTGGAAGCACAGAGTCTTAACTGCTGGACCACCAGGGAATTCCCTAAAACTCTGTTATTTTAATTCTCAGCTCTTTTTGTTCTCTGTTCAGTCTTTAATTATGGTACCTTTTCAAGGACATAGTTGAGTTCAACACCATCAATCAACTGGATTTAATTGACATCTACAGACTACTTCAGCAACACTAAAATACACATTTTTTGGAGCTCACATAGAACATTCACCAAGACAGATCATATTCTGGACCATAAAAAACACTTTAACAGATTTAATAGAAATCATGAAGTGTCTGCTCTCACACCAAAATGTAAATCAGTAACAGAAAAATAATTGGAAAATTTAAAAATACGTGCACATTAAACAGTAGTCTTCTAAGTAACACATGGGTCAAAGAGGAAATCTCAAGTTTTAAAATATTTTGAACTAAATTGAAATGAAAACAACTTATCAAAATTTGTGGGTGCAGTGAAAGCATTGCTTAGAGGGAAATTTATAGCACTGAATGGATACATTAGAAAAGACGAAAGACCTAAAATCAATAATCTACATTTCCACCATGGGAAGCTAGAAAAAGAAGAGCAAAAGTAAATCCAAAATAAAAAGAGCAGAAATCAATGAGATCGAAAATAGGAAATCAATAGAGAAAAAGCAATGAAAACCAAAAGCTGGTTCTTTGAAATCTTAATAGAATCAACAAGAGAAACTGCCTATTTCCAAGTCTAGTACTGGGTAGAAGGGTGGGGGTGGCAGGGTTGGGGGAATCTCTCCTGAGAATTTTTAACCACATGCCTGCCTGAGTAAGTCTGCAACCTGAATTGACAATACCTGGGTGATCCAAACCACCCCTAGTTGAGAATTTAAAGTGCCGGGTTGGTTTGTCATCAGGCAACTGATAAACATGTTTCCTCTGCGGAGGAATTTACTCTTAATCTCAAAAAATCCCCATTGATAAAATTCCAAAAAGTATGAATTCACAGTCAAAACTCATGAATTGCAAGAAAATATGGCACTGTGAGCAAGAGCAAACAATAAACCTGCATAATCAGGCCTCAAAAACTTAAGGTACTGGAATTACCAAACAATATATGTGTTTTCAATATATTTAAAGAAAAAGGAAACTTAAAATGTAAGACAGCAAGAGTATATAAAATAAATCTGAAAAGGAACCAAACAATTTCTAGAAATGATAAAATATTTGACATGTAAAACTCAACAGATAAGTGGGTACAACCACTAAAAACAGAAACAAAAAAACTTCAGTAGGCTGGTTTAGAAGCTGAAGAAAGACTTAACTGGGAGACAGATTTGTAGAAATTATCCAGAATGCCAGAAACAGAAAATATGTGTTATATAAGAGGCAAGGAGGATGGAGTAGGAAGGTCTAATCAGAGTCCCAGTGGGGACAGAGAGATGACTGAGAATTGAAGAGAAGACAGTTTTCTAGAACAGATGAAAGACATCAATTCATAGAATCGGGAAACCTAAGGAATCCCATTAAGATAAGCACAAAGAAAACCACACTGGGACACATCACAGTAAACCTGCAGAATACCAAAGAGGAAAAAACCTTTAAAACGGTTGGAGACAAAAAGTATCTTGAAAGGAACAGTAAGGACAACAAAATGGAGACCATGAAGACAGAGCCAAGTTTTCAATATATTGACAGGAAATAACTATTAGCCTGGAATTCTACATCTAGCAAAAAATAACTTTAAATAAAAAAGTAAAAAACTAGAAAAGACAGGCGATGGCACAAAATAAAGGGGTAGAAATTTATCCAATAACTTAATTAAAATAGATAAAAGTGACTAAATACTTCAAATAGAAAACATGTAAAAATCTATGTTCAGGCCATTCTTAGGAGGCAGAGAATGAAATAAAAGGATAAAAACTCAACATATTTGGAATAGAAGGGAAATTTCTCAGCCTAATGAAAGACTTTTTTACAAAAACCAGCAAATATATTTTATGGTGAAATATTGAAATTATTCCCTCTAATGTCAGAAACAAGTCAAGGGTGCCCACACTTTCCTCCACCCAGACAGAGAGAGGCAAGAAAAATAAGAGATATAAAAAATACCTTTTCATAGAGATGATTATACATACAGAAAACTCAAAATTTTCAAGCAAATCATAAATTTTAGGTTTCTTGGACATAAAAAATTATTTTCATAAGCCGTGAATAACAGCAGCACAATATCAAGTACTTAAGTTTAACCAATTTATGAGAAAAAGCAACTTTATTGAAAACATTAAATGGAGAGATACACCATGTTCACGACTGGAAACTTCAATCTCATGCTGATGTTGATTTTCCCCAAACATATATAGATTCAGTTGGGTTCCATCACAATTTCAAAGGGGTTTTTATTGATAGGATGTAACAAGCTGATCCTAAAATTTATATGGAAGAGCAAGGGCCAAGTATAGATCTTAGGGGAACACACACAGGTAGATGAAATGAGCAGTGGGACAAAAGAGAAAAATAAATTGTATATTCGATGGATCACTATACAGCAAGGAAAAGGAATGCCTTAGAGCTACACATGTTAATTTGGATAAATCTCAGACACATGGTATTAAAGGAAAAAGCAAATTGCAGTAAAATAAACATGGTATAGTTTCATTTATATAAAAGAAACATGCAAAACAAAACATCTATAATAAAATCACAGAGCAAGCAAGGGAATGATTGAGACAGCACAGCGTGTCCTCTACCAGGGAGAGGCACAGCAGGGACCACCAGGGTATCCATTGGGAGCGTGGAGCCTTAACCACGGGGCTGCCAGGGAAGTCGAGGTATCCATTTCTGAAATGGGGGTAGGGAGGGTGTTTGTCTTGAAATATTTCCTTGCACCTCTTCACTATTTAATTCAAAACCAAAAGAACAAGAAAAGATTCTAGAGGATGGGGGAAAAGCAGAGAAGGAAACGGGAAGTCTGCCAGTGCTTGTACAAAGAGACAGCTACACCAAGTTCTACCAGAGTTAAATAGTAATAGTGCACACTGTTTAGAAAAGCAAAGAAGTCCTAGCAGCTCAAACCTTCAGGGGCGTGGGCAGAGCCTTGGGCTTCTCTGAGGGTTCTTGGAAGGCAACCTGCCATGTCAGTGGAGGGCTACCCCCTGCCCCGGCAGCATTTGCAGATTTTCACTTAACCCCACCTTTGGTCCAGCCCCTCACCCCCACCCTCCCCAGTTCCCCCAAGACACAAAGCTGCTTCAGAAGCCCACACCTCCACCCCAGTGGGGTAGCTGCTTGGCTGCAAGGGGTCAGGGGGGTCCTGGGGGGAGGGACATCCTAGCTGCTCCTCACAGTCCCTCTTGTCAGCCCGACCTCGCCTTCCATGGTGCTGGTGGAACCCCAGAGCCTCTCCAGGGCTCAGGGTGGGGGGTGGGGGATTTGGTGGCCTCTCAGCCCCTCCCTCGGGGAACACTTAATTGCAGTGTCTGGTTCTCTGGGAAAGTAAATGAGCCTCTATCCGCTTTTCATCTCTCAAAATGTCAGGTTTTTTGGTCTACTGCTGTCTCCCTATTTTCTCTTTGTAAATTCACATCATTTTTCATTTCCTTATCATTTTAGATTTTAAGAGGAAACAAGTAAACTCACAAAGCTAAACTTGCCACATGTAACTGGAAGTGTCTACTTACTATATTTAAATAAGTGATTAACAAGGAGCTCCTGAAGAGACCAGAGAAGAGGAGCTTAGCCATCTCGGCACCATCCTGCACAGATGCTTGAACATCCCTCCCCCCACCACCCCGATTTCTTGCCTTTGATTTTTTTGGTCAGGCAAAAAAGGGTGAAGTACAAAGTGCAAAGATCTGGGTTCATATCCAGACTCCTCCATTTACTACCCTGTGAAATCTTATCATGTCAACTCTCACAGCGTTAAGTTCTTCACTGGCATAATTGCTGCCCAGGGTACCGGGTTAGCTGGAGACAAGTTCAGTGAGGTTGTGGCTGTTGAAAAGCTCCTCACTATAAAGCACTCAACCTGGGGAAGAATTGTGGGTTCTCATACCCTGGATCACCACATTCTGCCTTAGCCTGCTGCACCCCAACTCCCCAGCCCCCCTGCCCCAAGGCCACAGGAGGCAGAGCTCTGGATCCTCACACTCTCAGGCATTCTGTGGTTCCCAGGCCTGACAGTCAAAGGAAAGAAAAACAGCAGCCTGGGCCACCGAGGAGGACCAAAAACCCACAAAGCTGGAGGGAGTCCCAGAACCAAGTGGGCACTTTATTAACCTGGCAGTGGGGCAGCCAGGCAGGCCAAGCAGCCCCTTCCCAGACCTTTCATGGTCCTCAGGGGCCACTGGCAGAGGCCGAATCCCGGGGCCCAAGCCCTGGACCCTAGGAGTCCAAGCTGGGCAAGGGCAACCCCAAGGGTGGCAATGGGAGTTGCTGAAAGCAGGCATCAAGTACCAACCTGGCTCCCTCTGAAGCTGGGGGTGGGGGTGGGCCTGAAACGAGTTACGAGTCCCCTCTCCTGCTCGCCTTGTGCAGCTTGTACAAGCTCAGGCGCTTCCTGGAGTCAGGAAGCCATGAGTCCCACATCGGCTGCGGTCTGGAAGGTGATGCCGTCCCCTGGCAACGGGGAGGCCAGGAAGGGCCAGAGCCAGACGAGGACCCAGCGGGGCCCCAGAGCTGCCTGCAGGTTGTGGCAGGGGCCCAGGTCGTACGCATGCTGGCCCCGAGCCCACTCCCACGTGGTCTGGCCCCTGAGCAGCAGCATCCCGTGGAAGAGCAGTCCGGCCCCACACAACAGCGCACCCGCCACGCACGTGTCGGTCACGAAGGCCAGGGCGAACTGTGCCAGAGACACTCTGCCTGCAGGGAGAGAGCAGAGAGGGTAAGGGAGTAGCAGCAGGCCTAGCCCTCCCAGAGCCGGCTCCTGCCCTCCTCCCTTTCCCTCCCTCTATGAAGCAGGGCGCGTTCCTCTGCTCAGCAACCTGCAGAGTCGCTGCTCCCTGGCCAGCCCATGCTGGCTAACGGGAACACAGCAGTGAACAGGACACACATGGCCCCCTGCCCTAGACACACCTTCACTCCTGCACCACACCCTTGTGAGCACCCCCACGAATGCCAGGCTAGCATCTCCGATCTCAGGGAACTCACAAGAGATTCAAGAGATCATGTCTCAGTTACTTAATGACAGCTGTGATGGGCGTGACGACAGAAAAAACATCTTGGACCATCCTCATCTATAACAGGTAATAAGTATCAGCTGAACCAATGAACTGCAAGATGCCATGAAATGTTTTGCCAAGCAAGAGAAGCCTGACACAAAAGGTCATGTATTGTACGGTGCCATTTATATGAAATGTCCCAAACAGGCAATCCATGGAGATAGAAGATCAGTGGTTGCCAGGGGCTGGGGAGTGACTGCTTAAGGGGTAGAGGCTTTCTTTTGAGGGCAATGAAAATGGTCTAGAATTAGACAGTTGTGATGGCTGGACTACACTGTGAGTATACTAGAGACAATTGTGCAGTTGAGGATGGTTACAATTATGAGTAATTGTAATTGTAGTTACAATTAGTAACTGTAGTTACAATTATGCTATGTGAATTTTCCTTCAGTAAAAAAAAAAGAGCTGGCTTCACTGTTCACCTGAAACTGTCACAACATTGTAATCGTCTATAGCTCAATACAAAATAAAAAGTTCAAAAAAAAATAGAGCTGGGCTTCTCTGGTGACTCAATGGTAAAGAATCTCCCTGCCAATGCAGGGTTCAATCCCTGGTCCAGGAAGATTCCACATGTCATGGAGCAACTAAGCCTGTGCTCTAGAGCCTGGGCGCTGCAACAGCTGAAGCTCATACCCTCTAGAGCCTTTGCTCTGCAATGAGAGAAGCTACTGCAATGAGAAGCCCGCACGCAACTAGAAAGTAGCCGCTGTTCACCACAACTAGAGAGCCTGCTGAGGCAAAGAAGACCCAGTGCAGCCAGAAACAATGAGTGAGTGAATTAAAACGCAAATATTAGCTTATAAAAAAGCCTATTGGTGGGGTGGGTAGATGACAGGCAAACTTACTAAGAGGCTCAGGGAAATAAACTTCATCTATTTTGAGAGTGTTGTCTATTTCGGGTGGTGTCTGAAGTTTGCCTTTTCATACTGTTCATGGGGTTCTCAAGGCAAGAATGCTGAAGTGATTCGCCATTCCCTTCTGCAGTGGGCCACGTTTTGTCAAACCAGTCAATCCTAAAGGAAATCAATCCTGAATATTCATTAAAAGGACTGATGCTGAAGCTGAAGCTCCAATACTTTGGCCACCTGATACGAAGATCCGACTCACTGGAAAAGACCCTGATACTGGGAAAGATTGAAGGCAGGAGGAGAAGGGGACAACAGAGGATGAGATGGTTGGATGGCATCACCGACTCAATGGACATGAGTTTGAGCAAACTCTGGAAGATAGTGAAGGACAGTGAAGCCTGGCGTGCTGCAGTCTATGGGACACAGCTGAGTGACTGAACAACAACTGAAAGTTGAGGAGGTATTTGCTAGCTGAAGAGGGAAGAAAATATTCTGTTTGAAGGTCCTGAGGCAGGATGGAGAGATGTCTGCAAAACAAGTGAGTGGATGGTTCTGGAAGCTCAGGAGAGAAGCCCAGCTTGGATGTGCAGATTTGTGAGTGGTTGGTACCCAGGCAGTCTGGACCCGGCAGAGTGTGTAGAGAGATGAGAACGGTGCCTCAGCCAGGAAACCAGGTCCTTGGGGACCAGAGAGAGGAAAACCAGAAAGGAAGGAGGGAACTCAAAGTACAAGCTGTTGGTGACGTCCAGGTAGAGCCCTTTCAGGAGATAGAAGGCCATCAGTGGTATGAGGCTGAAAGGTCTCTTGAAGCAAGAAGATAACTCAGAAGCCTCCTCTGGGTTTCGTGGAGACAGAGGCTGGGGGACTGTGGCAATCTTGGAGAATGGGTGGGGCAGGGCCAGTTTAGAACAGGGGTGGGGAGAGGCAAGGAAAAGTAGCCTCTGAGCCCAGGCGAGTTCTTTGATTTGGCAGCTAATGGAAGACAGAAAGGGTGAGCTGGAGGAGGAGGACATGGGATGACAGAGGCTTGGTGCCAGGTGGAAAACCCAAAGGAAGCCCAGGGAGGGAGCCTGGAGCGGCCGGAGGAGAGGCGACCCACAGTGTGAGGCCTCCGAGTGGGCAGGAGGGGCCGGGCACCCGGGGACACTGGGGCAGGCAGCTTCCACCCCCGGACAGGACAGCCAATTCGGAACTACTTTGCTCTGTGATGGATTTTTAAGAGAGATGGGGGTTTGGAAGACAGGAAAGTGAGAAGGTTTGAGCTGCAGTGGAGGACAACCAGGAACTACTGAGGGTCTGCTGAGGTCAGCAGCCATGACGTGACATGGTGTCAGCTGTCACGAAGGACCAGGCATGTCTGGCAGCTCTCAGCAGACACAAGGGCTGACACAGAGAAGCCAGGAAGGCACAGCGGAAGGAAGATGGAGGTGAGAGGCCGGAGATGCTGCAGGAGGTTGGTGGAAGGTACCACGTACCTGGGGCGGTAATGTGGAAGTTGCTGATGGACAGGAAGGTGAGGCCCAGGAGCTCCGGAGCGGATGTCACGGAGTAAAGAGTGAGAGCTGGGTAGGAGAGGAGGTGGGAGCAGAGAGGGGGTGACTGATGGGGTGATTTGGGAGGTGACACATTTTGGATTCTGATGGGCTGGGGTGGGATGTGGGAGGAGAAGATAAGAAATTGGGCCACTGGGGCCATTCACCCAGACTTTCGGATGCCGATGCACTCAACAAGGCCCAGGGCTGAGAGAGACTTGGTGCTGGACTGTCTTCAGTGACTGTGGGGAGCAAGTGGAAGACCGTGGATGACCAAGAGGGGTCATGCGTTCAGAGAGGAGCAGCTGAGGGCCTGAGTGTCCACGGAGGCAGGGAGGTCACTGAGGAGGGCAGTGCAGGAAGCCAGGGTCGGCAGAGGAAGGCCCTGACCACCCCACTGGGCCTTCTCCCAAGGTCTCCCCAGGGCCACAAGGAGGGGGTCCTGGGGACAGAGCTGGGCCTGGACAGGATAAGGAGACATACTTGCTGTTCGGAGTGGTCTGGAAGTTTAGTAACTGCAGGACAAGGTTACAGAGAGGACTGTGGACAGCTCAGGAGGAAAGGGTCAGGGAGAGGAAGCCTGAAGCATCGCACGGGGTGGAGGACAAAGCGTGAAAAACCAGTGGGGTTTCTGTTTTCAGTGGTGTTGGAGGAGAGTGTGTTCATCCAGAACACAGCCTCTTCAAGCAGCCTCCTAATCCAAGATGTCCCTTCCCAACTTCCAAACACTGGACCTCCGCCTGCCTGTAACCTTCACTGGCTCCCCACTGCCCAGCCAAGTGAGGGCCATATCCTCATGCCACATTCAAGGCCCTCCACCACCAGTCCTCATCGACCATCCTAGCCTTAATCCTCACGTTTCCCACCAAATGTCTTCCCTGCTCCCAACCTCCAAGCCTGTGTTCACGCTGCTTCTGTAGGTATGAATGCCACCTCCCTACTGAGAATACTTCCTCACCGTCCCATCTGCCCAGTGAAATCCCACCACTATTTCCTCCCCTGACTCTCAGCTAGAACTCTGTACCTGTGTCCAGGCCCTGTGTTTTACCAGACTGCACACCCACGTGAATACCCAGCTGCCCCTGCCTCCTGAAACTGACCTTGGGACTGGGTCTCTAGGGCACTACCTGGAGAAGCCTCCAGGAATTCCACTGCCCGCCAGGATGGGCCTCGGCCTCTGTGGGGAGGTTCCCCCTGACCCCACCCCCACACACACACACTCCCCCGCATCCAGGGCTCCCCACCTGTGAGCAACATGAGCCAGGGCAGCAGGAGCAGGGCGGCGGTATGGAGGGGTGTGTGGGCTCGCAGCAGGGCCGACAGGGCCGGGCCCAGCAGCACAGAGGCGTGCAGCAGGACGCCCGCGCCGTGGAGCAGGAGACACAGGAAGGGCCGGTAGTTGCGGAAGCCCACGCAGCGGCCCAGCAGGCGGCAGTGGTGGTCCCGGCGAAGGATGCAGATACGGCAGGCGGAGCAGTGCCCACTGCGCGGCGGCACCTGGCTTTGGCACTGGTAGCAGTAACTGCAGGGAAGGAACCACAGGGTCAGTCCCTCCAGCAGCTCGGAGAGCCCCTCATGGTGCCCAGATCAGCCCCTGAGCACATCCTGGAGAACCAGGCACAGCCTCTGCCCTCGCTAAGCCCCAGGTCCCTCACGGGGGAGTAAATGCAGGCTGGACATCACTTCCCAAGCCTTTCCACTTCTAGCACAGCAGGTCTGACAACCCCTGTCCTGAGGTCTTCGGCTGGTTTCTAACATCCGGGAGCAAATGTTTGTCCTCCACTGTTACCAGCTTGGTCCAAGTCACCATGAACTCTGCCCTGAATTATTGCAACAGCCTCTTGACTGGTCGGTCTCCCTGATTCCACCTTTATCCCCTCTACTGTAGTCTTGCCCCAGCAGCCAGACTGATCTGTTAAAAATCTAAATCGGGAATTCCCTGGCAATCCAATGGTTAGGACTCCTCGCTTTCATTGCTGAGGGCCTGGGTTCGATGGGCGGCAACTACTGGCCCATTCCTGGTCCAGGAAGTAAAATCCCACAAGCCTGGCAGGGAGACCAAGAAAAAGAAATAATAAAATAAAATCTAAATCATATGCCTCCTCTGCTCAAAACCCCGAGATGGCTCTCCATTTTACTTCTGGTAAAAAGCAAAGCCTTCAAAGTCTGTTTACAAAGTCTTTATATGTCTAATCTCTCTTCTCCACCCCCCCCACCTCCTCCCCCGGCCCCCACACACCACCTCAGCCACACTGGCTGTCTTACTGTTCCCTGAACATGCTGGGTATACAACTGCCTCAGAGCCTTTGCATTGCCTGTCCCTGCTGCCTGGCACATTCTTACCCTAGATGAATAAGGCTAACTTTCCCCTCTCCTTCAAGTCTTTGCTCAAACGCCACCTTCTCTATGAAGCCTACCTTGACCACCCTATTTGAGACTGCACTCTTTCTGTTTCCTGACCACCAACACCTTCTAACATTCTACATTATTTATTTACGAGCCTGAAGTTTATCATCTGTCCCCTCCCCCACTGAAATCAGGAATACGTTTTATTGTACCTCCAGTGCCTGGAATAGTACCCTGCACATAATAATGTACTCAACAATATTCGTAAGTGAATGAATGAAACTCGTTCTGCCTTCTGGTTGTAAAAGAGTTCTCTGGTTCTAACAAGCGGCTCAAACATCTTCAGGTCATAGGGCCCTCCCCCTGCGCCAAGCTCCCGCTTCTCCCCCGCGCCAGATCCCGAGCCCCACTCACGCCCAGCCCTGGCCCAGACCACGGCCGGCCAGCATCACACCCCGGATGCTGGGGTCCGAGCGCAGGAACAGCCCCACGTTGCCCAGTAGGTTGAGCAGCTGGAAGGCTGCCAGCGCAACCTGCAGGGTCCGGGCCAAGGGTCCCAGCGGAGGTGGCCCGGGGCCTAGCACTAACACGTAAGCCAGCTCCAGGCCCACCGCCGCGGCCCAAAGCGCGGTGAGCACGAGGGGCAGCCGCGCGGGACTCGCCTCCGCGGTCCCCACCGCCCAGGGCTGCCCCATGGCCTGCACCCACTAGCGGTAGGAGCCCCCTAGTACCCCGCCGCTTCCGTATTGAGGCAGGGATAGTGGCAAACGGACGTCTGCTACAACCAATAGAAGCTCGGAAGGGGCTCGTGAGCGTTCCGGTTTACTGGGCGGGCCCACAGGTACGGAGATGTGATTGGACGGCCGAACGAACCAAAGAGATGCTTGGAATCTCATTGGCGCTGGAGCCGGGTAGAGCGCTGGTATAGCCCCGCCCCTCCCGCGGACGTCCAGCCCGCCCGCGGCCACCGGGCAAGCTGGCAGAGGTGGCCAGCAAGCCAGGATTGAGTTGCAGCCTTGGTGGCGTCGGGGATTCCCGGCTCAGCACATTCCCCCTCTTCCCTCAGTAGCCCCGATATTAATAGCCCTGCCTCGGCCCATCCAGCTGGCTTGGAATCCCTCTTCATGCTCGAGTTGTCTCCCTTCATCACCCCAGAAAACATTCAAAACAGCTCGGCGCTTCGGTGTTTCTGACTGTGAAATGGGAATAGTGGTCCCTGTTTCCCACCAGCGCGGCTCAGGAAAAGGGTCAGGAGGAGGTCCAAAAGGCAGCTTCTAGAGCGATCTGCAACCACGATTATTCTCGTCATCTTCATTGTACACATAGGGAAAGAGACTCAGAAAGGGCCCGTGGCTTTCTCAAAGTCAACACAGCGCCCAAGCGGCGGAGCCAGAACGCGAATCCCGGATCTCCGCCACGGGATTCATCCCAGAGCCTCAAAATTCGGCAGTCTCTTAGCCCCAGGCCAAACTTCTGCCTGGTCCCGACCCGAGCGCCCTCGCCCGGATCCGGCCCCACCCTCCTCCCCCATATTTAGCGCGAATCCGATCCGGGGCTGGGCCGGGCGCTACTTAACGCGGCCCCCGTGTTCTGGAGCGCGCCGAGCAGAGCGGAGCCAGGAGCCCGAACAAGATGATGATGGTTCTGCAGCCCGAGGGTCTGGGGACCGGGGAGGGGCCCTTCGCGGGCGGCCGTGGGGGCGGCGAATACATGGAACAGGAGGAGGACTGGGACCGCGACCTGCTGTTGGACCCGGCCTGGGAGAAGCAGCAGCGGAAAGTGAGTGCTAGCCCATTTCCCGATGGCAAAACTGAGGCCTGAGAAGCCAGGCGGTTTGTTCTTGGCATCTCAGTAGGTCAGGGGCAAAAGCCTGTCTTACCCTCAGTGCCACTTCCTAGCCCGGGCTCTGGCCATCAATCCTCTGCTGTCCACCAGAGCCCGATGAGAGAGCTCGGGACCCTCATGAGGGGTTTAGGATGACAAGAAAGATTTCTGGGATCCCCACCCCCGCAAGGGTTCATTCACCTGGGCCCATTTTTGCTAAAGAATATGGTTTGGGTAAAGCCCTGGGGATCCAAGTTTGGGTGGGGTGGGGTCGGGAAAAATCAACCTTTCTCCACACACCGCCCCCCTTTTCTGAAATATTCCCAGACCCCACCTGAGGACATGCAGCTAGGCAACTAGTGGACTTAAGAGTATGGGGGAAGTGGTAACCATCCCAGACTTCCTACCCACCCTCGCTATATTCTGTCCAGCGTGATGTCCATGGCCACTCTATCCCAATTGTCAGGTGAGGAAACTGAGGCTGAGGTAGGACCCACATCATATACTGTCTGAAAACAGTCCCCCTCCCTAGGCAACCTGGGGGTCTTTGCCCATTGCTTGTCCCTCCCCCATTCTTTCCCAAGATACCCCTCCCCACTCCAGGGGCCCTGAATCTGCTGAAAAGGCCACAAGGTCGGGAAGGAGGGGAGCCCTGGCTTCCCTTTTGCGGTAGGTAACCTGACTCTCAGGCCAGATGGACACTTTGTGCTGAGGCAGCGCCTTGGAGGAGCTGAAAGGGCAGCTGCTACCCAGGTCCAGCCTTGTAGGGCACTCAGGCCTCCCCTCCCCAATCTATTTTCACTCCTAGACTTTCCCAGATGGAGGGGGCATGACACCTGGGGACCCAGAAGAGAAAGTGATCTGGGCCTGGAGTGAGGAAACGCTGGGGAGTGGCAGGCTGGGGGTAGGGGGGTACTGTGAGGTCATTAGACTCATCACTTGCCAACGGTGTGTGACCGCAGGAAAGGGCGGGGAACAGGGGTGCTTGGTGGAATTTGCAGGATTTAGAGAATCCCGGATTTAGAATCAGAGCACTTCCTCTGAGTTAGATGACAGGAGGTGACCCCAGGGGCTGGGAGGCTCAGCTGACTCGGCTAGGGTGCGCCGGGTGATCCGCCTCCCCCCAGGCTCCTTCTGCACCTGTCTCCAAGCAGGGCTGTGGTCCTCGGGTCCAGCAGTCTCCCAGTGATGTCATCCCTGCCCCTGGCTCCCGCTGCCACCTGCTCTGCAACTCCTCTCCCCACCCCACCCCCATCCACCCAGGACTCTCCCAGATCCAGGCTCACAGGCTCCTCTTAAGACACAGGCTAGTCTGTACCTCGCTTTCATCAAAGTATCAGGAACATCCTTCCAACCCAACTTACAGCCACCCACTTCATCCACTTACTCAGTGATTGCACCCGTGTAGACACTCTGTAAATTCATTAGTGTTCCCTGAAGTTGGATAATCCAGTTGTTTCTCATCCAGCAGTGTTTATTACAATGTAATGAACATCTCTGTGCTCAAATTTAGCCCCGCCCCATCCCTGCTTTTCCCCCATATCTTAGAGCACTCCTGTCTCCTCCCGTCTGACACCAGAGTCCTCTTTATTCAGCCTCATTTGAAAACAGTTGTTTAATATTTCTTAGGGAGGTCCTGGTATGTGCCAGGCACTGTGTCAGGTGTCAGAAATTCAGCAGGGGATGAAATAAAGCCCCTGCTTCAGAGAGCTTAGAGTCTAGCAAGGACAAATGTTTCCATCTCACCCCCTCGCTCCTGACCCGTCCCACTCACTGACACCCTCCCTCACCCCGGTCTCAGTCGCCACCTCCTCACTTCTCCCTTCTGCTCTGCCAAGCCATTCTCTGCAACAAGAATGAACTTTCTAAAACACAGTTCTGCCCCTCTCCCTCCCTGTTGCCCTCAGGATCAAGTTCACACTCCCTGGCTTAACACTCAAGATGGTGCATGACCTGGCCTCTGCCGCCCCTCCGGCCCGCCTCTCACCATTTATACCCCAACATCCCCAGAGCGGTGCCCAGATAGCTGTGGCCCTACAATCCTAGCAACTGTTGCTTATCACCAAGCCCTTGCGGCTATCCCTGCCTGGAATGCCCTTGCCCGTCCTTCCCTGTCTGAGTAACTCCTGCTCTTCCATCACAGTTCTGATCTGTTACTCACTTTCCCCAAGAGGTTTGAAGAACACCTCCCCTAAGCTCCTCAATGCTAGTCTCTCCTAGCACTTCGCAGGCCCACAGGACTCTTTGATTGCCTGTAAGTTCCTTTAGGGTAGGAACCAAATCTCATTAAAAGTCATGTTTGTCCTCTGAGGGAATCTGCTTCCATCACTATGGAGGCCTCGCCCAGACCTGCCTTTCGCCCTGCCCTGTCTGGACCAGAGCATCTGAGACTCCAGGATCTACAGAGAATCCAACAGCACTCTCCTGTGCTCGGGGTGGCATCAATCAGTGCTCAGCACCCACTTATACACCTGAGGGAAAGAATTCCAAATAACTTCCTTGGGGTGTCTGCTTTGGAGGGGGGATGGGAGGGGGAAATGCTTTGAATTCCAGGATCCTGCAAGATCAGGGGAGGAAGAACCTGAGACATCATTGACTCTGAACTGTAATTGTACAGAGAGACTGAGCCCAGGAGAGGGCGAGGGGCACATCCCAGGTCACAGTAGCTCAGTTGGGGTGGGAGTCCGAGTATGGATTCTACCAAGGACTGCCAGCTGAGGGCAGAATCCGGGGCCTGAGGCCTTGGGAGGTTGTAGAAACTTGTATACCAGGCTCTAAAGCACTGCCATCCCCCAAAGGCACACAGCATATATCACCCCTCCCATCTCAGACAGAGGCTGAGGCTGAAGCACGCCCTGGCCGGAGAGGGCGGATAGTCTCCTCCAGAAACCAGGTCAGGCTGTGCCTCAGTGTCCCGCTGTTCCTCGAGGGCCTGCAAAGCTCCGGCAGCCTCATGGTCTGCTTGGGGGCCAATTCACAATAGCCTTAGGAGGTCGGTGGGGCTGAGACGATAATAACACAGATGCACAGTCCCTCAGACAAAACCCACCAAGCCATCTGTGCTGCGACCTGGAATGTTTCCGATTTTAGTAAGGCAGTGTCCCTGGTGTCTCAGGGGGCCCCACACTGGCTGGAGACTGGCCAAAGCTGTTGTTGTCCTGGCAGCATCCACACTGGGATCTGAATGGGACCCAGACCCCATTTCTCCCCATTTTCAGGAGAATTAAAGCTCAGAGAGGGACAGGGGCTGGCCCCAGATGCACAGCAAGTGAGTGGCTGAGCTGGAACTTGCATCCAGGGCCTCGGGCTCTGAGATCTACCCTGACCAAGGAGCCAGAGCCCTGTCCTCAGCACTAGGGTCTGAGTACTGTCCTCTGCCCCCAGACCTTCACTGCCTGGTGCAACTCACACCTGCGCAAGGCTGGCACCCAGATCGAGAACATCGAGGAGGATTTCCGCAATGGCCTCAAACTCATGTTGCTCCTGGAGGTTATTTCAGGTGAGGGGTGCAAATCAGCGCACAGGGACCCCAGGACCCAGGGGAACCCAGAGAGCTGGGGGAGCAGTGCCAGCCGAGTGCTGGAGGGGATGTGCTGAGGGAGGGGGAAGTTTGAGGACCGTGTCTTCAGCTTCCTCTTGTGACCTTTGACCCTTGACCTCTCCTCTCACACCCAGGAGAGAGGCTGCCCAGACCAGACAAAGGCAAGATGCGCTTCCACAAGATCGCCAATGTCAACAAGGCCCTGGATTTCATTGCCAGCAAGGGGGTGAAGCTGGTGTCCATCGGTGCTGAAGGTGAGGAGGTGGCAGGAGGTGGCAGGTGGGGCTGGGGCGCGGTTCCTCATCTCAACCACAGGGACAACTATCTGCACCTCACAGGAGCAACTGTAAGGAGCAAAGGTACCCACAGTGCTGGCCCTGGCACCCAGGAGGTGTTCAGTGAATCCTTTTGAAGTAAAATGATTGAGCATCTACCAAGTCGGTGCCAGCCTTGAAATGCAGACAAGGGGCCAGAGGGCAGGGCAAGGGGGAGGGGGGCTGAGGCCTGGTGGTCAGGTGGAGCATGTCCCCACCCCCCCACCCCGCAGAGATTGTTGACGGGAACCTGAAGATGACCCTGGGCATGATCTGGACCATCATCCTTCGCTTTGCCATCCAGGACATCTCCGTGGAAGGTGAGTGGTGGGGAGGTGGGGAGGATGAGGACTGGCCCCAACCCCTCCCCAACCAACACTCACCCCCATCCCTGCCCAGAAACCTCGGCCAAGGAAGGCTTGCTCCTGTGGTGTCAGCGGAAGACGGCGCCGTACCGCAACGTCAACGTGCAGAACTTCCACACCAGGTCCGCCCTCCAGCCAGCATGTGGGGCCTCTGCTGGGGTCTGGGCCAGAGAGCTGGAGTCTGGCCCCGGAGAGCCAGGGAGGGGAGAGGTCACAGCCAAGCTCCTGCAGCAGCGTCTGAGAATGGCAGGACTCAGTCAATGCTGAACTGAATCCAGGAGGGTGAGGGGGAATTCCTGGAGGAGGGAGCACCGGAGACATCCCAGGAAGGGTGTTCCAGCCAGAGGGAGCCTTGTGAGCAAAGACCCAGAGGCCAAAAATTCCTAGAAAGTGGTGTAGCGTAAGCCCAGGGTAAGGGAATCATGATGAGCTTGGAGGAAATGGTCCATGGCTGGTAATCAGGGCCTTAAATGCCAAGCAAGGAATTAGAACCTGACTCCATTTCACAGATGAGGCCATCCATATAGGAGGGCTCCTGGGACCAGGGTAGGGCAGGGCCCTGGCCTGAACCCAGGCCTGACCCCCCTTCTCTCTGTCCAGCTGGAAGGATGGGCTGGCCCTCTGTGCTCTCATCCACCGACACCGCCCCGACCTCATTGACTATGCCAAACTGCGCAAGGTAGGCCCCCCTAGTCCCAGCCCCGAATCCCCAGTCTCTGTCCCAGATGACCTTTCACCTCTCTCCCCTCACACCACCTAGGACGACCCCATCGGCAACTTGAACACCGCCTTTGAGGTGGCCGAGAAGTACCTGGACATCCCTAAGATGCTGGATGCAGAAGGTGAGAGTAAGCCTCACCCGGGCGAGGACTCCACTTCCACACCAGGCAGCACTGTCCCACCTCCACCCCTTTGTCCCTGCTCCTCCCTCCTCCCGGGATGCTCCGCCCCACCCCTCCCCCTGCTCCCTGGGCAGAACCCTTCCTGCCAACAGTTCCCCTTCTCCAGGAGCCCTTATCTGGTCCCCTGTCCCTCTCATCCAGTGGAACCAGCCTCTCCCGCCTTGGCCCTTATGTAATGGCTCTACCCTCACATCCCAGTTACCTGGGTCACTTGGTGACATGATAGTCACTCATGCTGGGAGCTCCTTTGAGGGGAGTCCTGCCTCCTGTCCCTGTGCCCATAAAGGCTTTAGTAGTTGAACCAGCAAACCTTTTCTGGTACTGTGCCTGGTACCCTGGATGTGAACTTGGAGGAAAGCCAGCCAGCCAGCCAGCCAGAGGCATGGCCTGTTTAGAGACAGCAGGCAGTGGACACTGGCGGTTCATGAGGGCTACAGGGTCTGCTCACTTAGCCACACCTTGATACTGTCCTCACCCCACCGAGGAGGAGGTCGCTGGAGCCTGGGGTGATCCGAGAAGGCTCCAGGGAAGAGCTGGCTTTGGGGCAGCTGGTGGCCATGATTAGATGTCTCTGCCCCTTCCCATCCCGAGGGAGCTCTCTGCCTGGGTGGGCGCATGAGCCCACTCCCCACCCCTGGCTTTGCCCAACTGACACCTGGCTGCCATTCCGCAGACATTGTGAACACCCCAAAGCCTGATGAGAAGGCCATCATGACCTATGTCTCCTGCTTCTACCACGCCTTCGCCGGGGCAGAGCAGGTAATGGGCTCAACAGTTGCCACCTGGGCTGGGCGTGTGGCCCAGGGGCCCACCCTTGGCAGCCCCTCAACATTTGGAGGTGCCAGGCCCCACTGGGGCACCACTGTCCCAGCTGCACACACTTGACCCCTGGGGCACTCAGGCACAGAAGCCTCTGGCCTGGAAGCTCCCTCCTCACCCTACAAGGCATGAGGCCTTCATCCTCTCGGTTTGCATGGACTCAGGGTTTAGAGGTTTAGAGGGAGTCTGGGTCGGGGGTGTCCTGTTTTAATACCAGCTTTTCTGCCCATTCCCACCAAAGGCAGAGACAGCCGCCAACAGGATCTGCAAAGTGCTGGCCGTGAACCAGGAGAACGAGAAGCTGATGGAGGAATATGAAAAGCTGGCCAGTGAGGTAAGACAGGCCACAGAGGCCTCCCCCTCCCGCCCTTGCTCCCCCATCCCAGCCCTGCTGTTCCTCCCATCCCAGCTGACCCCCAGCCTGGACTGCAGAGCCCACCTCTCCTCAGAGTAGCCTTGGCCTCCTCCAGCCTCCTCCTGCCATCTTTACCCACCTCCTGCCCCCTTCTGCCCATCCAGGCTCCTGCCATCCACTCATTCATCCATTCAGTCACTCATCTCTAGACAGTCTCACGGCCCTTTGCTCTGGGCCAACTACGCTGGCCCCTGGACTCAGAATATAACCATCCTGCTCCTTCTCTGACTACTGGGGACCCCTTCTCTGCTCAAGGCCCAGCCTGTTGGCCACAGCCTGGGCGTGGCTAGAGACAGGCAAGGTGAGCAGGCCCGCTCAGCCCTCTGTGCTCTGCCCCTGCCTGGACCCCTTAGCTGCTGGAATGGATCCGCCGGACCGTGCCGTGGCTGGAGAACCGCGTGGGCGAGCCCAGCATGAGCGCCATGCAGCGCAAGCTGGAAGACTTCCGGGACTACCGGCGCCTGCACAAGCCGCCCCGCGTGCAGGAGAAGTGCCAGCTGGAGATTAACTTCAACACGCTGCAGACCAAGCTGCGGCTGAGCCACCGGCCAGCCTTCATGCCATCTGAGGGCAAGCTGGTCTCGGTGAGCCGGGGCACGGGGGCAGAGGGGGACCCCCGGCCCTGCCTACATCCCCTTGGACTCTCTGTTCCCATCTGTATAATGGGTGAACCATGATGGAGGGCGCCTCTCTCTGCTTGGCCTGCAGGACATCGCCAACGCATGGCGGGGCCTGGAGCAGGCAGAGAAGGGCTATGAGGATTGGCTGCTCTCCGAGATCCGGCGCCTACAGCGGCTGCAGCACCTGGCGGAGAAGTTCCAGCAGAAGGCCTCCCTGCATGAAGCCTGGACCCGGGGTAGGTGGCTCTGGGGCCTGAATGTGTCCTGTGCAGATTGCGGGGAGCCTGGTGGGAGGGGGACGGGGTCCTGGTAGAAGGCACAGGTCAGGGGTAGGGGTTCTGCAAGGAAGCTGGAGACCTGTTTTCTAGTCCCTTCTGGTATTTGCAATCAAATAATACCGGAAGGGAACCAAGGGCCACTCCAGATCATGTAAGCTCAAGGACCCTGACGTCACGCAGGAGCCATGCCCTGGAACAGGAGCGTCCCTTCACTTTATCTCATTGGCGTCTCAGAGCAGACCCCTAGGTGTAGGCTGGGCAGGAATGATCACCTACGTTCACGGATGGGGAATCTCCAGTGTCACACACGGGGTTCGGACCCCCTGCTCCTGCGTATCCGTCCCTGGGTGACGCAAGCCGGGCTTCTCTCCATGCAGGAAAGGAGGACATGCTGAGCCAGAGGGACTACGAGACGGCTTCGCTGCAGGAGGTGCGGGCCTTGCTGCGGCGCCACGAGGCCTTCGAGAGCGACCTGGCGGCGCACCAGGACCGCGTGGAGCACATCGCTGCGCTGGCCCAGGAGCTCAAGTAGGCATGGAGTCTGCTGGGCCCACCCAGGGCAGGGAACGACACCCCTCGGCCTCAAGCCCCGCCCCTCGGCCTCAAGCCCCGCCCCTGCTCCCAAAGCCCTCCAGACCTTTCACTCTTTAATAACCCTACCTTGGTACCCCTGTCCTTCCCAGCACCACTTGCTCTGCCCTCCTCCTGTAACCCTGTCCCCTAAGCTGGCGTCTCCTTGCAGCTTTGGGCCGGCCAGGCCTTCACCATAGCCTTGGCCTCCTGCCACGTCCTTCCTGTAAACCTGTCCCGGAAACTCCAGGCCCTGCCCCTCCTCCCAAACTTTTCCAGGGACTGGAGCTGAGGACCCCCTTCTCCTAGGCACGCACTGAGAAGGCCCTGCTCTAGGAAAGCCCTGTTTCACCCCCATCTACCCTGGCTCCTTTATGCCTTCACCACCCCTGGGCCCAGAGTCCTACCTGAAGGGACAGTCAGGCAGAAATCTGGGCTGGAATCTGGCTCCGCGAACAACCCCCTTCCCATTCCCAGTGAGCTGGACTACCACGAGGCAGCCTCGGTGAACAGCCGCTGCCAGGCCATCTGTGACCAGTGGGACAACCTGGGCACGCTGACCCAGAAGAGGCGGGATGCACTGGAGGTGAAGCTGGGGACCCGGAGGTGAAGGCTGGACGCTGGAGGAGGGTGAGGGGCCTGCTGGGCGGGCTGCTAACTGGCCATCCCTGTGGCCCCCAGCGGATGGAGAAGCTCCTGGAGACCATCGATCAGCTACAGCTGGAGTTTGCCCGGCGGGCAGCGCCCTTCAACAACTGGCTGGACGGCGCCGTGGAGGACCTGCAGGACGTGTGGCTGGTGCACTCGGTGGAGGAGACCCAGGTGGGTGCGGGGGCTCCAGGTGTGCCAGGGTTGGATGGGATGACAAGGAAGTGGCCTGTCTTCTGTCGGCCACCCCTTTGGGCTCCTGGGGAATGGGGGGCCAGAGAAGAAGCCCAGCTCTAGAGTGCCAGGAGTCAGGAGGCCTGGGTTCTCTGGCCAGTGCTGCCCTGGCCCCCGGTGAATGGCCCAGAGCCCCTGGCCATCCTTTGTTGCCTGCGGGAGGTAGGGGCGCTGATTGATGCTTCCTGCCTGTCGTCCCCAGAGCTTGGTGACAGCACACGACCAGTTCAAGGCAACACTGCCCGAGGCCGACCGAGAGAGGGGTGCCATCCTGGGCATCCAGGGTGAGATCCAGAAGATCTGCCAAACGTACGGACTGCGGCCCAGCTCCACCAACCCCTACATCGCCCTCACCCCGCAGGACATCAACACCAAGTGGGACACGGTCAGTGCCGCCAGTGGCCTTTCCCCGCCTCCCTCCTGCTCAGACACCTTCTAAACCACCCTGAGAATCTCAGGTGTCTGAGACACAGAGGATCAAGTCCGCCTCCGGATCTGTGGTCTGCCACAGACTGTACGTGGCATTGGACAGGTCCCCTTGCCTGACTTGGCCCTCTCTGTAAAATGGCCGTAACAGCATTTTCCTGTTGGGCCTGATTGAAGCAGAATTAGATCTGGTGTGGGGGCCAGATTGTTGTACAGAACAATCTAAGTTTGTTAAGAGTGTCGGCATGGGCCCTCATTTACAGCCAGGAAATGAGCAGAGAGAGGCTGAGTGACCTGCTCAGAGCTTGCCCCCTCCGCAGAGCCCCAGGCTCAGAGTAAGGAGCCCTGTGAGGGGCTGGAGCCCTCCCCTCACTCCTGAGCTGCCCCTGACACCACCACCCTCCCTCCAGGTCCGAAAGCTGGTACCCAGCCGTGACCAGATGCTGCAGGAGGAGCTGACGCGGCAGCAGGTGAACGAGAGGCTCCGGCGGCAGTTTGCAGCCCAGGCCAACGCCATCGGGCCCTGGATCCAGGGGAAGGTGGAGGTAAGGCTTGGATCAGGGAGCCAACCTGGGAGACGGGGGCCGGGGGCCACCAGGGGCTGGAAGCCTTCATCCTGCCCGGTCCCCCTGTAGGAAGTGGGGCGCCTAGCCGCGGGGATGGCCGGCTCTCTGGAGGAGCAGATGGCGGGCCTGCGGCAGCAGGAGCAGAATATCATCAACTACAAGAGCAACATCGACCGGCTGGAGGGAGACCACCAGCTGCTGCAGGAGAGTCTGGTGTTTGACAACAAGCACACGGTCTACAGCATGGAGGTGGGACCACGCCGCTTAGGACCGAGGGGAAGGCGGTGCTGTGGGCAAGCCTGGGGCGGCCATGGCTGGTTGATCAATACGTAATAAATCATCAAACTTTATGGCAGGAAGGGCCGCTGGGTGTCACTCAGTGGACCCTCCCGATGGGGTCCAGCAAGGGGGAGGACTTGCCCGGGGTCAGACGGTGAATTGGGGGTGGAGCCAGAGCTCGTGGCCAGGCACTGGCCGCCCACTGACCCGGCCTGTCTCCTGCTTTCATAGCACATCCGCGTGGGCTGGGAGCAGCTGCTCACCTCCATCGCACGCACCATCAACGAGGTGGAGAACCAGGTACTGACCCGAGACGCCAAGGGCCTGAGTCAGGAGCAGCTCAACGAGTTCCGGGCATCTTTCAACCACTTTGACCGGGTCAGCAGGGGCCTCGCCCTGTGGGGTGGTGGACTTGGGGGCTGGCTGGGAGGCGGAGATCGGGGCCAGAGCCTGACATCTGCTCCCCAACTACAGAAGCGGAATGGCATGATGGAGCCTGATGACTTCCGGGCCTGCCTCATCTCCATGGGCTATGACCTGGTAAGTGTCCTCCAGCTCTGTCCAGGGGTTCCCTCCGTGGCCCTTCCTACATATTGATCACCCACTGTGTCCCTCCCACCTTCACATCTTCATTTCCTCCTCATCCACCTCCTGGGGCTGGGGAGAATTATCCCATTTCCTAGGGGGGCACCTAACAAAAGTTCAAAGAGGTAAATTAATTTGGAGCTGGTTCTGTGTGACTCCAGAGCCTGAGCTTGCAACATGTCCACCTCAGAGAGAGAGCACTACAGGGGTGTGGGGAAGAGGTCAGGACCAGCAGGAGCAGGGCATTGCCATGGGCAGGAAGCAGAGTTCTGCCCAGTGGAAAGGATTTCCCAGAGTCAGAGCTAAGGCTGCAGTGGACTGTCTACGGAAAAAGGGGGCTGCCTTGTCACAGGGGTCGTCAAGCCAGGGGGACACCAGGAACCCTCCTGGCTTAAGCACCGCCCGGGCACGGTGCCCGGCCTTTAACCCTGCAGGGGGAGGTGGAGTTCGCTCGCATCATGACCATGGTGGACCCCAACGCAGCTGGGGTTGTGACCTTCCAAGCCTTCATCGACTTTATGACCCGAGAGACAGCCGAGACGGACACGGCTGAGCAGGTTGTGGCCTCGTTCAAGATCCTGGCAGGAGACAAGGTGAGTCCCTGGCGGGGGTCGGGGGAGCTGGTGCGTGGAGGGTAGGGACTGGGACCTGGGGGCCCTCAAACCCTCTTCTCCCCCAGAACTACATCACCGCCGAGGAGCTACGGCGGGAACTCCCGGCGGAGCAGGCTGAGTACTGCATCCGCCGCATGGCGCCCTACAAGGGGGCTGGGGCTCCAGCTGGAGCCCTGGACTACGTGGCCTTCTCCAGTGCCCTCTACGGGGAGAGTGACCTCTGACCTTGACCCCAGAGCTTCCCTACTCAAGTCCGGAGAGAGGGTGCTCCCTCTGGCTGATCCCACCCATCCCTTGGAGCCATGGCCACAGAGCCGAGTGTTTCTCAATAAAGATCCATCGTGGGCCCCTCTCCATCTCCGATTGATTCCTAAGGCAGAAGCTTGGGCCCTCAGGTTTTTGAGCAGGATCAGCTGCCCCACGTTGACCCTCCAGGGGTTCCCCAGCACCCCTCCTGGCCCTCAGGGTCTGAGCATTCACACCACGCTGGGGTCCAGGACACCTCTTTATTGTGTTAGAAAAGGTCGGTGACAAGTTTCTCTAGATGTAGAAGGCAACGTGGTCCCCCAGTCCAGGGGAACCAGAAAATATACAGCTTCAGAGGAAAACTGGGGTGGGAAGACAGAGCCTGCTGAGGACAGAGCTGGCTTTAAGACCAGAGTATTTTCTTCCCACCTGCTCCTTGCCCAAGCCTAGGGTTCTTGCCCCAGCTTCGGCTGCCAAGACATCATCCTTCACCCCAGTCCTCCTAGCTACCGCCATTCAACAAAGGTGCTGTTGGGGAACTTCAGGGTGGGAGTGGGGGGAGGGCCTGTGTCCCTGTGGCCTTTGCTCACCCTGGGGTCCCCGGTGCCCGTCCCTTGGCCAGCTGTGCCTCCTGGGGAGGGGCCGTTCTGGTCCGCACCAGATCCTGCACTGGTGCGCCTCAGTTTATCACCGCTGAGCTGGCCATGATGTTCACGCCACAGGCCCCGGAGCCACGGTGCAAGTAGTAGTAACCCTGGGGGGGAGAGGGGCGTCGGTGAGGGCGCCAGGGCAGGACGGGGGCTGGAGGGCTAGGGGCCAAGCAGCCAAGACTCACCTCCTCACCCCAGTCAGTGCCCCAGCTGTTCTTGATGGCCCAGAAGGGAATGGCAGAGCCTGGGGGCAGGGCAGTGCGGAGCGCAGGGAGAGTCAGGGCCCCCCGAGTCTCCAGCCAGGGCCCCAGGCACTAGGCACTCTTCACTGTCTGCTGTGGGCCTACTGGGCGACAGGTACTAGGGGAAGAGCAGAAAGCAAGACAGGCCCACCTACCACGCTCCCAGAAACCAGGAGCAGCTCTGGGGCTTGGGGAAGACGCCCACCCATCCACAACTGCTCACACCTCCCACCCCCTGGGCTCTCCCATTCACAGAGAGGATGGGTGATCCTGCCTGGCCCACAGCCGGAGACAGGGGGTAGGACAAGCTTCCTGAGATGCTGTGGCCCGGGCTGGATGGGCAGAGGGGCAAGCAGAACTCACGGTTGCCATAGCCCACGAGCAGCACGGCATGGTCGATGAGCCAAGGGCTGCAGAGGGGGCGCAGGGGGTGGGAGATCCCGTGGCGGTAGAACTGAGGGGGGAGAGTAAGAGCAGGGGGGCCAACGTGCTGCAATTACTGCAGCCCGAGCGCCTAGAGCCCATGCTCCGCAGCAAGAGAAGCCACTGCAACGGGAAGTCCGTGTGCTACAACTAGAGAAGTCTACACAGCAACGAAGACCCAGCACAGCCAAAAATAAATACATAAAATCATTAAAAAAAAAAAATCAGGGGCCAGCTCCAAGAAGTAGGGGAAGAGTCAGAGCCGGAGCAACAAGGCTGGAGCCCTACCTGCATGCCAAAGGCGTTGATGGCAATGGAGACGGGGCCGTTCTTGGCCAGCCAGGCCGCCAGCTCTGAGACGGGGGAGGGCCAGCGTCAGGGGGCATCCAGGCCCCAGCCTCCCGACCCAGGCCTCTCCTCACCCCCCGGCCTTCCTTACTTTGCTCATTCTTGCTCAGCTCCACTGAGTCGTTGATGTAGACCTTGGCCTTCTCTGCAGAGAAGCTGCAGGTCTGCAAGCGGCCTCGGTAGCTGTAGTCATCCTCCGTCTCCAGCCCTCCTGGGATTGTGGGGAGGGGGGCCGGCAGATCAGAAGTTAGAGGAAAGGTGGGCTCTACTCTCCGTACTTGTCTGCTCCTGGCCAGCGGCTGTGCTGAGCCCCTCATACACAAGGCCTCATGTTCTCCATCTACCCCAGGCCACAGGCCATCCTCTCTGAAAGGGGCCTCTTTCTCGAGACGGCTCAGCTGAGGCCCACAGGCATGGGGCAGCCTCCAGTGAGACGTGTGGCAGAGAGGGAACCCAGCTCCCAACTTCTGAGTCCTGACTCCCCTCAGTGTTCCTAGGACTCCTGATCTTGGCTTTCTTGTCCTGCCCTGACCATCTGCTCCCAGTCTGGCCCAGACCCCTGCCAGGCTCCCTCCCCAGTCTTTGTAGGCCACCTCAATCCCTCAGCCCTCCTCTTCCCACCACTGCAGCCCACTGCTCAACAGAACTGCCAGGTTAGGTCAACACCTCCCCTCAAGGGGGCGCTGTTCTGCTCTTCAGTTTAGCAGCACTAGAAATACAGGCCTCCAAGCAGTGAAAATAGCAAGACCCCTGCTATGCACCAGGAACGTGACATACCTTCCCCTCACTTGACCCTCAAGACAATCCTACCAAGTGAGTCCAAGGAAGCCCATTTCACAGGTGAGATAAGTGAGGCTCTGAAAGAGCTGACCTGCCCAAGGTCTTCAGCCAGTTAGGGGTCAGCATTAAGACTTGAACCCAGGTCACAGGACTGCCATGCTCGTCTCCCTCCCTCACAAAGTGACTTCCGGGGGAAGGAGCTGTGCTGCTGCCCTGCTCCTGAAGCCCCGTGAATGCATACCCAGAGTCCGTATGGCGGAGTAGGCGTTAGAGGGCAAGCCGCCCAGGCAGGCCTTGTCAGTCTTGTCACAGTCCAAGAGCTCTAGGAGACAGAAGACTGGTCCCAAGGAGCCCTCCGGAGAGGCTGGGCTGGGGACGGGGGAGGGGGCACAGCGGGATGCTCACCCTGCTCAGACAGGGAGAGCAGGGTCCCCCGTTTGAGGAACCACTGGCCCTCCACGTTGCCTGTGACTGAGAAGGCCCAGCAGGAGCCGCACATACCCTGCAAGAGACAGGCAGGTCAGGGCTGGGTCCCTCTCAAAGGCCAGTGCAGCCCGCTCATCCCACCCTCGCCTCTTCGGGGTCCAACCTGGTCCTTGACATTGGTGACAGCCCCCTTATTCCTCCAGTCCCACTGAGGCGGAGGAACGTCGGTGACAGGCTGGGCCGGGCGCATGTTCCTGCCAGGCGCATCTTTCAGGAGGGGATTCAGGTAGATGGTGCGGAACTCCTCCTCTGTGGACAGAGGTGGGTGGGGGTGGGAAAAGAGTATTCGAAGCCAGTCCTACCCAGGGGCCTTGGGAGCAGGCCCTGTCTCTTCCAGGCACCGTGAGGGCTCTGGCCACCACCCCTACCTGTCAGGTCACTGAACTTGGTGACCCCATACCGAGCTGTGCCACGGTCCAGGGCCTGGATCTTCTGCGCTCGCACCATATTATTGGCAAAGACGGACATGCGCCAACTGGCTTCTGAGGACCAACAAGCAGAAGTGAGGCTTGGACCCCAGGCAGATCATAGAGGAGAGGTGCTTGGGGATAAGAGGCAGAGGTTTCCATGGGGAACAGTGGCCCTGGATCATGTCTGAAGTTTATTTCAAGAAGGGCAAGGGACGTCCCTGTGGTCTAGTGGCTAAGATGCCACGCTCCCAAGGAGGAGGCCTGAATTCAATCCCTGGTCAGGGAACTAAATCCCGTATTCCACACTTTAAAGATCCTGCATGCTGCAACTAAGACCTGGTGCAGCCAGGTCTTTACTATTTATAATAATAGTTAAATTATTATATTTAAATACTATAATTTAATATTTAATTTTATTTATAAAATAAGTAGTTAAATATTTATAATACTTAATACTATAAAGGTGTTTTATTATCAATATATTATGTTAATAATATAGTATTATATTTTATTATTTACATAATATTTATTTATTATTAAATAAATAAAAAAATTTTTTTAAAGAGAAAAGGGCAGAACCCTGGAGTGGGTGTTAGGAGCAGATCTGCAAGTGATAAAAGTGAGGCCAAAATGGGGCGATGACTCCCCAGGTATGAAAAGTGAAACTGCTCAGTCGAGTCCGACTCTTTGTGACCCCACAGACTGTAGCCCACCAGGCTCCTCTGTCCATGGGATTTTCCAGGCAGTAGTACTGCAGTGGATTGCCATTTCCTTCTCCAGGGGATCTTCCCAACCCAGGGCTCAGGGCTCCAAAGACAGAAGGTCATGGGAAAAGGCCACCAAGCCAAGGGTCTGCCAGCAGAGAAAATATGGCCTTTGCCCCATCCCACTCTACCCAGAATGATGGAGATCTATGGTTTCTGACTAGGAAAATCAGATGGGAGAAGCGCCAGCTCCCTGAGGTGACTGCCAAGTCCTTGGAGGCTAAACAAGAACATGGGGGAACTTAGGGGTCCCTCTGCCCTTTCCCTACTCCAACACTAAGGTGCCAAGTTGGAGGGGAGGTCCTGATCTGATCAGGACACATCCAGCCAAGGCTAGGTCCCCACCTTCCTGCGAATCATATGTCCGGTTATAGGTGGTGACAAAGTCCTTGAAGATCGAAGCCATCTTCACAGAAAAGTCCTGGAAAGACAGAGAGAGGGAGTCTTTACAAGCAGTCCTTCTCAGACAGACGTGGGAGCCCCAGGCCAGGGTGGAGGGAAGAGAGTGAACCAAACGTGCAGCCAGTTCCCCAGACAGACAAGGCTCCTCACCTGGGGGAGGGGATCCTTGTTCAGCAGCGGAAGGAATGAACTGAAAGTCTCATTTCTGTCATCTGGAGAGAGTTGGAAGAGAGGAGAAGCAGGACTGAACCCTGAGTGAAGTCTGATCTGAACCATCCCAGCACCCCGGGGCCCTCCCAGCACCTGTAGTCTTGGTGTCGACTGGGCCACAGTCCCGCCTCAGTAGCATGTGTTTTCCTAGCTCGTCTAGGACTTCGAAGCTGCAGAGCTGCAGGAAAAGGAAGGAGGATGCCAGTCAGGGGGCTGCGAGGAGAGCAAGGCAAGATGGAGGAGGGTCCTCAGATGAGGACAATCTCTAAGGCAATCTCGCCCACAGTGGAAAGCGAGGCACCGTCCAGGAGCGAGAATCCAGACCCCCTCCCTTTATCCTTCCAGGCCTGGGTAGTGACAGGGTGGGGTAGATGCGGCCTCAGATCCCGCCCCCTTGACTTGACAGATCTCCCAACTACAGCCAGACTCAATCTGGGGGCAAGGGAATGGCAGGAACCCCATCACTCACCAGGGTCTTCTTGGACACCGGGAGCTGGCACACCGTGGGGTCGTTGCAGGGCGGCTCCACCAGGGTCGCCTTCAGCGAGTACAGGGACCCCCGGCCCGCCTGGACGGAAGGGCGAGTGAGTGACGGCACGGCCACCCTCTCATCTGTCCAGCCTTCATGGGGCCCGCAGCCCCACCGTGCCCTCTTCCCCCTTCCCCATTACTAGAAGTCCAACGTCCCCGCCCCAAGTCAGGCCCAAAGTTCCCAACCCTCGGACTAGAGCCCCGCTCACTGCGGACCCAGGAGCCCCGCCCCGAGCGCATCCTCACCCGGCGGACGCGACCGCGCACGGCCCCCAGCGCGGCCCTCGTCCCGGCAGCCCGGCCGCGGTTGTACATCTCCAAGGCGAAGCGGGCGGGCTCCCGCAGCTCCGGGGACGCCAGTTCCCAGGCCTGCGCGCCGGCCGCCGGGGGCTTGCTGGAGGCCGGAGCGGCGGCCGGGAGCAGCCCCAGCAGCAACAGCAGCTGCAGCCAGGGTGCCATGGTGAGGGCGAAGCTGGCGGCCCGGACTCACGCACGGACGGACGCGCGGACCAACCGACGGGGCGTAGCAGCCCGCGGCTGGGGGGCCCTAGTCCTCCCCAAGCTCCGGCGGGGCGCCGGCCAATGGGCGCCGGCCGGGGGCGCCTGCGCGCTCGCTTATTTACGCCAGGCACGTGGGTGCGCTGGCTGTGCAAGACTGGCGGGCTGGACCCAGTTTCGACCGTAGGCAGTCTTGCAAAACCAGCGTCATCTGGGGAGACGTGGCCCGATCCCCGACCTTGAAATGATCTTCTTAGGTCTGGGAACTGCTGTTTGAGGAGAGGAAACAATACTGGCCAGAGAATTAAAACAACTACCACTTATTGCATACCTACTATTATGTTGCAGGTTATATGCCCTCTCCCTTTAATCTTTGTAGCAATCCTGTGAAGTAATAAATGTTATTATCCCCATCTAGTAATTGAGGAAATATAGGTTTAGAGAAACTAAGTGGCTTGTCAAACATCTGCTAAGTAAAAGGGCTGGACTTGAACACAGGGAGTGGACTTCAGAGCTTGAGCTCACAGCTCCATCACCTCTTTGAGGCCCCTCTTATCAGCAGAATGGCAGCTAATATTCCCTGGACTGGCAGTGTCACAGGCTGTTGCGCAGATCAAACACAAACATGTCAACAGTGCACAGGGTTGGGACCCTTCTTTCATTCCTTCAAGCATTCACTGCTGTGTTCCAGGGCGTAGCAACAGGAAGCATGAGCAGATACTCTGGGCATAATACTGCCTGCTAGCAGCTCACAGTCTAGTGGAGAGACAGATGAGAAAAAGGAATTTTCCTCCAAGGTGTTACCAACTGTGGGAGGGGAAACAGAAGAGAGTTTTTGGCAACCCACTCCAATTTTCTTGTCTGGGAAATCCCATGGACAGAGGAACCTGGAGGGCTACAGTCTATGGGGTTGCAAAGAGTGGGACATGACTGAGCGACTAACACTTTCACTTCCAAGGCCCTTCAAGCTCCAGTCAGGCCTTAGACCTTATCCTGTGCTGTGCACTTGACACTCCAGTGACACTCTATTTGCAGAAATTCAAGCTCTTGCACACCCTGGAACCTTCACACTGCTCAAACTCCTAGACACTTTGCTGCTCTCAGGGAGGCTTTCCTGACCCACGCCCATTGCCCCTGACTAAGCTCAATGGCACTGTCTCTGTACTCCTAGACTCCTAGCCCCGTGAACTTCCTCCTTCTGAAAGATCTAAAGCCAAATGAATTAAAAACAGGAATTTCTTAGGCCCAGCAGAAGCAGTGAGACTTTTCTTAGATCTGAGTTTCCAGAGATTGGTGTCATAGTTCACCCTCATGGGAAACAGTCATCTTCCCCAAAGTCTGTTTCTTGGTCACTGGAGACACCTGACAAGTGTCTAGAGGAAAGGGTGGCTCATCTCATCAGAATAAGGGAAGACAGCATACTTATAATTCATGGAAGGAAAGGAGGAATTTTTTTTAAGCCACATGTATGGCATCTCAGGCAATTCTCACAACAGCCTTCAAGAGAGAAACTGTATGATTACACATGAGGAAAGTGAACCAGGGATGTGTCAACATTCATAAAAAGTGAGTGTTAGTTACTCAGTCGTGTCTGACTCTTTACGACCCCATGGACATAGCCTGCCAGGCTCCGCTGTCCCTGGAATTTTCCAGGCAAGTAAACACTGGAGTGGGTTGCCATTTCCTTCTCCAGGGGATTTTCCCGACCCAGGGATCAAACCTGGGCCTCCTGAAGCTGAGCTGAAAAGAGGGAGACAGCAGAGGAGACTGGGAAGAAATGGACACTGCGTGAGGAGGAAGATGAAGAAAGAGTGATGTCAAGAAAGTAGAGGAAGAGAGTGGGTTTCAAGAAAGAGGAAGTGGCTGGTTGCGTTGAATGCCATGGAGAGGACAAGATGAGGGGATTGGGCAACAGGTAGGTCACTGGGGACCTCATTAAGAGTGCTTGACTGGGGACTTTCCTGACTGTCCAGTGGTTAAGAACCTGTGTGCCAATGCAGGGGACACAGGTTCGATCCCTGGTCCAGGAAGATTCCACATGCAAAGGAGCAACTAAGTCTGGCACCACAACTCCTGAAGTCTGTGTGTCCTGGAGCCCGGGCTCCACAGCAAGAGATGTCAGTGCGATGAGAAGCCCAAGAACCGCAGCTGGAGAGTAGCCCCTGCTCACTACAACTAGAGAAAGTCACGCACAGCAACAAAGACCCAACACAGCCAAAAATGAAATAAACAACTAAATTTAAAACAAAATTTTTTTTTTAAAGAGTGTCGGCTTGAGACTTCCCTAGTAGTCCAGTGATTGAGACTCTGAGCTTCCACTCAGAGGCCCGGATTCAATCTCTGTTAGGGGAACTAGGATCCTATAAGCCATGTTGTGCAGCAAAAAAAAAAAAGAAAGAAAGAAAGAAAAAGCAGAGGAGATAATATGAGAAATATGGGCATGAATGGAGACAAAGATTTCAATAATTTTTGCCATGGAGGAGAGTAGAGAAATACAGTACTGGGGGGCGGGGGGCGGCGCGGGGCATGCTGTCCAGTGGTTAAGACCCTGCACTTCCACTGCAGGAGACACAAGTTCTATCTGTGATCAGGGAACTAAGATCCTGCATGCCACAGGGCTCAGTAAAAAAAAAAAAAAAAAAAGGCGTTTTTAAGATGAGAGACCCTAGAGCATGCTTATGACTTAATGAAATAGGAAGGGAGATATTGATGATTCAGGAGAGAAAGGGGAGAATTATAGGAATGAAGAACTTGAAAGGAGAGGGGTGGTAGTTCTCTACTGCTGTGTGGAACACTGCCACAAAATGAATGGTTAGGGCTGCAGTCTCATTGAAGGCTGGACTGAGGAAGGATCTGCTTCCAAGCTCATGTTGATCCTGGGTAGCTTGGCCTGCAGTGGTTTGAAGTAAGGGTTCAGTTCCTGGCCAGAGACTGAGGTTGGGTAGGGGTGATGAGAGCACCAAATCCCGCTACCAGATCAGCGGTCAGTGACAAGGCCCTGGCCCTTTGGCTTTGCAGAAAAGAATTCCCATAAAGACAGCAAGTAGAGTGCCGGGGTCCAGCCCCGGCTGATCCAGGGTATTCGAAGGGGAGACGGCTTCGGTGATTAATTTAAATATTCATCAAAGATATAAAGAGTAATAGAATGAGGATAGCTCAGCAGGAAAATTCAGTGGAGAAAAGAGGCTGAGTAGCTTGGTTTATGCGGGAAACCAATAAAACTTCAAGACAAGAAGCTTGCACCACTTACATAGGCCGCAGGCATCCTTCCGTTATCCCGAAGGAGAGGAGACACTGAGGCCTCCCCAGTCGGATCTTAGAAGCCCAGGCATAATTAGTAAGCATGGCGGGCTCTGCGCTCCAGATGGAGACTCAGCCAGAGTTTGAGAGAGAGAGAGACACGGGGAGACCAGTCTTTCGAGGAACTGATCCCAATTCTTTATTTTCCATGGTCTACTTTTATACACTGACATGTTATGCAAAAGTCACGCGGGGACAGCAGTCCTGAATTTTATTAAAGTCAGGTGCTTCATACAAATGTATACAGAGGTCTTAGGGGTGTTACATCATCTTCTGGCCAGGGGGGCCTGTTGACAATTTATGACCCTCTCCTTGTGACAGCGGTCAGTCAACCAGAACACTTATTTCTCCAGGGGTGATTATTTTTGAAACAGATGCCACCCAAATAAAGTTACATTCCTATAGGGTGAGGGTGTAGTGGGTTTTAGTTAAGGAAAGAATTTACTTAGCCTAAGGTCTAACGTGATTTATATCCAAGATTAATACTTATTTCTTCTATATATTCATTAATGTGTGTAAGGGCAGGGGATGTGGAGACTTAGCAACAAACATTGGCTCAACAAATGAAAAACCCTTCACCAATACAATTTCTAATCAGCCCACTATACTTATACTAATGGTTTTCTAACTTTTCTAAGGAACATGTTTTTAGAAGGTTTAAAGCATCTCATGCCTCTCACGGTTGGGAGGCTGTGAGCAATCACATGTGGCTGGACAAGCCTGTCAGGCAGGATAGAGAACCTTCAGAGGAGTTTGTAAGTTTGGAACACTCCTGTCACGCCCAGGAATTATTATTAACTGGCGCTCTAGGTTAACTCCTTCTCTGAAAGAGGTGGTGGGGGACAACCCCCCGTAAAGTCAGAGGTGTAGGTGAGAGCACAAAGTAGTAAAGTAGGCAGGCTCTGGTTATGGGGGTAGATGCTCGAGAATTTCCAGGGGGACTCCTGAGGCTCGATCCCGCCTTTGCGTATGTCGAGCCTCCTTCCTCATGACCTTTGCCATGGGTGGAGGTCCTCCCGCTGGCTCCCTGCAGTAGAGAAACAAGTAAAGTGTTCATTAGGAGGAAAGAGAGTATAGTACATGTGGATAGACACATGGGTGGACTCAAGAGAAAGACAGAGTCGTGCCCTCGTAGCTTTGTGGGACATTTCTTCCACGTTTCCTTTGGCCAGTCATTTTGATTTACCTGGTTCAGAGTCCATATTTGGTATAACTCAGGATCCTCCCATGTGTGCATACACATCCCTTAGCCAAGATGGATTCTACCCAGGAGGTCTATGGGTAGTTAGCATCACTTGGCATCACTCCCCTTATGACCTCCAAGGAGTCTTTCTGCACATGTGTAGTTGGAGAGGTCTCCTGACTTCAAGGATGAGAAATATGGGGTCTTTTATCTTCTGTCTGGGCAGAGCCCGACCTCCTCCCCCGATTGTCCTGCTGTTTTCATCTTGGAATATCAGTCCACAGAAACTAAACTCCAACTGTCTGCCCCGGGACCCATCAATCTCCTGCCCCAGTGCGGCTGCTGGCAGCACTCAGTCCCTCATGGGACCTCAGTCTGGTGCCTCAGCTGTTTCCTGGCTGGTGGCTGTCTGCCACCCTTAGCTCCTCACCATGTGGATCTTCCCACCATGGCTGCTTGCTTCCCCAAAGCAGTGAGGGAAAGCGAGGCTATTAAAATCTTGTCTAATACAGTCACACACGTGATCACATGTACCCATCACCTCTGCTGAATTCTGTTGGTTAGAAGCAAGTCATGGGTCTCTCCATACACAAGGGGTGGGAAGGGGAGTATACAAAGATGTGGCCATCAGGAGGTGGGGGTCATGGAGGTCACCTCAGGAGTCTGTCTGCCACGAGTGTTCCCCAGGTGTGCTCCCAGTACCTCAAAATATTAACAACAGTAAAAATAATACATGCTTTCAGTAAAAATAATACATGCTTGGGCTTCCCCGGTGGCTCAGTGGTACAAAAATTCACCTGCAATACAGGAAACTTAAAGAGATCCAGGTTCGATCCCTGGGTTGGGAAGATCTCCTGGAGGAGGGCATGGCAACCCACTCTAGTATTCTTGCCTGGAGAGTCTCATGGACAGAGAAGCCTTGTGGGCTACAGTCCATAGGGTCGCAAAGAGTCAGACACAACTTAAGTGACTGAAGTCAGCACAGCATATCTACATGCTAGGCACTCAGCATTTGCAGCACATGTACATGTATCAGCCCGTTGAACCCCACAACCACCCCACAAAACCACCCCACAGCTATGATGCAGATAAGGAAACTAAGACAACAAGATTCAAGGACTTCCCCGGTGGTCCAGTGGCTAAGACTGTGGGCTCTCAATGCAGGGCTCATGGAGCCAAAAGTGAAAAATATATCAATAAGTAAATCTTAAAACAACAACAACAACAAAGATACCTCGTGCTAAGACCCGGTGCAGCCAAATTAATTTAAAATAAAACAAGAGATTCAGTTACTTGCCCAAGTTGCAGAAAGGGTGAAGTTGGAAACAGGATTTGAATCCAGTTCTAATGGAGACAGAGATTCTGTTTCTCAAATGGCCTCTGCCGACCCTGGAGTACAACAGGGGTGCCGCTGAAAGTCAGGATAAACAGAGTGTTGTTCCTCCAGGCACACTCATGAACTAAAGTGATCGATCGCCAGTGGCCCGGGGTCTAGAGTGAGAGGTGGGGGGTAGCTGACCATGCACGGTCCCGGCTTCTGCTTCAGTAGGTCTAGGTAAGGATCTTGGGATATGTGGGTGAATCTTTGGAATACTTTTGCTGGAAAAGTATGCCCTTTTATGTCAATGTCTACACTGAGATGAAGTTTATTTATTTTCTCTTTGAACATCCCCCAGATGTTAGGAATGGCGTGCAAAATTTGAAGCACTTTTTTTTTTTTTTGGCCACGCTATGTAGCTTGCAGGATCTTTGTTCCCCAACCAGGGATTGAACCACGGCAGTGAAAGCACGGAGTCCTAACCCTGGACTGCCAGAGCATTCCCGAGGCACGTCTTGAAAGACCCGAATTTTCAGTGAATGGCCGCTCATCCCTAAGTCCCAGGATAAGGGGTGGATGTTACCTTCTTGTGCCACTAGGGTTTGAGAAAGTCTGCGTTTACACTGAAGCAAATGCTGCCCAGAAATGAAAGTGTCCAGGGGATGCCCCAATAGCCAGGACATGGTGGGATGGAACTGGACTTTCTAGGACAAGGTGAGGCAAACAGCAGGGTTTCCTTCTGGGAATTTCACCTGATTTATGAAAATGGTAGTTGACAACTGTATGATCTGACTCATTTCCAGATATCACCAACTCACCTCCTGACCTTCAGGAATGGTGGGCAACTTATCAAAATTTTACCCAGTAAGTGAAATACTTCAGTTTCATAAGACTTGTTTCCCCAAGCCTGAGAGGTAGGAGACAGTGAGGAGGAAAGAGGGCAAAAGCATAGATTTTTGGTTCAGACTGACTGACCAGCTTTTAGTTCTGGCTTGGCCACTTCAAATTGGCTGTGAGACTATGAGAAAATTACCTCTCTGAGCCTTTTTGAGAAGGTTTTACTTTATTTTATTTTTTACTGTGCTGGGTCTCCGTTGCTTGTGGGCTTTTATCTAGTTGCAGCAAGTGGGGCTACTCTCTGCTTGCCGTGCGAGGTCTTCTTATTTCAGTGGCTTCTCTTACTGTGGAGCACGAACTTTAGGGTGAGTGGGCTTCAGTAGTTGCCACACGTGGGCTCAGTAGTTGTGGCCCACGGGCTTAATTGCTCCAGGGCATGTGGGATCTTCCTGGAACAGGGATTGAACCCGAGTCTCCTGCACTTGCAATCCAAGGGACTCTCAAGAGTCTTCTCCAACACCACAGTTCAAAAGCATCAATTCTTCGGTGCTCAGCTTTCTTCACAGTCCAACTCTCACATCCATACATGACTACAGGAAAAACCATAGCCTTGACTAGACAGACCTTTGTTGGTAAAGTAATATCTCTGCTTTTCAATATGCTATCTAAGTTGGTCACAACTTTCCTTCCAAGGAGTAAGCGTGTTTTAATTTCATGGCTGCAGTCACCATCTGCAGTGATTTTGGAGCCCCAAAAAATAAAGTCTGACACTGTTTCCCCATCTATTTCCAAACCATCAAAACCAGGCTTAGTAGCTCAGCTGATAAAGAATCCACCTGCAATGCGGGAGACCTGGGTTTGATTCCTGGGTTGGGAAGATCCCCTGGAGAAGGGAACAGCTACCCACTCCAGTATTCTAGCCTGGAAAATTCCATGGACTAGTCCATGGGGTCACAAAGAGTCAGACATGACTGAGCAACTTTCAGTTAGACACTTAACAACAAAGAAACAAAGATACATAAAGCAAAAATCAGAAGAAATGTATATATAATCATAGACATATTAACATTTCTCTGAAAATATTTTATCAAGTGCAGAAAAATAAAAATAGGAGCATCTTGAATGATGTCATTAACAAGTTAAATATAATAGATCTCTATTTATATTAATTTATATTAAGCTTATATCCTACACAAGTATATTTAAAAATTTGTATCTCATGCATTGTTATTAGATATCCATAGGACATTAGAAAAGCTGGCAGAAAGATAGACATTACTAAATATCAAAAAGTAGAATTCTTTTTTTGTATTATTGAGTTATACATATACAATATATTATTTTTCCAATTATTTTTCATTATAGGTTATTATAAGATATTGACTATAGTCCCCTATGTTATACAATAAATCTTTGTTGCTTGTTGCATATCTTTTTTTAATTAGAAATGTAGCCTTATATTCATACTAAGTCAAACAAGTGGAATAAAAATGTCATAAATTTTTTAGTTTGGCAAAAATTCATGTTTTCTTATATATATATAGTACATATTATTTTTGTATACATGTATACAAGTTTTTCTACTATGCTTGAGAAAGGCTTGAGAAAGAATATATAAAAAAAAAGAAGAGATGGAGAAATTGGGAAACATAAACTAAATGAAGTGAGACGACTGAATATGAAGTAGAAAAAGTGAAACCGACTAGAGAAAAGTAAAAGATCCACACACAGTCCAGTATTTTTAAACAGGGCTGCTCGTTAGAAACATACCTGGTGCTTTGGAGGAAAAAAAGCAATACCTGGGCATAGTATTTTTCAAAACATTCAAAGATAATTCTGATATGCATCTAGATTTTTAAAAGTGATTACAGGTTTTTCTAGTAAATGATAGTTTTGGTGATATAGAATTCTTTTATTTTTGTGTTGACTAATCATGATACTGTGGTATTAAGTAATAGTTACATAATATAACAGTGACGAATGTTCATCAGTTTTCACAATCAACAGCCAGACAAAAAATAAAAGATAATTACAACTGCAAGCCATAACAGGAACATGATTAACCTAACAATATAAGATAATTACATACAATCTGAGGGGTCAGGCAGAGTGATGCGGTTAGTGGAAGTGCCTACATGCACATGTTTTCATCTGCTTAGTCAGTCCATGCTTCTTGGTTGGTGCGTTTAATCCATTTACATTTAAGATAGTTATCAATATGTATGATTGCCGGGGACCAGCCCCGGCTGATCCAGGGTATTCGAAGCGGGGACGGCATCGGCGACCTATTTATTTAAATATTTTATCAAAGATATAAAGAGTAATAGGATGAGGATAGCTCAGTAGGAAAATTCAGTGGAGAAAAGAGGCTGAGTAGCTTGGTTTACTCGGGAGACCAATAAAACTTCAAGACAAGAAGTTTGCACCACTTACGTAGACCACAGGCGTCCTTCCGTTCTCCCGAAGAAGAGGAGACACTGAGGCCTCCCTGGTCGGATCTTAGAAGCCCAGGCATAATTAGCAAGCATGGCGGGTTCCGAGCTCCAGATGGAGACTCAGCCAGAATTTGGGAGAGAGAGCGACATGGGGAGACCAAGTTTCGGTGAACAAGGCCCACACTTTATTTTCCCAAGTAGTTTTTATACCTTAAGTTATGCATAGAGGATAATGGGGGAAGGGGTAGAGTCGTGCAGCAAGCCAGGCTTTCTTCCTGCAAACTTATCATATGCAAAAGCTTAGGTGATTTGCATCATCTTCTGGCCCGGAGGCCTGTTAACATTTTAAGACCCTTTCTTCAGAAAACTTATTTTTTTCTAAAGGTGACTGGTCAGGAGCCACCCTCCAAAAGCATTAGATAAAGTTGCATTCCTACAGAGCAAAGGTGTGGTGGGCTACAACAAGAAAAAGAATTAACTCAAGGGTCCCAGGTTACAAACATTAAAGCTACTACTTACACCAATTATATTAATCAATACACTGCCAAGGACATAGTAGGTAAGGCGTATGGAGACTTAGCAGCAAACATTGGCTCAATAAGTGAAAAACCCTTCACCAATACAATTTCTAATCAATCTTTTAACTACTCAAAGGAATCTGTGTTTAGACAGTTTAGAACATCTCCTGCCTCTCACAGTTGGGAGGCTCTGAACAATCACATGTGGCCGGAAAAACCTATTCAGGCAGGCTAGAGGATTTCCAAAGGAGTTTGTAGGTTGAAACACTGTCACACCCAAGAATTATTAACTGGAGCAGTAAGCTAACTCTTTTTTCAGAGAGAGGTAGTGGGAGACAGCCCCCCGTAAAGTCAGAGGTGTAGGTGAAAGCACAAAGCAGAAAGTAGGCAGACTCTGGTTTTGGGGGTAGCTGCTCTAGAATTTCCAGGGGGACTCCTGAGGCTCGATCCCACCTTTGCGTGTGCCGAGCCTCCTTCCTCATGACCGTTGCCACAGGCGGAGCTCGCTCCCCGCATATGATCCTATTACCAGTTTCTTAATTGCTTTGGGTTTATTTTCTGTAGGTAGGTCTTTTCCTTCTCTTGTTTTCTGCCTAGAGAAGTTCCTTTAGCATTTGGTGTAAAGCTGATTTGGTGGTGCTGAATTCTCTTAACTTTTGCTTGTCTGGAAAGCTTTTGATTTCTCCATCAAATCTGAAGTAGAGTCTTGCTGGGTAGAGTATTCTTAGTTGAAGTTTCTTCCCTTTCATCACTTTAAATATATTATGCCATTTCCTTCTGGCATGTAGAGTTTCTGTTGAGAAATCTGATGGTAGTTACCTTGTATGTTATTTGTTGTTTTCCCTTTGTTGCTTTTAATATTTTATCTCTGTCTAGCTTTGATAGATGGACCTTTGTTGGCAAAGTAATGTGGGGCTCAGAACCTTCACAACAGTGCGAGGACTTCTTGGTATTACTGTTCTCCAGTTTGTGGGTCACCCACCCGGCAGGACTAGGATTTGATTTTGTTGTGATTGTGCCCCTCCTACCGTCTCGCTTCTTCTTTCTCTTTGGACCTGGAGTATCTTTTTTTGGTGGCTTCCAGTGTCCTGTCGATGGTTGTTCAACAGCTAGTTGTGATTTTGGTGCTCTTGCAGGAGGAAATGAGCACACGTCCATCTACTCTGCTATCTTTTACTAGAATCCCCCCTGAGCCTTTTTGTAGACATAGGAAGAAGATAGAAATGCACCTCATTTATCACATCAGTTCTAACCTTCTAGCAGCAAACGAATATTTACAGAGAGAGTCCTAAAGGGTGGAATGAGAAATGAGAGTGTGAAAGCCCAGGTGTTTGGTGGAGAAGGGGAACTCAGAAAGAGAAGGCCAATAAAGCAGAGCTTAGATGGCTAGGCTTTCACATACACCAAAGGTCTCAAAAGGAGATCTACCATCCCTGGAAATTTGAATTTGGACGTTTGTAGGGGCATTTTTGTTTATCACATTGATAGGAGATCTTCGGAGAAGGCAATGGCACCCCACTCCAATACTCTTGCCTAGAAAACCCCATGGACGGAGGAGCCTGGTAGGCTGCAGTCCATGGGGTCGCTAAGGGTCGGACACGACTGAGCGACTTCACTTTCACCTTTCACTTTCATGCATTGGAGAAGGAAATGGCAACCCACTCCAGTGTCCTTGCCTGGAGAATCCCAGGGACAGGGGAGCCTGGTGGGCTGCCATCTATGGGGTCGCACAGAGTTGGACACGACTGAAGTGACTTAGCAGGAGCTCTTCTGGTCCTTAGTAGACAGGGGCCAGCAGTGCTAGACATTCTTCAATGTTCAAGACAGTCCCACGTTACTGAGAATAGTTCCATGTCCTGCACAGCTGTCTAATGTGCCACTGATTATTTCTGTTGGGGTTTACAAGGGCCTCATACCATGTAGTTAAAAATGGCCCCCTGTGGTGACCTGACAAACAAGGGATGAGGTCACAGTGGCCACATTGCTCTGGTGGGCATCCTGTGTTTTCCTTAAGGAAATATCCTGTTTTTCCCTGCTGGTGCCAGTTTCTCAAGACTACATGACCACCCAACCGTAAGACCCCTTCGACTATGTGACCGCAAGACCCCAGCTGTGGGCTAAAGATAAACTGAGGCCCCCTCCCTCCGGGGCACAATTTCCCATCGATAGGATATAAGAAGGGTTAGCTGTAAAAAGAGAGCACTGGTTTTTTCTCTCTAAAGCCTGTCACTTTCTTTCTTTCTTCCTATAATAAATCTTTCTCTGCCTGAATGCCCGGCTTGCTCTCTTTTTCTTCGCGCTCGCCTTACAATTTCTAAAAGAGGAAAAATCTGTTTATAGTTATCTGCACCAAGAACCCTTAACTCTGTTGTATATGTAAACAGTTTTCCAGGAAGTCTACTAAAATGAAAATCCGGGGGGAATTTTCTTTCTATGAGTTCAGATCTTTATGAAGGATATTCACCATTTCAGAAGATCACATCTCTAAAGATCAGTATTTGGGGTGATCTCTGTTCACAGTGGGGTTCCCAGGTGGCGCTAAGTGGTAAAGAACCCACCTGCCAATGCATGAGACATAAGAGATGCAGGTTCAACCCCTGGGTTGGGAGGATCACTTAGAGGAGGAAATGGCAACCCACTCCAGTATTCTTACCTGGACAATCCCGTTGACAGGGGAGCCTGGTGGGCTCCAGTCCGTGAGGTTGCAAAAGAGTCAGACACAACCTAGAGATTAAACCACCACAGTTCATAATAATCACTTTGTTACAGCTTTCAGTGTGATCCTGACTGAGCATGTCCATGTGGAACTGCAGATGTATTTAGCATAAACTGCTTTGATTTTCTTTTTCCTTGACTTTAAAAATTATGTTGGTAGGTAGGCTATTATCCATGAACTTCATCTCATTCATTTAACAACTATTGATGGAGTGCACAACTATTGATCAGGCACAGTCCAGATGCTGGGGATGTAAAGAGGGCATTGTAAAATATTTACTGTTAAAACGGCATGTTGGGCCTGACAGAGGTGAGATCCACTGATAGGCCCATCTGGGTTTTAATCCTAATTCCACCACAGTCTACTATTATGTAATCTGGTGTCATGTCAGCCTGAGAGTGAGTTGGAAAAGAATTTCCAGTCATAGAGTATTTCAGAAAGGAGTGAGTTTATTAAGAACAAAGAGCAGAGATAATGTGGGCGCTGCAGGCACAGCGGGCTGACCTCCGGCCTGGCCAGGGAGAGGCGGCCGGATGCTGTTAGAACAATGGACCAGCTCAAGGGGGATCTGTGCTTTTCTTGGGCTAGTAGCCAATTGTTATAGCCAAGACAAAGGAAATTCCTGCTGGAAGGGTGGCATTAGGTGAGTAGTTAGGGTGCTCTAGGGTGATTACTGGGATGGGCATTTTTGCCTAATTTAGGGTCATGAAGCTGGCTGGTAAGGCTCGGGGGACTTTTGGCAACAGTTACAGTGGGACTCGGTAAGTTCTGGAAGTGACTTTGGTTTTGGGCTCTGCGTCTGTGGCCTTGGTACAGGCCTTGCACCTGTGACCTTGGTACAGGACTCCATACCTGGGACGCGTCTTTTCCCCGCTCTGAGCCTCTTTGTATTGATGCGTTAGATTACCTAAGATCATGCAGTTCCTCCTATCTGCTCACTGAATGGCAGCTGTGGTGGACATTATTATGTTGACCGATTCCTTGATGACACAAGAGGCAATAACACTGTTCTATCTTTCTCAAATAAGTCCTCAAACTCCGATGCCTAGCTAGCTCTTTCTTTTGAGGCTCCGCATGTCCCTCCCATTCTGAGTTGTCCAAAATCCGCAGTGATTTACTCAGTCCCAAAGAGGTGCGGTGAGGCTAGTTTCTGAGGCTACTGCCTGTGGTCTTATCGCTTTCTCCACCGAGCAAGGTAACCGGAAGTCCTGAGTTCACTGCTGTTGTGACTTATTATCGCCACACGATGGCGCTGTTGAAGCTCGGTCCTGGCCACTCCCAGGGCGTCCACAGAGCAGAGCCCCTTTCAGGGTCAGGGACGGACTCTGTGTCCAGCGGCTGGGAATGCCGCCCTCCGCTGTCAGCCCCTCGAGGACTGCCTCGGCTGCCGAGTCATGCCCACTTCCTCAGGCAGCTGCATCTAATGACAAATCTGAAGGGTCATCCCAGCTTCAGAGCTCCCTGCTGGGTGGGAAGAGGTGTCCCTTGAGATTGCAGGGCAGCGAAAACTCTCCCGCTGCCCAGCCTCGCCTCCTTCCCTTCTCTTCCCCGGCTATTGATCCTCAGAGTGCTCCCAGCAGACTTCCCGCCCGCCAGTCACTCTCTCCAAATCTGCTCCCCCAGGGAACACAACCCAACCGGCACCGTCCACTTAGAATAAAATCTCATCTCCATAAGGCTGGGCATCGCCTGGTCCCTGTCCCCCTATCTGAACTCACCTCATGCTCTCTCGCTGCCCCGCACTAAGCCCCCACCACAATGATCCTCTTCCTGGCCACAAGGCAAGTGATTTTCAGGTTCAGGGCTTTTGCACTGGCTGTTCCTTCTGCCTGGAGAGACTCCGCCTGCTCTGTAGGGGGCAGGCTCCTACCCAGCGGTCCAGTCAGCCTAAATACTGTTTCTTCGGAGTAAGGACCCTCCTGCTTCCTCAAAGCACTATATTTGTCAGCACCCATCACACTCTGTCCTTATTCCGCTTATTCCCACTGGGCTGTGTAAACTTCTGAGAGCAGGGACCTTGACTGTCTTATTGCGGTGTTTCTAGCCCTGATATGCCGGACCCTCAGGGCCATTTTCTCCCCCTAGACACCAGAGACTTCTGAGCTCTTCAGAGGCTGTGAAAATGTTAGAGTCTGGAAAAAAACTTTTATTGAGTCCAAAAAAAATTTTAATGGAATTTGCTACATATTTAATTAAATGCCTGAAGTCATCTCGTTGACTTTATTATTAAATTCAATATTCACAAAAATTTTGGTACAACTGAGAAGGATTTATGAGTTAGAGTTTCTCAACCCAAGCCCATCTGGTGTATACAGGCTGATTGTTTAAAAACATCACAGTAAATCATATATTTTTTTTTTTTGTAAGAGCTTTGGGGTTTGTTTTTTTTTTTTTTGAGTATTTTTGTTTCTTTTTAAAAATTGTTTTCCGTGTGTCTTTTAGTCGTTCAGTTGTGTCTGACTCTTTGTGACCCCACGGACTGTAGCTCGCCAGGCTCCTCTGCCCATGGGATCCTCCAGGCAAAAATACTGGAGTGGACTGTCATTTCCTTCTCCAGGGGATCTTCCCGACCCAGGAATCGAACCCAGGTCTCCCTCACTGCAGGCAGATTCTTTACTGTCTGTGCCACTAGGAAAGCCCCTCAAATCATAATTTAAACAAGTTACATGAAGTAACCTGTGGGGTGTCTTCCATTTTCTCGACAGAATCCATGGATGCGCAAGTTCTAAATTTTTATCTGTCACTTACTAACTATACTATTCAGTAGGACTCTGCTGATGAATACTACGGAATAAAGCCCATGCTGGACCTGGCCCTCCCTCCCCCTCCAACCCCACTCCCTTCCAGGCTTTTTAAAGGCTGGTTAATGCCAAAGTGCTTGTAGTTCTCCCACATACACTATGCTCCTCTCCCATACTTCTGCTCATGCTGGGCTGAGAAAGTTTTCTACTCTGCCACCACGTGCCTGATGACTCCCACTCAACCTTCTAGACTTTAGACTGCTTGAGTGTGGCCTCTTCCAGGAAGCTCTCCCTGATCACCCTCCCTCTCCTGGGCTCTGTTGAATATTCCTTTTGTGGGCTCCCACTGTACCCTTCACATGCCATATGATTGAAATTATCTTCCTTAGTAAACCTGAAATTCCTCAGCAACAGGGACTGGTTCTCTTTGGTTTCCTCTGGCTCTACCCTCCTCACTCCACCCGCCAACCAACCCCCCAGCTGTGTCTGGCACTTGGGAGGAGTTCAGGGAAAGTGCTCTGGGCCTGGAAGAAGAATGATGTGGCCTGAGTCACTGCTGGGAATCAAGTGGGCTGTGCCCAAGGCCTGAGTTCCCCCAGGTCCAAGTGATGATGAAAGCCAAGAATGTGATCATATTCAGCTTCTTCCCAAGGGCCTCAACTGGGCAGACTTGTTTTTGGTATTTGTGATGAGAAACAGTAAAACGCTTAAGAGCATGTGCTTGGTGTCAAGACGTCTGGGTCAGAATCGAGACTCTGAAATGTTCCTAGCGGTGTGACTTGAGCAGGTTATATAACCACTTGTGCCTCAGTTTCCTCATCTGGACCATGAAATGATCATAGTACCTACCTCTACCTCACTACATTCTATGAGGACTAAATGAATTACTGCGTGAAAAGTGTTTAGAATGGAGCCTGGCACTTAATAATCATTATATAGTATTAGCTAGAGTCAGACACGACTGAGCGACTTCACTTTCACTTTTCACTTTCAAGCACTGGAGAAGGAAATGGCAACCCACTCCAGTGTTCTTGCCTGGAGAATCCCAGGGACGGGGAGCCTGGTAGGCTGCTGTCTATGGGGTCGCACAGAGTCAGACAAGACTGAAGCGACTTAGCAGCAGCAGCAGCAGCCAGTTGGCTCAGCCAGAAGAAAAGTGAGTCAATATACTCACGCAGAGACATAGACAACAGACTTGTGGTTGTCGAGGGTGAAGGAAGGCGGGGGAGGGGAGGATTGGGAGTTTGGGATTTGCAGATGCAAACTAGGGTATATAGGATGGATAAAGAACAAAGTACTTGCAGCACACGGAACTCTATTCAATATCATGGTGAACTATAAAGGGAAAGAATATGAATATATGTATGTATAACTGAGTCACTTTGCTGTACAGCAGAAATTAACATAACATTGTACATCAAATATACTTCAATAAAAATTTTTTTTACAGTGAGTCAATATAAAGAAAATTGTTTGGGGCCTTCCCTGACAGACCAATGGTTAAGACTCCTCGCTCCGAATGCAGGGAGCATGGTTTCAATCCCTTGTCAAAAAACTAAGATCCTGCGTACCCACAGTGTGGCCAAAAAAAATCATTTGGCAAACAACAGTACAAGGAAGAGGTGGACCAAACACAGAAACCCCAAGACCAAGAGGGGTGGGACTGTAGGCTTAGTGGAATCAGAAGTACATGGGCCAAATCCAGCTTCCATCAGCACCTGTGAACCATCGGATCTTGGCTCCGTCCTGTGGGTCTCAGTTTCCCAGAGTGACCGGGTCACCCCAAGCCCGTCAGCTTGTCCGCAGCTGGATGACCAATGTGCTGAGCTGCCGACTGTTTTTAAGTTGCGGTTTTGCCTCTGGCTTTGCCCTTGACATTTTATAAGCAAACAAGCTGGTCAACAAACCCTTCCGCCATGTTTACTGCCCTTGCCCCAGCCCCTGCCCACCCCTGACTCAAGTCTCACTGTCTCTGCCTCCATCCCCACTACTGTCTTTGCCCCCCACCTCTGTCCCTTCATGCAAAAAATACAAATAGGGCCCCCCAGACCCTTTCTGGGGTTTTCATGATGTCCAAACCATTTTTGGTAATACTGCCAACATGTTATCTGCCTTTTCTCCCCTCACTGTCTCCTGAGTAGTGTGTTTTCCACAGGCTGTGTGAAGTCCGACATTGCAACAGATGCAGCAGAAACACAAATGAAAATCTGGCTGTCTTCTATTAAGCCAGACACTCAGAAGACTTGCAAGACAGTAAAATGGCCACCCTTCACCACTTAAAGTCATTTTTCATAAAATACATTATCTCTGTAAACGTATAATGGGATTCGTGTTTATTTATTTTTTAAAAATGTTTATCAATTTATCTGGCTGTGTCAGGTCTCAGCTGCGGCACGCAGGCTTCTCTAGTTCCTTTGTTACCCTGTGGCATGTGGGATCTTAGTTCCCCAAGCAGGGATCGAACCTGTGCCCCCTGCATTGGAAGGTGGATTCTTACTGACTGGATCACCAGGGAAGTCCCAGCATTAAATAAAAAATAAATAAATAAATAAATAAAACAAATATATATATATAATAAATATATTATAAAATATATTCTCTCTCTATATTAAAATGTGCAAATGAATGATCCATCCCTTTAATGTAATAATGAATACAGAACATATTGGACTTTCATGGGTTTAGACCCTAGCCCTGCCTTGACAACAACAGGGCTGCAGCAAATGATCACAGCCCAGATTTTAAAGTATTTTTCTGATGGCCTCTGGGTTTGGGGAAGGCCCAAAACTAAAACATCCACAAAAATCCTCAGTAATTTAGAGAATTAATTTTGTCCAATTATCCTAGAGTCCAGTTTCCCCAGAGGGAGGTATCACTGCCCTCTCTTTCTTTGCAAGGTTGCCATGAAGATTAAAGGAAATAATATCCTTAAAGCACTTCAGCGTAACTGGTTCTCAACACAGTTGAGTTTGCTGGCATGGGACCTGGAAACTCCAGCTGCATGGAGGCCTGGCACCGAGCAGGAGCCCCCACTGGCAACCAGACCCCCCAGGCAAAGGACTTACTCTAGATCTGGGTTTAAGTCACAATTCCACCAGTTCAGAGGCAAGTTACATTCGACTGATTCTCAGTAGAATGACCGTAAACAGCACTTTTTAATCAGTAGAACAAGGATTAATATGAATTATCATCATTATTAGTTATCATTATTATTATTCCATATGTAATACTCACATATATGTAATAATGGTAATAATTCACCAAATCTATATATAGGATCAGCAGGGAGGGGTCACTAAGCCATGGATTTAGGCCTGGAACTTCAGGAAAGTCAGTCCTAGGCCTTCAGAGTCTCAGATCCAGGGACTAGGATGAAAGGGAGGATCCGAGAGGCAGTGTTTTGAGGCAGCTGCAAGAGTCTCCAGGTCTCCTGTGGCTCCTTCTTGAGCCTGTCCAGGGCTTCATGATGTCCTTTCACGTCCCCTGAGGCCCAGATATCCCAACTGTACCTGTGTGTCTAGGACTATACCCTCCCCGTCCTATCTCTGTGTACTATTCCCATCCAGACGATCAGTGGTGATTTCCAAGGACTAATTCATGTGAGCTGTTTCCCAAAATTAACTTCCCAATGACCATAATGGCCATGAAGGAATAAAAGCATTCTTTGTATTTTTTGTAAGACCCATCCAAGCTCCCAATGCGCTCCTATGTACTGTGAAACTCTGAGGAATTTCAGGAATGCAGTATGTAATGTTCCCCAAGGTTATCTGACGGTGGAACCCTTTTCCCAGGACTATCACTCAGGACTAGCTTACTTGGCACACACTTTGGGAAATGCTGCACTAAGCCTGTTGGCTTCCTCCTCCTGTGTGTTTGCTTCTTAAAGAGGCCGATACTGTAGAGCTTCAATTAGCAAACTACACCCTGAGGCAGCTGCCTGTTTTTGTAAATAAAGTTTTAATGGAACACAGCCTGCTCATCGGAGAAGGCAATGGCAACCCACTCCAGAACTCTTGCCTGGAAAATCCCATGGATGGAGGAACCTGGTAGGCTGCAGTCCATGGGGTCACTAAGAGTCGGGCACGACAGAGCGACTTCACTTTCCCTTTTCACTTTCATGCACTGGAGAAGGAAATGGCAACCCAGTCCAGTGTTCTTGCCTGGAGAATCCCAGGGACAGGGGAGCCTGGTGGGCTGCTGTCTCTGGAGTTGCACAGAGTCGGACACGACTGAAGCGACTTAGCAGCTTAGCAGCAGCCTGCTCATTTACTTATATACTGTTATAACTGCTTTCACACAACAAAATCAAAGTCGAGCCTTGGGACAGAAACCATATCACTCACAAACCCTAAAATAGTTGGTACTGTCTGGCCCTTTAAAAAGCTTGTGGACCCCTGCTCTAGTGTTGCTCACCTGGGTTCTGTGTAACCTCTAGAGAACACAACAGCAGACCAGGAGGGAAACCATACTACAAAGGCTGACTATAGCGTATCTGCCTGGAGGGCCAGTTTCATTCAAAGCACCAAATGGCAATCCACTCCAGTACTATTGCCTGGAAAATCCCATGGACAGAGGAGCCTGGTGGGCTACGGTCCGTGGGGTCGCAAAGAGTCAGACACAACTGAGTGACTTCACTTCACGGTTTATATTTTAAAAAAATACAAAAACAAAACATGGACAGGGAATTCCCTGGTGGTCCAGTGATTAGGATTCAGGGCTTTCACTGCTGGGGCCAAGATTCCTGGTAGGGGAATTAAGATCCTGCAAGCCATAAGGTGTGGCCAAAAAAAAAAAAAGTACATATTACACAGAAGAATGCAAATCTTGCATAGATTTCAAAAATAAAAACTTCAAATTTCTCAGGCCTCTCAGGCTAGCACTGCTTTACCCTCCCTGCTCTCGGCCTCCACCCCAATCCCTCATACCTGACCAAGATGCTTGCTTCTGTTCCTCAATTCTAAGAGTTACCTGGGTGGAAAAGTTTGAGAAGTGCTGCTTTGTTAGGAAAACAAAGTAGAAGTGCATGCATCCATATCAGCAAAGAATGAATGGAGAACTTCTGGACCAGGGGCTTTACCTTACTTGTGCAGGCAGGTGAGGCAGGCTGTGTGTAAGAGCTTTCTTACCATAACTCACAGAATCAGTGCACCAAGACAGACCTGGGCTTGGAGCCTGGCTCTCCCATTAACTATCTTTATGATCTTGGGTTAGTCACGTTATCTAACTGAGCCTTCATTTTCTCAGGGGTAAAATGGTGATTAAAATACATGCTTCACGAGAAGTCTAAGAGATTGTGCAGAGAGAGTGTTCTCACTGAACTCAGTAAGTGCTAACTCACTACTAACATGTCAGCTAAATTTCCTGAATAGGTAAAGAGCTCAGAAAAATCAAGAAAGCAAAATAGTCAAAAACAATAGAAAAGTAGGCAAAGGGCTTGAGTATTTTACAGAAAAAAACCAACCAACCAACCAACTAGGGCTTCCCTGGTGATTCAGTGGTAAAAAAATCTGCCAGCCAATGCAGGAGACATGGATTCGATCTCTGGCGCAGGAAGATCCTACACGCAAGGAACAACGAAGCCCCCGTGCTGCAACCATTGAGCCTGTGCTCTAGGGCCCGAGTGGCACAACTACTGAAGCCTTAGCACCCTAAAGCCTGTGCTCAAGAGAAGCCACCACAAGGAGAAGCCCGCACTCCACAATCAGATGAGCCCCTGCTTGCCGAAACTAGAGACACCCAGCACAGCCAAACAATAAAGTACTTAGAAGAGAAAAAACGCCTTTAAAGTTAAAAAAGATGCAACTTCACTCAGAGAGAGGTGAGAACACAACTCAAATGAGATCCTATTTTTTCACTTATTACATGACAAAGATGAAACTTTCTGATAATACTTCTAGTGAGAGTGGGGAATTATTACTATTGTCAGGCAGTGTGGCTGATAATGCAAATGCTTACAGCCTTTGTGTAGCCTCAGTAATACCTATCAAAACTACAAATGCTGGGACTTTCCCGGCAGTCCAGTGGTTAAGACGCTGCATTTCCAAAGCAGGGGGTGAGGCTGGCTCCCTGGTGGGGGAACTAAGATCCCACATGCCGCATGGCATGGCCAAATAGAAGAAAAAAAAAAAAATATATATATATATATACTTATGCTTAGATATAATTCCGCTTCGAGAAACTTTAAACCATAGAAACAGCTGCACATAGTAAATAAACGAACAAGGATTTTTTTAGAGCATTGTCTGTGTGTGTGTGTGTGTGTAAGATCTTAGTTCTCTGATCAGGAATAAAACCTGCGCCCCTTGCATTGGAAGCTCAGTCTGAATCACTGGACAGCCAAAGAAGCCCATGTCTTTGTTTGTAATAAGGGGCTGATTAAGCAAAATAAAAATACACACAGTAGGATATTCTATAGCAACCAAAACAAATAAAGCAGCTCTATGTGTATCAATGTGGAATGAGCTTGGGGCAAATTAGGATAAAATTGAAAGGGGCGAAACAGGAGACAATGCTACTGCTGGTGCCGCTGCGGACACAAGTACGAACAATATATTCACGCGTGTTCATACACACATCGGCTCTCTCTAAAATAATTTTCACATAATCCAACCTGCCCCCCTTCCTTGCCATGACCCCTCTGAGTCATGTCTTTCTCCTCCTCGCTCTGCTCCACCCACACTGGCCACTTTGCCTTTCTGGAACACCCCAAGCATCCGCCTGCCTTAGCTGGCGGGAACACTGTTGTCCCGGATGTCCACAGGGCTCACTTCTTCCCCTCCTTCAAGCCTCTGCTCAAATCTCCCCTTCCCGGCGAGGCCTGCGTGGACTACCCCAGTAAAATCACATCCTTCACCCTGTTTCCTCTTGCCCTCCTCTGCCTTTTCTTTTTTCCAGAGTACGTATCATCATCCTCCATTCTATTATTCAATGTGCTTCCGTACTGTGTTTATGGTCTACAGTCTGTGTTCCCTCAGGAGAATGTAAACTTTACAAAGGGTAAGGGTCTTGGTTTTGTTCAGTGATAAAGACCCAGCCTGAGTACCTAGCTGGTGCTCAGTAAATATCTGCTTTTGAATAAGGGAATGGAAAGATACACAAGCAACTGGCAACAGTTGTCACCACAAGGAGAATGGGGTTACTGAAGGGAAGGATGGGAAGAAATACTTTTCAGTGCACACCCTTGTGTAATTTGTACCAGGTGCTTGTATGAATTGGTAAATAAATTTAATGGAAAATTTTAGCTCTGCCAAGGGTGTGCTAGACCTGGAAGAAGTGACAGCCAACTCCTTTATCTGACACAGGAAGGTCCAGATATACAGCAGTTAGGTACTTTGCCCAAGGTTACACAGGCAGGACTTAAATCCACATCTACTAACCCAGAGCATTAGCTCTTAGTCACCATGCCATTGAGCCTCTTGGCTTGGTTTTCTAATCAGTCAATCTAATGGCTCGTGATAGAAACGCTGAGCTGAGGTGTTTCACGGGGCATGGTTTCTGTCTGTCTAACATTTCCTATTACAATGAACTTCAAGGGATGGTCTTAGTTCTTTTGATACATGAGACTTTGGCTGTAATGTGCATGGTTTGACAGAAATGGGACTACTGGGCTTGGGGCTTCTTTTATGAGAACTTCTTGGTCAAAATACAGTGTTAATGTCAGTCCCTTGGTAGCTGGAATGCAGGTTTCCTGAACTCTACCCTCCCAGATATTTCTTCTTTCAAAGGAGTCAAGAGGTCTGGATGAGTTGCTGTGTGTATGGGGGTGACAGAGAGATCCGAGGGCGCTTGATCCGGTCAAAGAGTAATGGGAGTATTCCCCGGGGCTACTAAAGGCTGGCTGCTGAGCTTCCTGGACAGGACTGACTGATGGGAGGCCCTTTTGGCCCGGGTTAGGTGGCGGACCCGCCGCTGCTGCTGCAGCCAGTAGAGCATCTCCACTTTGTCGTGCTTCATCTTGTCCAGGTAGCGCCGCCCCTTGAAGGTCACCGGCTCACCAAAGACTAATTCGATCTCCTCCAGGAGGGGAACCAAAGGAGCCTCCACCATACTGAGCTTCCTTTGGAGACGGCCGCGGATCTGATTCTCCTCCAGGAAGCGACTCAGGCCCACATCAGTCTTTTGGAAGAAGCGGTTAGGGTCAGAGGCTTGCCGCTCAAACCACTCCAGTCTCCCCAGCAGTATCTCCCGCAGCTGGATGGGCTGCAAGGCCCGCTCCCAGGCACTCACCAGTGCCGGCAGCTGCCTCAGGCGGGCGTTGGAGCTGTATTTGATGGCCATGTCCAGCCGGTCCTTCTCTGGAACGTCAAGCATGGACCAAACCCGCTCTAGACGCTTCTGCAGGCTCAGGATTTTGTGAGAATCTTCCAGGAGGCTGCTCTTAGTTTCTAGCCTGTGTTCCAGCACCGTGTCCCAATCCCACTCTCCTGGCACAAAATCTGGTTCGTCATCTTCTAGCAAGGGGGGTGGGTGTTGGATCTTTATGGACTCTTTGATAGGGGCCACGGTCTCCACAGGACCCTCCTCTTCATACATTTGGAAGATGACATGGAGGAAATCTGTCTCCTGGGTGGTGAGGTACTTAAAGTAGTCACCCACAGACAAAGTGCTTTTCCACCAGTTCAGCCATCTGGCCCTGTTTGACCACCTGTCCCAGCTTTTACTTGCTTGGAGTGATGTGAAGGAGGATATCTTATCTGCATTGGACTGTAAAGTGCTTGCTTTCTGGGGATAAAGTTCAGCCAGCTTGGTGTTGATGATACGATGCTGTTTTTCTTGACATAGGAAGGCTGAGGACAGGAAGGCTGACCAGTCTTTATTGGCTGCAGGCTCAACCAGGGGCCCCTGGTCAAAAGTGAAGTGGTTGTTAGAGACACGGCTCATCAGCTCCTTGTAGACTTCCCTGATGCTACTGCCAAAAGTGCGATCTATATCCATTTGCTCGATAAGTTTGGGTTCCAGTTCACCAGCCAGGTGGTTGTATAGCACACCAGCCGGCTCAATGTGGAAGGAATCCAAAAAATTTCTTCCTGAGACCTGTACAGCAGCTATCTGGACCATCTGATTTTTTAGCTTCAAAGTAACAGTCACTGGCTGTGGTTCAAGTGGAGGGGGTTTAGGGGATTGGAGGCCCCGATGTTCCGAGGCCTCTTGCTCCTCGAGGCTGTTCAACTTTCTCTGCAGCTCTTCTAGGTGATGGGTAGTAGCTGGGCGGTAGGTCAGGGCCCCCAGGAGTGGGGGCAGCCCTGAGTCCAGCGGTGAGTACTGAGACCACCCCAGCTGCATATGCTTCATCATTTGCTTCAGGTCCTCAGCCACCGTGTCCCTTGCCAGCTCTGGTTTGCTCTCTGCCACCAGGACCAGTGGGGTTAAGGGGCGAGGACTGAGTGGAGGAAGGCCCAGCTCATCTGCTAGCCTCCAACCCTCACGCAGAGAGGGCATGGACTGGCCCCTCTGGACCTGGGAGTACAGGGGCAAGTGCGAGGTGGGGGGAGCCCGGCTGCGGGGAGCCACAGAGGTCCCAGGCAGTGATGCAATCTGTGAAGTGAAGGTGCTTTCTCTCCTCTTTTGCATGGAGGACAGCCAGCGCAGAGGCTTCTTCTTCTTCAGCTGGGGAATGGACTTCAATTCCTTCATTGGATCCTTTTCAGGCTCACTGACAAGGTCTCGCGGGCGGCTGAGTTGGATGAGGTAGTTCAGGCTGAGGTTGAAATGCGGCACTTGGGTGACGCCAGTGATGTGATGCCATGGGACCTGGAAGAGCCTGTAAGCCCCAAGGCCAGCGGCGCGCACTCTGGGCGCGGAGACTCGGGCCTGCTCTTCTTTGAGCAGGGCAAGGAAGTCAGAGAGCAGGCTCCGGTAGACGTCGGGGCCGGTGAGGAAAACTGTGCAGTCCCTGGCGAGGCTGGCGGCCAAGCGGGTAAGCGTGGCTGATTCAGTGAAGACAACTGCGGAGGTCGACATGAGCTTCTGGAGGTGCAGGTAGCGTACGAAGAGCTGCTCGCAGCTGAGCAGCACGTAGATCAGGAGCCGCTTTCGTAGCCTCTGATTGTTCAGGTGATTCATGCCAAGTTCGGTGGGGGGCTCCTGCCAGCTGCACTTTAGCTCGTCCAGGATGACCTCGGTGAAACGGAGCCGTACCTTGTGAGGCGCCCGCGCCTCCAGGCCGCTTTTGGTCAGCCGCTCGGCTACCTGGCGGCAGACCAACTCCGCCGTTAGCCGTGGAACCGGTAAAGGCAGTAGCATCGGGACCTCCTGCGAGAGGTGCTCCTGAGACGCTGTGCGTGTCGTCCTGCGGGGGAAGAGCGACAACGGACGCAGCAACCGGTGGTAAATCCGCTGGAATTCGGGGTCCAGCTTATACGGCTCCATCTTAAGACGAGGCGGTGCCGACAGCGCCGGCGGCTCTAGCGGTTACTAAGGTAACGAGGGGCCAGCGGGCCCAAGTGCGCCTGCGCAATCCCCGCCCACCGTCGCGTGGATGCGGGAAGGAGCAGAGCCTTGCGTGCGCGCGCACCGGAAGGCGGGGCAAGGAGTGGCTTCAGGGGCTCCGCCTCCCCCTCCCACGGCGCGGCTCTGGGCTGGCTCTTCAGTTTCTGCCCTCGGGCGATAGCTGGATCCTGGATGGCTTCGGACTCGGAGGACCGCGGGACTGCCTGCACGGTGAGGGCCGAGGCCTCGTGTGGGAGCCTCGCAGGGCAGAGAACTTCGGCCCCTGGAGAGCGATCGTTAACTTGAGAATGAGGGAAGGAGCAGACACCTGGGCTGGGGCCTGGGGCCAGGGCTGGACTGGGGCCTGGGGCCAGGGCTGGACTGTGAGAGTAGCAGGACGCTTGGCGTTAATGTTACGGGGTGTTGCTCCTGGAATGATCGTGAGCGACAGTGAAGAAGGCGCTTGAGGAGGGGTCACATGGGGCGTTACTATAGGCCTTTAGGGGTGGTCCTAGGGGAGGTAGTGAAACAGGGTCACGCAAGAAGTTTCCCCAGCTCCTATCAGCCCGTCCCTGCCACCCTTGCAGCTGGAGTTCGCGGTGCAGATGACCTGTCAGAGCTGCGTGGACGCGGTGCGCAGGTCCCTGCAAGGGATCGCAGGTAAGAACCAGATGAACTTTTGTGAAAGCAAACCGGAGACCTCGGGGAGGGGTTGGCAAATCTCTTAGGCCTACCCCGCTCCCGTTTACAGAAACAGAAATGAAAACCTGGAGAGAGGAAAGAATGTTCTCAGAGTCACACTGAGACCCAGAAATGGAGTCTAGTATGCAGGTCTCAGGCCTGCTCTGCCAGATTTTTCTACTGGCCCTAACTTCCTGCCTTTCTGGTGTCTTAACCTCAGGTGCCTGAAAAGTAAGGAGGTAGGCAGAGAGTAGTCCCCCTACAGGGTGTTCCCTGGAAAATAGACAGTTAGTTCTTGCTTGAAAAGCAGCATAATCTTGACAAAGCAAACAGCAGCCCTGGCCATGTTCTATCCAGGTAGCCCTGGATTTTTTTTTTCCCCCACACTGCCCGGTATGTGGAACTTTCCCAATCAGGTATCAAACCTGTGTTACCAGCAGTGGAAGTGCGGAGTCTCAACCACTGGACCATGAGGAAGGTCCTTGATCTGGCATGATCAGCAAGCTCTGAGAAGGCAAGGCCACCAACATGGCCTGGAGAACTGCCTGTCTTTGAGTCTGTTAAAGGTTTATTCAGTGATTCAGCAGGTATAGACCAGACCCTGGGAGCTTTTTAGGGAGAAGGGTTCACAAGAGTTTCAGGCACAGCCCCTGCCCTCAGGTAAAATGAGCACTTGAGCGTTGTGCTGGGAAGAGCAGTTCTTGAAGAACTCCTGCTTCTGAAGCTGAGACTGATGGCGCTTGGCTCTGTATCAGGCGGTTGTATGTCGCTGGCGTTAGGGGTATGTGTTCCAGAGTCAGACTGTTCAGATTCAAATCCCGCCTTTGCCATTTAATGGCACTAAGGCCTCATGCATGTTACTTTTTTTTTCTTTTTTTCCAAAATGGAAGTCTTAGACCTTTATCTTTTTTTTTTTTTAATATTTATTTATCTGACTGCCTCAGATCTTTGTTGCGGCATGCAGGATTTTTCGTTGCAGCTCATTGGCTTAGTTGCTTTATGGCATGTGGAATCTTAGTTCCCTGACCAGGGATTGAACCCATGTCCCCTGCACTGGAAGGGGGATTCTTAACCACTGGACCCCCAGGGAAGTCCCACATGTTACTTTTTATGCCTGTTTCTTCAGGCATATGTGCAAGATAATGGAAGCTACCCCAGAAAATCATCAAGAAGAGTAAATTAGTTAATATGTGTAAAAGCACTTTAGAAAAGGACTTTGGCATATAGTGAGAGCCCATTGAATCTTAGGACCTGTGAGAGGAAGGGCTTATAGGGGGTAAGCTGGTTGGGCAGGGGAATGAGGGGACACGTCTTTGTTTAAAGTTATTCAAATTGGTTTACTTTGGGGTTCCATTTTCACTCAATATAGATTTTATGTATTTCTCATAGGCTTCTTCACTCATTAGTTCATCTAGTTCTGAAGGGTTACTGAATGTGATCTTGATCAGCCAACCATCTTCATAACAGCATCTGTTGACAAGTCCTGGATTTTCTGCAGGAGCTTCATTCATTTAAGTAACTTCTCCTGATGGAGGAGAACTAGCAGCTTTCACACTTTCTACAGCACCAGACTCCTCTTGTTTGTTCAATTTTGTCCCCACTCCAGGCAGACTATAGGAAATGACGTCTCCCAAAGCTTCCTGTGCAAATACGCTGATTCTCATTGTTCCAACACCGTTTTCTATTGTTCGTCATGTGTGTTTGCCTGTGAATTTACGCATGGAGAACAGAGCGCCCAGGCGCTGTCTGCCCTCAGCCCCCAGAGTGCTCCATGGCAGCTCCCAGCGCCACTTTCACAGAGGGTAGAGATCCTAAAGCTGGGTTTGCTTAGACTGTGTGTTTGAGGGTGGTGGGTGAGGGTCCAAGAAAACCGAACCATTCCACTGTGAGTAGTGTTCTGACCACAGATTTCCAAGGCTGTTAGGCTCTCTACCTCCTGTAAAACATTCTTGCTGGGAAAGCAGACAGCTGGACTTCTGCTGAACATAGGGCAGTTTCTAGCTGTTAGCAGATTTCTTAGTGACCAGATAAAGACTTCCAGTGACTCTCTGTTTCCTAGCCTGGGTAACTGGAATCAGCTTGGCTTTCTCATGGGCTGGCTCCCTCGAATGCAGAGGAGAGAGAGAGATGGGTTGGTTGATTTGCTCTCTCCAGGAGGCCTGGGTTTGGGGACGAAGGCTCTGCTTTCCTCCTAGGGGTAAGTGGGAGGCCCTCCCAGCCCAAGGCTCACTCCCTTGAATCCTTATCATCACTACCCTAGAGCCCCCTATGGCCTTGTTTTTTCTCCCTCTCTGAGCTAAACAGATACGGGCCTGGCCACACTCCACACCAGCCAGACTGAACTACTCTGCTAGGGAGCCAGCCCTCCTGGTTCAGACCCACGTCAAAAGTTCAGGAAATGTACAGTCACAGGGAGCTTCTCACCGGGGCCCTTCCCTTCCAATGCAGAAAAGCAGCTCTTAAGAGATGTCATTGCTCTGCTTAAAATCCTCAAACAGTAATAATATTGAGAGCTTCCCATAGGCCAGGCACTGTTCTAAGTGCTCTGTGTGAGATGACTCATTTAGGCCTTCAGTAGCCCTCTGAAATAGGTTGTATTATCATCTCCATTTGCAGATACAGAAGCTGAAAAGAAAACTCAACACAGAAAGGTTGAGTAAGTTGTCTTAAGGCCACACAGCTAGTACATGGCAGACTCAGGATTTCAACTCCAGAGCCCATACCCTCAACCACTATACTCCGTGGCCTCTCCCAGCGGCCTCCCCTGCATTAAAATTAAATCCAGATTCTTCCCTGTTGTCTGCAGGGCTTTGTTTGATTGGTCTCCACTTGTACCTTCACATCTTTACTCCAGCTGCAGCCACTCTGGCCTTTCTCAGACACATAGATGTCGTTCCTGTCTCAGGGTCTTTGCCCAGACTGTGTCCTCTGCTGGAATGTTCTTCCCTGACTACATTCAGGCATTTGCTTCAAGGGTCAGAGAGACCTTCTGTCCCTCTGTATCTCACTGTGCGTGCTGTTCACTGAACCCATGGTAGGCAAGGTGCATGTAGGGAAGCTGGAAGAAAACTCAAGGAGCTGAAGGAACTGCAGACGTGTTTATTCTCTCCTGGCTGGTGCTGCAACTGTAGCAGCAGACATTAGATAACATAGCCTAACGTAACATAACCTCCCCAACAAGGACTTTCCAGTTGGAGCTTATGTATGCTTACAGAACAAAAGTAGCCTGTGGCCAAGCGAGTACCTTGTGACGCACGTGCGCAGTGCTGTTAGTGATCTCAGCTGTTACGTAATCATTATTCACAAAAGGTCCTGACCACGCCATCTTGGCTAGTTTGCTTTTTCCCTGCACCTTCCTTGACCAAGCCTGTCTAAGTGTTCGTCCCCGAGTTGTTCCCTCAGACCTGCTTCATTGAGCACACATTGCACTACCCGAATCTCCCTGAGCGTGTGTTTGATATGCATGCTCCTGCCCTGGAATACATGCTGCTCTGTGGGGCAGGGACATCGCCTGACTTGTTCCCTGCTGCATCCCTGCTGCCCTGAACAGGGCGCATGAGAGATGCTTAGTGTACATTTGTTAAATGACTGAATAGGCATGTGAATCCCTTGCACTTCATGTCTCTTTGAGCCCTGGGAGCCTCAGACAGTCAGTCCTTTGGGGCCCAGTTCTACTTCCTGTGGGACGAAGGGACCAAACAGTCAGCTTTGGGGTTGGACCGGCTGCCTTCTGAGCTTTGTGATCTCGAGCCAGCTGCGTAACCCCCCTGCCTCATTTCACTTGCCCAAGGAGGACAGTATCACCATCCTGATGTGTGTAAAGCGGAGCACACAGTTTGTGGCATTCCCTAGAGGCTCAGGCCCCAGGAGTTCCCTGCCATTCTCCCTACAGCCCCTTGGCACCCAGAAGCACCTCTGGGTGAACCCAGAGCGCCAAGGCTTCACGCCAGGTGGCCCAGTATGAGATGTTGTGTGAAGTGATGGCATTTGGGTTCTTTGGAGAATTTTCTTCTGGCAGAATTGCCCTGTACTTGCTGGGGAGGATATAGGTGTGTCTGTTTACAAATCCGGCCCCTCCCCCAACCGATGCGGCTGGGATCTATGGACGCAAGCCCATGGGACCTTTTGTAACACAGGCCAGATAGTCCTGCCTCTTGGATGCTGCCTCTTCCCAGTACCATTTCCGTGTTGCTTCGAGTTGGAGGGAATCTGAACAGCTGACGTTCCTTGTCTGTGCCTCAGGGATGATTATACCCTTGCTGGCAGGGGAGAGAGGGAAACCAAGGATGGAGGGAAATTGGATGGCTTAGCCTTCAGTCCACAGAGCGCTGGCTCAGCAGAGGGAAATGCCTCGTTTAACCTGCGTTTGCTGGGCTGCCCAGGGCTCCTGGCTCCGGTGGGCTTTACTCTCACCCAGAACAGCAAACACACTAAGATCAGAGCAGGATGTTTGTAAGCTCCACAGGTGAGGTCAATGTTCAGAGTTCCCAACCATCCCCTGTATTCTGGTTCAGAATTCAAATGTCCTCTTGAAAGGTTTGTGAGCCCTGAAGATCTGAATGGAAGAGAAGCCCCTTCTTGTCCTTCTCTTGGCCCGACAGCCCTCTAAGCTGAGTGTGTGTCAGAATCACCCTGCAGGCTGTGTTCACAGCAGGGTGACTCAGGGATTTGGAGGGCAGTTGAGAGCCACTGACTTTTGAACCTGACGCTTGTGGGCCACACAGGATTGCAGTCCACACAGCTTGAGTTATGTGGGGGAAGTGGGAGCTGCCGCAGGAGGACGGGGGAGGGGGCCCCAAAGCTGGAGGCTGGAGCTGCTTCTCAGGGTGAGCAGTGTCCAGGCGAAGTGCTTGGAAGCTGGAGCTAGGCTGCCTGGGATGAGTTCGAGTCCCTCCATTTACTACAGTGCAATGAGTTTGAGCAAGATCTGGGAGTTGGTGATGGACAGGGAGATCTGGCGTGCTGAAACATGGGGTCTCAAAGAGTTGGACATGACTGAACTGAACTGAACTTGGAGCGTTCTTAACTGAACTTGAAGTTCTTAACTTCGCTGTGGCTCAGTTTTCTCACCTGTAAAGTGGGGATAACAGTGCTCAACTCCTAAGGTTACTTGTGTTAATACAGGTACAGTATGAGAAAGCCCACAGTGCATGCTCAGTGAATGTTAGCTTTCATAATGATGGTGATAGCCCCATCTTTTTTTTTAATGTGTGCCGGCTTTATTGAGATATAATTCATGTGTTATAAAATTCATCCATTAAAGTATACAATTCAGTGGTTTTTAGTATATTCACAGAGTTGTGCAGCCATTACCACTAACAATTTTTGTATTTCATCACCTCATGAAGAAAGTGTACCCTTCAGGGGCTTCCCTGGTGGTGCAGGGGTTAAGAATCTGCCTGACAATGCAGGGGACACGGGTTCAGTCCCTGTGGGAAGATCCCACATGCCACTTAGCAACTAAGCCCATGAGCCACAACTATTGAGACAACGTTCTGCAGTTACTAAAGCCCAGGTGCCTACAGCTCGCAATTACCTGAAGCCCAGATACATAGAGCCTGCATTTCACAAGTGCAGCCGCCGCAATGCACCACGCCTGTGCGCCACGACTAGAGAGCGGTCCCTCTCACTACAACGAGCGAAAGCCCGAGCGCAGCACTGAAGACCCAGTACAGCCAAAAATACAATAAATAAATCTTAAAAAAAAAAGAAATTATACCCTTCGACTATCACCCTCCTGTTCTCCTGCCCCCTCATCTACTTTCAGTCTCTGTAGATTTACCCATTCTGGATATTTCATCCACAGTGACATCATCCAATATGTAGTCTTGGTAACTGGCTTTCACTTAATGTTTTTAAGGTTCATCCACATCACGGCAGGTATCAGTGCTTCATTCCTTTTTATGGCTGAACGTCTACCATCGTATGGCTGTACATTTGGTTTATTCATTCATCATTTGATGGGCTTTTGAGTTGTTTTCACCTTTTGACTATCATGAATATTGTGACTATGGATAGCCAACTCTTTTTTTAAGATTTATTTTTTGGCTGTGGTGGGTCTTTGTTGCTGCCTGCAGGCTTTCTCTAGTTGCAATGAGTGTGGGCTACTCTTTCTTGTGGTACTTGGGCTTCTTATTGCAGAGGCTTCTCTTGTTGCAGAGCATAGGCTCTAGGTGCTTGGGCTTCAGCAGTTGGAGCACGTGGGCTCAGTAGTCGTGGCACAGAGGCTTAGTTGCTCTGCGGCATGTGGGATCCTCCCAGACCAGGGACCAAGCCAGTGTACCTTGCATTGAAGGCATATTCTTAACTACTGGACCACCAGGGAAGCCTGATAGCCCACTTTTATGTAAACATTTTTTCATCATTTATTTTTTCAAAATTGAAGTACAGTTGATTTATGATATTGTGTTCAAATATTTTTAAAAGAACTATCTATGTTTCAAAGGGCTACCCAGGTGGCTCAGTGGGTAAAGAATCCACATGCAATGCAGGAGATAGAGGAGATGCCAGTGCGATCCCTTGGGTTGGGAAGATCTTCTAGAGGAGGGCATGGCAACCCACTCCAGTATTCTTGCCTGGAGAATCCCATGGACAGAGGAGCCTGATGGGCCACAGTTCATAGGGTTGCAAAGAGTTGGACACAAATGAAGTGACTGAGCATGATCACATGCATCTATGCTTCAAACATAGATGAATAACTCTTGGCACAAAATAAGAACTCACAACAGTCCTGGGGGCAATGTGACTTTATCCTCACTTTGTAAAGAAACAAGCTCAGAGAGTTTAAGGGCCTGGACTTCCCTGGGGGTCCAGTGGCTAAGATTTGAATCTTCCACTGCAGGACCCGAGGGTTTGATCCCTGATTGGGCAGCTAAGACCCCATATGCTGCTTGGCACAGCCGGGAAAATAAGAGAGAGAGGTTAAGGGCCTTACAGCTAGAAGGCGGCTTCAGAGCTTGCCTCTGGCCACAAAAAGGTGATGAAGATGGAGATGGTGAATCACCGACTGTTTCTTTCTTCCCTGCTCCCAGCAGAGGGGTGCTAGCCCTCTGCTGCCCTCTGCCCCCTGTCTTCTAGGCATCCAAAGTGTGGAGGTGCAGTTGGAGAACCAGATGGTCCTGGTGCAGACCACCCTGCCCAGCCAGGAGGTGCAGGCCCTTCTAGAAGGCACTGGGAGGCAGGCGGTCCTCAAGGGCATGGGCAGTGGCCTGTTGCGTGAGTAACAACTATGGCCTTGGACTATCTGGGAGGGAGGTGGCCTGGGTGTGGTACAGCTCTAACCAACCATAGGATCTGGGGGCTTTGGGTTGGAGAGGCTTCGGGGACCATGTGAAGGTTACATGGGGCTCTCTCCCTGCCCTTTCCAAGCTGATGAACGGGTGGGGCTGGGTGAGGTGGCAAGCCAACCCTGGTGTCTGATACCTTACAGAGAATTTAGGGGCAGCCGTGGCCATTCTCGGGGGGCCTGGCCCTGTGCAGGGAGTGGTGCGCTTCCTGCAGCTGACCCCTGAGCGCTGCCTAATCGAGGGGACCATTGATGGCCTGCAGCCTGGGCTGCATGGACTCCACGTCCATCAGTTCGGGGACCTCACGAGGAACTGCAACAGGTGAGTCCTCTGGAACCTCCCTGGAGCATCCTCATTGCCCTGGTTGTGCACCCACTGTGCACAGGGGGCTATACTCAGCTTTTTACACATACATTCACATATGGTCCTCACAAGTACCCTGGGAGGCGTATACACACAAGCCCAGTCTACACATGAGAAAACTGAGGCTCAGAAAGGTTACATGACTTGTCAAAAGCCCTAGAGCATGTAAATGACAGAGTGGGAATTTGAACCAAAATCTGACCTTGACACTCCTGCTCCTAGCTCCCAAATGGAAGGTGACTCCTGAACATGGGAGGATCAGTTCTCCGCGAGTGTCATGGTGTTTATCATGCTGCAATTAGTATTTACTCACCCATGTTTACCCTGGAGGCCTGCTGAGGACAGGTCCCATGACTGATTCTTCTTACTGATCTCAACCCAGAGCCTGGTACAGAGTGGGTCCATTTGTTGAATGAGTGGATGAATGAATGAATGAGTCAATGAATGGAACAAATGTAGTTAAAGTAAAAGGATGGATCACCTGGTCCGTGAGCTGTTTCACTGCCTACCTGCTATCTTTTCTTCTTAGCTGTGGGGACCACTTTAACCCTGATGGAATGTCCCATGGGGGCCCCCAGGACTCTGAACGGGTAAGTGTTGATCTTGGGCTGGGAGAGAACCCGAGATCTCAGAGGCAGGGCAGGCAGCTCTTGGAGCCTGAGAGTGTAATTCCATTTGGGGGGAGTCTTTCTCCCTCACTTTATCTTGTTCGGGTTAGAAACATTTATAGGCACTTCCTGTGCTCAAGGCCTGACCCCGTCTCACAGCCTGGCGAGGGAGACACTTAGAACTCTGTGGTTGCAGCATAGCCAGAACATCTTTGCAGGAGCCTCCGGGAGGCCCTGGGAACCCAGAGCAAGCTCCAGATCCAGTCCGAAGGGCACAGGCTGTGGGAGAGAGCTTCCCAGAGAAGGTGATGGTGTGGAAGTTAAAGGTTTTACCTTAAGTAAAACGGCTGTTCCTGGGACTTTCCTGGATGTCCAAGGGCTAAGATTCCGGGCTCCCAATGCAGGGGGCTTGGGTTCAATCCCGGTCAGGGAACCAGATCTCACATGCTGCAACTAAAAATCCCTCGTGCTGCAACTAAGACCTGGCACAGCCAAATAATAATAATTTTTTAAAAAGGCCATTCCTGACTCTGCAGCTCCTGGCCCTGGACTTTCATTTTACACCAGAGAATTGGCCCCCCTCGGCTGTGAGTCACATGCCACCTTAATGATTTTTGCCTTATCTGAGTCCTTCTTGTTCTGCTAGTTACTCAATGTTTTGATTTAAACTGGCTGATTTTTTTTCCCCCTTAAGTAAATTTAATTTATTTTTAACATTTTAATCTATCACGGAACATGATTTCAAACATGTTCTGAAGTGGACAGACTAGGGTCCCAAACCCCTGTGTCCCTGTCACCCAGCTTTAACAGTTGCCAGCTTGTGGCCAGTCCCCATTCCATCTACACCCCTGGCCCTTCTCCATTATTTTGAAGAAAATCAAGACGTCATTCATGTAATTCAAGTAGATTTATTTTGAACAAGAAACGATACTGCCACAGAAACCAGTACTTCTAGCTCCAAGAGAAGGATCCTTGTAAAAATACATCAGTGCAGACCTTAAAAGTGTCATCAGGGGAATTCCCTGACGGTCCAGTTGTTAGGACTCTACATTTCTGCTTCAGGGGGCATGGGTTCGATCCCTGGTTGGGGAACTAAGATCCTGCAAACCATTCAGTGTGACCAAAAAAAGAAATCTTTGTTAGAGTTATCTTTGTTAGAGTGCTTAGTGAATGTTAAGAGAGGTCCTGGGTGTTGTCCAGGAGGACCGCCTTCTCTCCTGGGGATATTTCTTTTTTTTTTTTTTTTTACTTACTGGGCAGGGAGGGAGGGAAGGAGGGGAGCTTGGAGAAAGAAGAAGAAGGGGGAAAAAGAGCTCTGTCTCAGGAGGTGGTCCTCTGGGAGCGTGTGAGGTCAGGCTCAGCTTCGCTCCTCGCTGACTCGATAGCTTTGCTCTCCTCCCCCTGCCACCTGGGGATATTTCTTAATGGCCCATCGACATACGCCTAATTCCGTCTCTTCCACTTGTGGTGGTGTGTTCCCCTCCTTGCGAATTCAGTACCAGGGCAAACAGGTGAAAATGTGGTGTGTGTTTCTTAATTCATGTAAGTGATAATTCTCTCTTTTTTGCACTTCTGACTGCTCTGTTACATTTCTAACAGTCAAAAGTTTTTACTTCTCACCCGCCACCCCCTAGGGAGCTGAGGAAGCCTTTCTATGGGGTCCATTGCATAGCGCCATGCTTGTGTTCCCTGCGTCAGTTATCTATTGCTGAGAATCAAATTACTTTAAACATAAGAGTTTTGGTTTTTTGTTAGTGGCGCGAGGCTTGCAGGATCTTAATTCCCCAACCAGGGATTAAACTGGGGCCCTTGGCAGTGAAAGCACCAAGTCCTAACCACTGGACCGCCAGGGACTCCCCAAATTTAGGGGTTTAAAACAGCAAGCATTTGTCATCTCACAGTTTCTCTGGGGCAGGAATCTGGACACAGCCTAGTTGGAGCTTCTGGCTGAGTGTCTCTCAAGGCCTGATTTGGGGAAGACCCACTTCCACACTTGTGCATGTTGCTATTGGCAGGCCTCGCTGGGTGTCGGCCAGAGACCTCAGTCCTGTGCCCCATGAGCCTTTCCCTAGGGCAGCACACAGCACTGCAGCTGCCTGTCCTCAGAGCCAGAGAGAGAAGGCGTCCAAGACCCCAGCCACACTCCTTTTGAAACCTCAGCTCGGAGGTGATGCCTGGTCCAGCCCACACTCAGCAGGTGTGAATCCGGGGGCGCTCCTTCAAGGCTGTCTTCCTCATGAGCCTTGAAAGGTGCTGAGCAGGTGAAGTGGGGAGAGTGGGAGCAGAGGCTCAGCACGGGGCCGCCCCACAGAGCGAGCCCCGGAGGCATGAACCCTCGAGACTGGGTTCTGGGAGGAAGTGGAGTTTCGAAGGGCAAGAGACTACCTTGCCTTGGCCTGGGCCTGCTAGGGGTAGGGCATCTGAAGGGTCTGGTGCCAGCTGCTCCATTGTACCCAAGCCCTTGTACAGACGGAGGAAAACTTGAGCAAGGGCTCCATAACCAAGCCACCATGGTGACTGGCATGTTCCTTTGGGATTTCAGCATCTGGTTTTGCCCAAATGGAAGTGAATTCAGTGAGGGGATTTATATCCAAGCCTGGTTGTCCCTTTGCACGTCTCCTAGCTGGTTTCCATGCTTCCTTCCGCCCTCCCCCTGCCCCGCTCCAGTCCTTCCCCTCCCTCTCCGTGCGCTGCATTTGAGAAATTGCTCCAAAGCATGGGGTAACCATGTCACACCCCTCCTGAAACCCTTCTTGGCTCCCCAGTCCCCGATGGTACAGATCCCACGTGGCTGCATGGTGTGACATTCGGTGCCACCACTGCCTGATGATACCTCTGAGCCACACACCGGGCGCTCGCATCCTCTGTCTGGTCCTATAAACTCCTCCCCATCCTTTACCTTCCCACCACAAAAGGCCCCAACACCAGGTGCAGCAAAAAGTGCCAGGTGTCGGCAACAGAGGTCCCCCAGGGAAACAAGATAAAGCAGAGGTGGCTCTTCTCGCCGCTTGCTCATCAGCCCCATCACGTGGCAACATCCTTTGTGACCAGCCCAAGGCAAGGCCATGAGTACCAGTCCATGTTGGCAGGGATCCTTCTGCCCAAAGTGTCAGGTTGGGGACGATTTATTTGCACAGATCCTACTGTGACTCTCCAGTAGTCTTGTCACAGGGAAGCACACTCACTGTTGTAACCCTGTGCTTTGCAGCCACTAGTCTGCTCCATGTCTGGCTCCCCACAGTGTTCCAGACCCCTGAGGGTGTTTGACCACGTACGCATCCCCAACCCCCAAATCCCACCTGGCAGAGGGTGTCTGACGTAGGAGGTGCTCAGTAGCTGTGTTGTTGTTATTTTAGTCACTAAGTCGAGATCGACTCTTTGTACAAACTGTAGCCCGCCAGGCTCCTCTGTCCATGGGATTTCCCAGGCAAGAATACTGGAATCAGTTGCCATTTCCTTCTCCAGGAGATCTTGCCAACCCAAGGATCGAACCCATTTCTCCTTCACTGGGAGGCGGATTCTTCACCACTGAGCCACCAGGGAAGCCCCCAGTAGCTGTGTTAGCACATTTTTATACCTTCAAGAGGAAAGGTGGGCAGAAACAGTCTTGGGGGCAGGATATGCCCTCTGCTCCTGTGTTTCTTCTCTCTGTTCCTGGAGGCTGGACATCAGGGAAGGGATGCTGGCTGCCTCTGATGGTCAAGAAGCCAAGCTTGGCCAACTTAAGTGCAGGGGAACTGCAGACTGCCAGGGGCTGACAGAGTCATTGGGAGGCTGGAGAACTGGGCTTACAAAGAAGCAGGAAGCATTCTGAGGCTGGGATGCACAATGGGCAGATGCCTCCTAGGGGAAAGCAGGCTGGGTAGTGGCGTGACTTCCTAGGAAGAGGGCCACTGGCTATGTCCAGTGTGCCATCACCCGACCCAGGATTTTAGTTCCAGGGGGAGAGAGTCCAGTTGCCTTCTGTGTGTCCTGGGCTGTCCCTTCATCCTACCAGACTGAACCTGTAGGAGGACACTGGTACCCTGGGGACGGGGAATCAGACACTGGGAAGCCAGAAGTCAGCTGCCGTGTCCCACATGCCCTCTTCCCCCGGCTCTCACTGCAGCACCGCGGAGACCTGGGGAATGTCCGTGCCGATGAGGATGGCCGAGCTGTCTTCAGGATTGAGGACGAGCAGCTGAAGGTGAGGTGGAGGAGAAGGCAGGGACCTTTCCTAACAGATCCAATGTCTGAGGCTGTTGTCTCCCCTCAAAGGTGTGGGATGTGATTGGCCGAAGCCTGGTCATCGATGAGGGAGAAGATGACCTGGGCCGGGGCGGGCATCCCTTGTCCAGGATCACAGGAAACTCAGGAGAGAGGTGAGTGCTCTGCCCGCGGTGTACACAGAGACCTGGAGGGTCCTGGTGGGTGCTCAGTTCGACCCCACGCTCTTCTGCAGGTTGGCCTGTGGCATCATCGCACGCTCTGCTGGCCTCTTCCAGAACCCCAAGCAGATCTGCTCCTGTGATGGCCTCACCATCTGGGAGGAGCGGGGCCGGCCCATCGCTGGCCAGGGACGGAAGGAGCCTGCCCAGCCCCCTGCCCACCTCTGAGCGCAGCCTCCGCCTCGGGTCTGTCACCGTCCTCCCTGCTGAGCACCGTCCACTTCCAGAGGGAGGCCCTGCTCACCCAGTCCTGGGAGAACCAGTGTGCAGGCTATGTTTGATCTCAAAGGGTTGCTTGCTCTTCCCTTGGCAAATTAAAGTTTTATTTTCACATGGAACTTTGCGTTTTGTCTGTGTCCCCTCCTCCCTTAATGGGCTTAGTAAACACAGTCCCTCTGCCTCTGTCCTCCCTGTTGAGGGCCACCTCTTGGCTTTGTAGGCAAAGAAAACTGGATTCAAATCCACACAGTTCTGGGACTACCCAGTGGTCCAGTGGTTAAGACTCCATGCTTCCACTGCAGGGGGCATGGTTTTGATTCCTGGTCAGGGAAGTTTGCATGCGCATGGAACGGCCAAAAAGAAAAGAAGAGAAAATCCACACAGTTCCTGAGGGCCACTTCCTTTTCCTCAGGGTAACAGCGAAAGACCATAGCAGACGTATTTCTGTTTGTGGCCTGACCCCTCTCCCTTCACTATGGCCAGTTGGAACCAAGATGGACACCTGACCCATTCAGGGCCTTGCTTTCCTGAAGAAATCAAAGCAGATCCAGCTTTAGTTTCCCCCTGAGCGTATGGGAGCTGTGGGTGGGCCTTTTCTCCCTGCCTTTGTCACTGTTCAGTCCCAAGTCACGTCTGACTCTTTGTGACCCCATGGACTGCAGCATGCCAGGTCTCCCCTGCCCTTCACTGTCTCCTGGAGTTTGCTCAGATTTATGTCCATTGAGTTGATGATGCTATCTATGCATATCTATGCTATGATGCCGATGAGACAACAGCTATCTCATCCTCTGCAGCCCTCTTTTCCTTTTGCTGTCAATCTCTCAGCATCAGGGTCTTTTCCAATGAGTCGGCTCTTTGTATCAAGTGGCTAAAGTACTGGAGCTTGGTTCACTGATTCCCTAAGATGTTGATGTTCATGCTGGCCATCTGCTTGACCACATCCAATTTACCTTGATTCATGGACCTAACATTCCAGGTCCCTAGGCAATATTGTTCTTTACAGCATCAGACTTTACTGTCACCACCAGACACATTCACAATTGAGCATTGTTTCCGCTTTGGCCCAGCCGCTTCATTCCTTCTCCCTGCCTTAGGGACTGAATATCAGAAAAAGCTGATTGATCTGCTGGGGAGGAGGAATAAGGCAGATTCACAGGAAGAACCTAAGAATCGCAGGAGAATGCCAGATGCTCCAGAGTCCCCAGTCTGGTCCTTCCCTGAGGCCAGCTACCTGGAAGTCAAGAGACAGTTCTGTATCCCTTCCAATGCATCACCACCTATTTTTTTAAAATCTGGCTTGAGTTGATTTCTTTATTCATGAGTAAAAGACTCTTAATTAATGGAATAAATAAAGTGCTTGGCACAGGGCCTAGCACACGGTAGGTTAAGGGAGCAGTGGTGGTGAATCTGAGGCTCCGTGGGGTGCCTAGAGGCAGACTGAGCCAAGCTCCTGTCTCACACAGATGGCCAACATCCAAGGACCGGTGTATGAGGCCAGGAACTCTGGGGCTCCCCACTCATCTGTTCTGCCCACCTGCCCCCACTGGACTGTGTCTCTCTTGCTTATCCATGACAAAGCTGCTTTCGTGCCCAGGTAGCTAGGCTGGCAGGGTGCAAACTTTGCCCCTTACACGGACTGCTTGGAGCTGGGTGGGTGGTTTCACAGTCTGTTGGCCTTGGCTTAGATGTGCCTGGCTCTGCTCCCATTCCCCAGGCCCTGCCTGTTTCCCCATCAAGGCTGCTGGCTCTGCCTCTAGCCCTGTTCTTTCTCACCAAATCTACATTGGTTGCTTTCCAGCTTTCTTTGGTTCCTGGGGAACCAAGTCCTTTTAAACCTAGGCCCAGGCTGTGTTTCTCCACCTCAGAATCATTGCAGAATGTCCTCCTGGACTCTGCCCACAGCCAACCCCTGGCCTCCTCTCACCTTCATCTGGAATTCTAGCTAGTTTCACCCATTTATGGCTAAGCTGCTCACCATCCCCTGCCACTCTGTTTCTACTCCTAAGGGATCAGTATTCCCATTAGCTTTTCTCTCCTTGAAATTCTCAGCTGTGTGGTTTTCAAACTTTGAACTTTGTTTTTAAATCACAGAATACTGTTCAAATACCTTGAAACCGCATCTGTAAAGCAGAAGTGGAACTACAACCAAAGCTGCTTAGTTGTGACTAAGCTCCCCCAAAGCCCTGGAGCTCTAGGGAGCACAGCTGGAAAGTGAAAGTGTTAATCAGTCATGTCTGACTCTCTGCAACCCCATGGACTGGCCGTCCAGGCTCCTCTGTCCATGGGATTCTCCAGGCAAGAATACTGGAGTGTGTTGCCATTTCCTTCTCCAGGGGATCTTCCCAAACCAGGGATTGATTCCCAAACCAATGCTCTCCTGCATTGCAGGCAGGTTCTTTACTGTCTGAGCCACCAGGGAGGCTTCCAACTTCCTGGTCCAGTTGGAAAATCTTTGCCAAATTCAGGCATTTTTGTGTTATCTCCCAACTTCTGCTGTGTTCACAAACCATCTGTTCTATCATTAACCAAATACTGTTCTTTAACTCACTTTTAAACTTACTTAAAAAGGAAAATTTACCCCAGGTGAGTGATTCTAATTTTAAAAAGACTGTGGGGTTCAAGTCCAAGTGGGGTTAAAGTTTGACCTCTTACCTTCTGAGATGGCCTGTACTCTGTGTGGGAAGTGTGTTTCTCTCTAAATAAATCCACTTCTTACCTCACAAAAAAGAAAAGAAAACTTAGTCATATTAGCTAATACCTATATAATGATGATTAAGTGCCAGGTTCTATCCTGAACACTTTACATGCGGTAATTCATTGAATCCTCATGACAAAACCACAAGGTAGATTCTGCTATATTTTCTTAATAATAATAAATAAATAAAATAATAATAATAATAAATCTTCTTTATTTTTCTTAGCCACACCTTACGGCTTATGGGATCTTAGCAATGAAAGGGTGGAGTCCTAACCAGTGGACCGCCAGGGAATTCCTAGTAGGTTCTGTTATTGTCCCAAGTTACAGATGAGAAAAGAGAAACACAGAGTGATTATGCAACTTGCCCAAGATCACACAGCTAGTGACATGGCCAGATCTAGATTCAGACCCAGGTACTCTGGCGTTAAGGCTATATTGGTTCTCATTATAAAGTATGAAAAGCAAGAGTCACTTGTTATAAGTTTGCAGGGAATTCCTTGGAGGTCCGGTGGTTAGGTCTGCCTGCCAATGCAGAAGAAGCAGGTTCAATCCCTGGGTTGGGAAGATCCCCTAGAGAAGGGAATGGCAACCCACTCCAGTATTCTTGCCTGGAGAATCCCATGAACAGAGGAGCCTGGAGGGCTACAGTCCACGGGGTCGAAAAGAGTCAAACAGGACTGAACAATTGAGCATGTATGCATCCGCATGTATAACGGATTCACTTTGCTGCACAGCACAAACTATTAATAATACAACATTATAAAGCAACTGAACTTCAATAAAAAAATTTTTAATGCCTTGTATGTGATTTTGAAGCACACTAAAGTTTGAGAACTACTAGTTGCAAGTTATAAAAACTGGTTAGCTCGGGATATTCCCTGGTGGTACAGTGATTAGGACTCGGCACTTTCACTGTCATGGCCCAGGTTCAATCCCTGGTTCAGGAACTAAGATCTTGCATGCCCCAGGGCACACCCACCCCCCTAAAAAAAAAATTGGAATGATGTGTTGCAGTAGAGGTCAGAACCATCCTCTAGCCCCCCAAATCTTCACCTCTAGTTTTTATTTACTGTAAAGAATTTTTCTAGTTACCGGGAATTGCTACTGCTGTTAGCTTTTTATTTATTTATGTGGTTGCTGCACTGGATTTATTTAGTTGGGGAACTTGGGATCTTTAGTTGTGACACATGGGATCTAGTTCCCTGACCAGGGATCGAACCCCAGCCCCTTGCTTTGTGAGCATGGCGTCTCAGCCACTGAACCATCAGGGAAGTCCCTTCCCCTCTAATTTAAATACATACAAGGCACCTATTTCCGAAAAGGACTTGAGGTGTCTTAGCCAGAGAGAAAGAGCAGATAATAACTAAAAATTCAGATGAGGGAAGCACCAATACAGAGAGAGGGCTCAGCTTTGAGGCAAAGAGGAAAGTGCTCTGGGTTCCTGGGTCTAATTGCTTAATAATACAACTAACAATATCAGCAGGATAGAATCCTGTCACTGTGTCTATTATGCATTTTAGTGGTTTTAGTGGACATGAAGAGACTGTGATTATGCTTTTTTGTCAAGTTACTGCGATTGGCTCATAATGGCCCTCCAGATTATCAGGTCTTAATCTCTGGATGCTATATTACCTTATTGGAGAAAAGGATCTTGGCAGATATGGCTGAATTACAGATTTTGAGATGAGGTTATCCTGGATGATCTGGATAGGCCCTAAATGTAAGCACCTGTATTCTTACAAGAAGGCCTAGCAAGTTGTTTTTTTTTTCCCCCCACTGCAGAGCATGTAGGATCTTAGCTCCCTGAGCAGAGATTGAACTCTCACCCCCTGCAATGGAAGCGTGGAGCCTTAACCATTAGACCACTAGGGAAGTCCTGAGAGAAATTTAATGATGTTGACCCTGGAGACTAGAGGGATTCCTAAGGATGCCAGCAACCACCGGAAGCTACAACAGCTGGAAGAAGCGAGCAATGGTTTCTCTCTTAGTCTTAAAGGAACAAGGCCCTGCTGACACTTGATTTCAGCCCAGTGCTACTAATTTTGGACTTTCAGCCTGCAGAACTGTGAAAGAATAGCTTTTTTTGACATATAATTTATTTACTGGCTGTACTGGGTCTTCGTTGCCACATGGGCTTTTCTCTGTCGCAGCGAGCGGGGGCTTCTCCTGCATGTTGCTGAGTGCTGTAGGGTGCATGGGCTCAGTGGTCACAGTCCCCAGCTTCTAGAGCACAGACTCAGTAGCTGTGGTTCATGGGCTTCGTTGCTCCTTGGTGTGTAGGATCTTCCCAGACTAGGGTCAAACCGGTGTCTCCCGCATTGTCAGGTGGATTCTTTAGCGCTGAGCCACCAGGAAGCCCTTGCCACATCACATTCTATTGTTTTAACCGACCCAGGTTTTGTTACAGCATCCACGGGAAACTAATACAGTTACTATTCAATCACATTAAAGTAACACACTTAAAGCCTAGTTTCCTTAAGGCTTTAACTCTACAAGGTTTATTGATCTGTTTATAAATCTAGTAAAATAAGAGTTATTATCTTCACCTTTTCTTTGATAAATGCTGGCAGACTACATTGGACTCCTAAAATCATACCCATTTGCAACTTAAATTCCCTCAGACTTTAAAAAAGTTGCATTTGTATATTTGTTTAATATTCTTAACTACCACAGACCCCTGACCTAAATGTAAACTTCACAACAAACTTCCTGATAAGTCTTATACAGTGAAATTACTCTATAACTGTTTACAGACTTAACAAAAATTATACATTTTAGCTAAAAATTGCAACCCACTGGTCATAACAAACACCCTCTTCCAACAACACAAGAGAAGACTCTATGCATGGACATCACCAGATGGTCAACACCAAAATCAGATTGATTATATTCTTTGCAGCCAAAGATGGAGAAGCTCTATACAGTCAGCAAAAACAAGACCAGGAGGTGACTGTGGCTCAGACCATGAACTCCTTATTGCCAAATTCAGACTTAAATTGAAGAAAGTAGGGAAAACCACTAGACCATTCAGGTATGACCTAAATCAAATCCCTTATGATTATAGAGTGGAAGTGAGAAATAGATTTAAGGGCCTAGATCTGATAGATGGACTGCCTGATGAACTATGGAATGAGGTTCGTGACATTGTACATGAGACAGGGATCAAGACCATCCCCATGGAAAAGAAATGTAAAAAAGCAAAATGGCTGTCTGAGGTGGCCTTACAAATAGCTGTGAAAAGAAGAGAAGCGAAAAGCAAAGGAGAAAAGGAAAGATACAAACATCTGAAGGCAGAGTTCCAAAGAATAGCAAGAAGAGATAAGAAAGCCTTCTTCAGTGATCAATGCAAAGAAATAGAGGAAAACAACAGAATGGGAAAGACTAGAGATCTCTTCAAGAAAATCAGAGATACCAAAGGAACATTTCATGCAAAGATGGGCTCTGTAAAGGACAGAAATGGTATGGACCTAACAGAAGCAGAAGAGATTAAGAAGAGATGGCAAGAATAACAGAAGAACTGTACAAAAAAGATCTTCACGACCCAGATAATCACGATGGTGTGATCACTGACCTAAAGCCAGACATCCTGGAATGTGAAGTCAAGTGGGCCTTAGAAAGCATCACTACGAACAAAGCTAGTGGAGGTGATGGAATTCCAGTTGAGCTATTCCAAATCCTGAAAGATGATGCTGTGAAAGTGCTGCACTCAATATGCCAGCAAATTTGGAAAACTCAGCAGTGGCCACAGGACTGGAAAAGGTCAGTTTTCATTCCAATCCCAAAGAAAGGCAATGCCAAAGAATGCTCAGACTATCGCACAATTGCCCTCATCTCACACGCTAGTAAAGTAATGCTCAAAATTCTCCAAGCCAGGCTTCAGCAATATGTGAACCGTGAACTTCCAGATGTTCAAGCTGGTTTTAGAAAAGGCAGAGGAACCAGAGATCAAATTGCCAACATCCGCTGCATCATGGAAAAAGCAAGAGAGTTCCAGAAAAACATCTATTTCTGCTTTATTGACTATGCCAAAGCCTTTGACTGTGTGGATAACAATAAACTGTGGAAAATTCTGAAAGAGATGGGAATACCAGACCATCTGACCTGCCTCTTGAGAAACCTGTATGCAGGTCAGGAAGCAACAGTTAGAACTGGACATGGAACAACAGACTGGTTCCAAATAGGAAAGGGAGTACGTCAAGGCTGTATATTGTCACCCTGCTTATTTAACTTATGCAGAGTTAAATAAATATGCAGAGTACATCATGAGAAATGCTGGGCTGGAAGAAGCACAAGCTGGAATCAAGATTGCCGGAAGAAATATCAATAACCTCAGATATGCAGATGACACCACCCTTATGGCAGAAAGTGAAGAGGAACTAAAAAGCCTGTTGATGAAGGTGAAAGTGGAGAGTGAAAAAGTTGGCTTAAAGCTCAACATTCAGAAAACGAAGATCATGGCATCCGGTCCCATCACTTCATGGGAAATAGATGGGGAAACAGTGGAAACAGTGTCAGACTTTATTTTTCTGGGCTCCAAAATCACTGCAGATGGTGATTGCAGCCATGAAATGAAAAGACGCTTACTCCTTGGAAGGAAAGTTATGACCAACCTAGATGGCATATTCAAAAGCAGAGACATTACTTTGCCAACAAAGGTCCGTCTAGTCAAGGCTATGGTTTTTCCAGTGGTCATGTATGGATGTGAGAGTTGGACTGTGAAGAAGGCTGAGCGCCTAAGAATTGATGCTTTTGAACTGTGGTGTTGGAGAAGACTCTTGAGAGTCCCTTGGACTGCAAGGAGATCCAACCAGTCCATTCTGAAGGAGATCAGCCTTGGGATTTCTTTGGAAGGAATGATGCTAAAGCTGAAACTCCAGTACTTTGGCCACCTCATGTGAAGAGTTGACTCATTGGAAAAGACTCTGATGCTGGGAGGGATTGGGGGCAAGAGGAGAAGGGGACGACAGAGGATGAGATGGCTGGATGGCATCACTGACTCGATGGACGTGAGTCTGAGTGAACTCTGGGAGTTGGTTATGGACAGGGAGGCCTGGCGTGCTGCAATTCATGGGGTCGCAAAGAGTCGGACACAACTGAGCGACTGATCTGAAAGTCAAGTTTCAAGAGTTTTTCTACTTTTAAAATTTCATTTATTTTTAAATTTTGGCTGCACTGGGTCTTCCTTGCCGAGCCATGTGAAGGCTTTCTTTAGCTGTAGCCTTGGGTCTTAATAGTTTTGACTTGAGCATGCCGGTTCTTAGCTCCCTAAGCAGGGATTGAACCTGCACTCCCTGCATCGGAAGGTGAAGTCTTAATCACTGGACCACCAGGGAAGTGCCACCACGATACCTTTATTTTTTTTAATTTATTTAATTGGAGGCTAATCACTTTAGAACATTGTGGTTGTTTTTGCCATACATTCACATGAATCAGCAATGGGTGTACATGTGTTCCCCATCCTGAACCTCCCTCCCACCTCCCTTCCAATCCCATCCCTCAGGGTCATCCCAGTAAGGGCACCAACCCTGAGCACCCTGTCTCATGCACATGATACCTTTTAAATGGCTATGTGCCCTGGGTGTCTAGAGGCCTGCTGATACCCTGCTCTGAGAGTACTGCCAGCAGTTTGGATTTGTGGAGATATCAGAGTGGTATCAAAGTGATGCCCCTCTTTTCCTCCTTATAATGTACTTTTTTAAATTATAAAAGAATTAGATGCTCATTGCTGAAAGTCTAATGATATGGAAAAGTAAAAAAAAACATTAAACCCCATCTCATTCCCTTGAGGTAATCCATATTATTTTTCCTCTGCTGAAAAACATGTGTATCATATGAAGTTTTTTTTTTTAATCTATATCTTAGAAATAGGTAATGTTATATAATCACATTTTTTCCCTCTTAAATTATGGTCCTCCTTCCACATCATCCTTCCTCATCAATTCTGACCTATTTTTAGTTTTTAGAGTCTTAACCACTGGACTGACAGGGAAGTCCCTTGACCTATTTTATTTATTTAAATAATTTATTTGCCTGCATCAGGTGTTAGCTGTGGCAGGCAGGACTTTGTTGCATCATGTGGGATCTTTCACGAAACATATGGACTCTAATTGTGGTGAGCAGGTTCAGTAGCTGCAACTCACAGGGTTAGTTGCTCTGAGGCATGTGATCGTAGTTCCCATCAAAGGGTACATGCAATCCCTTGCATTGCATGGAGACTTCTTAACCACTGGACCGGCAGGGAAGTACCCTCTGACATACCTTTAATAGCAACATGATATTCCATCCAATATTCCCTTATTTATGGACATTCAGGTTGCTTCCATTACTTGCTACTACAAATAATGCTACAATAAATAAATTTATATCAATATCCTTATTGATGAGTTTTCTGTAAGCTAGATTTCCAAAGCAGGATTACCATGTTAAAGGCTCACTACATTTAAAGTTTTGATATTGCCAGAATACTTACCAGGAAGGATATAGAGATCACACTACATATGTAACTCATACATACAATCTGTAAGTGTAATTTCCTCACACCCATAAGACCAACAGATATAAATCTTTTTTTTTTTTGCAAATATGAGGCATGAAAATGTTCTCATTTTCTCACAAAATTGCATTTCCCTGATTAGCAATGAAGTTTCTTTTTATTATTTGTACTTCTTTTCCTATAGAATTACCAGTTAGCATCCTTGGCCTATTTATCTCATCTTTTTCCCCCTATCAATTTGTAGGAGTTCTTGTACAGTACAGATATTTGCTCAGTCATGTCTGACTCTTTGTGACCCCATGGACTATACAGTTCACAGAATTCTCCAGGCCAGAATATTGGAGTGGGTAATCTTTCCCTTCTCCAGTGGATCTTCCCAACCAAGGGACTGAATCCAGGTGTCTTGCGTGGCAGGCAGATTCTTTACCAACTGAGCTATCAGGGAAGCCCCATAGATATTAACTCTATAGATTCACAAATTTGTATCAATATCTTCAGTCCAGACTTCTCCCTGAACTCCAGACATATCTAATTGTCCATTGGTACCTCCATTTGATGACTTGCAGGCATCTCAAACTTATCATGTCCAGGGAACTCCTTGGCAGTCCAGTGGTTAGGACTCTGTGCCCACTACTGCGGGCCTGGGTTCCATCTATCCCTGGTTGTGGAGCTAAGATCCTGAAAGTGGCAATGAACCGCCAAAAACAAAGAAACAAGTAAACAAAACAAGCCCCCAAATTTTTATGTCCAAAAATAAATTTATGGCCATCTACAATGTTCCCCATATCAATAAATGGCAACTTTATGCTTCCCTTTTCCTGGTGTCATCTTTGACTTCTTTCTCTCACAATTCACATCCTATCACATACTGTGTTGGCTCTACAGTCAAAGTATATCCAAATCTAAGCACTTCTGCTGAATTTTACTACAGCCACCCTAATCCACTCTCACTTCTCACCTGGATTTTTTTTTGACAGCGCCCTGCAGCAGACCAAAGATTAAACCCCTACCCCCTGCAGTGGACATGCAGAGTCCTCATCACTGGACTGCCAGGCAGGTCCCTTTCTCCTGGATTTTTGCTGCAGTGATAACTGTTCTGAGCAAATGACTATCTTCTGTTTTTGCCCATTTCAAGAGCCGCCAGAATGATACTTATAAAACTATGAAAGCTAAGTCCTATCAGGAAAACCCCTCTTCTCTCTATAGACTTTCAGCCTCACTAAGACTGAAAGCCAAAATTATTTAAATGGCCCACCAGGTGCTATACCTCCTCCCTGTCCTGATCTATTATTCACTGTGTTCCACCCTCCAGCCATACTAGCTCTTGTGATTCTTTGGACAGACACACTCCTGCCCCAGGACTTTCTGACATGTTCTTACAGGCTGGAATGATTCCCCCATAGCATGGCTCCCTCAGTTATTTCAAGTCTTTATCACTACCTAACAGGCTATTATGTTTTACTTATTATCTGCCTCTCTCCACAGTAATACAAGCTCCAAGGTCGGGATTTTTGTCACTTTTTGTTCACTGCTTTATTTTTGGTCTTGTCCCAACAGGGTGGGCGCTGAATAAAATTTGTAGAATGAACTTGCAAGCAAACATTTTCCTGAACTTGTCACATGTTCTTACATTTTTGACATCTTCTGCCATGCAAAATCTTTTCCTCTTTTTTAAAGGCTCAACTTTCATCCCCTCAAGGACTGTTCTTTTGACTCAATTTCCGATTTTATTAAACTTTTTGTTGTGGAAAATTTCAAACATATATCAAGATTGATATATCTTATTCCTTGTTTTTAATGTCCATAAAGGCAGAGGTGGGGTCTGATTGGCTTTTCAGTGTCTCCAGCGTCTGCCTGGACCTCAGCAACCTCAAGGAATGTGTTTCCAAAGAAATTAATAGCACGAGGGTTTCTATGGGGCAGATGCCGCTCAGGGCCCCCTCAGACGGCCCAGCACAAGCGGCAGTCCTGGGAGCCAGTCCCGGGAGTCTTCTGCTGAAGGAAGGCGTTTGTCCTGGTTTCTCCCGCCAGGCCAGGTCTTCCCGTGGACACTCTCGCTGCTACCCCTAGCTAGGCGCGGGTTTGGCCTAGGCGGCCAGAATGGGAGAGGCTCTGACTTACGACTGAACTAAGTTTTTCCTCTGGGCCTGCCGATCCCGCCCCACCCTGGCCAGAGGCCGCCTAGCTCCTAGGCCTCTCAGCTGCCCCGGCGCTCCCTGCGCGCGTAACCCCTTTTCTTCCCCTCCCCCCGGCAGTGGCGGTTGGTCGCGCGCCGTCGTCCCTCTCCCACCCCCTCCGCTAACGAGCGGGCTCCAGACCCTCTGGGATTGGCTGCGTCTGAGAGCATTTTCTCTCAGCCTCTCTGATTGGCTGCATGACGCGCGGGATCCGGGCTCCGATTGGCTAGGTCAGGGCGCCTGCGCGGCGGGGTTCTCGGTCGCCAGCCATTCCTAGGGAGGACTGCCGGCCGTTCGGACGTTTCGCCTGTCGCTGGAGGAGAGGTCCCGGCTCTCCGGGAAGGCGGCTGCGGCGGCAAAATGAAGATATTTGTGGGAAACGTTGATGGGGCCGATACGACGCCGGAGGAACTGGCAGCTCTCTTCGCGCCCTACGGCACGGTCATGAGCTGCGCCGTCATGAAACAGTTCGCCTTCGTGCACATGCGCGAGAACGCGGGCGCGGTGCGCGCCATCGAGGCCCTGCATGGCCACGAGCTGCGGCCGGGGCGCGCGCTCGTGGTGGAGATGTCGCGCCCACGGCCTCTTAACACTTGGAAGATATTCGTGGGCAATGTATCGGCAGCGTGCACGAGCCAGGAATTGCGCAGCCTCTTCGAGCGCCGCGGACGCGTCATCGAGTGTGACGTGGTAAAAGGTAACGTGCAGGCGGGGGCGCGCTCGGGGCACTCTGCTTGTTAGCCACGCCCCTTTCCCGGGGGCCGGTCACAGCGCGGTTGGTGGGGCGGGGGTGGGGCGAAGTCCGCGGGAGTGAGGCCGGAGGTGTTGGGGGCGCGTTGGGTAGAGCCACCGTCCTCCCGTGCGGTCCAGGCACCATTAACCAAATGGGAGGAAGCGGCTCAGGGTGGGTGCGGCGGCCACTGAGAGCCGAGCTACGGGGCCGGGGACGCGCCTGAGATACTTGGGAGTATACCGGGGGCGCGCCTTCTACTGGTCTCCTGGGCCTGGCACCGAGCGGAAATTGGGAAGTGACGGGCGCAAGCCGGATCATGGAGCGGGGAAGATTTTGCCACTTCCCCACTTCCTCTCCAGACGTCTGTCAGAGCAAGGGAAAAGGTGGGGGCTGATCCCCCCGCCCCCCACCAAAAGCCATCCTCGTGTTCCCTCCCGGTGAATGCTCCCGAGCGGAAGGTAACGGGGCCCTTGGAAGTTTTTCGGGCTGGGATCTTTTAGTACTGTGTGGCGTGGGTCTGCTCATGGGCATAGTTAACTCCTGGGTACCGGGCGGGAGGCGAGGGCTTCCGAACTACTTTGGCCTTTCAGTATTGTTAGGTGGGTTAGGCCTGGCAACTCTGCGCTTTCCAGCTCCCTCAAACTTGTCCCGTCCCCCACCCCCCGCTTTGAGACCGATTTTACATCCGTAAACTGGAAGCCCCGACCTTTGACCTGTGGAAGAAGGCTTGTTTTATGAAAAGGCCTCTTCTGAGCCGCTAACTTGTCAAGCCGGTGCCCCGGAGCAATGTCCTTCTTTTCTAAACACGGTGATTTTGCAAGGGGGCACACTCTGTGGCTGAGGAAACATGGGGACTTAGTAGTCGTCTTTGCTTGAGTAGTCTTCATGATCGGGGTAGATCCTGAGAAGAATGTATCATCATAGTTTAGGCCTGACTTCCTTTTTTGGACCCAGGTGACTTCTTTTCATAGTCTGGGTTCTTACCCCTTAGGCTCTTTTTCTGTTTTGTTGGCAAGATCAGGAATACAGTCTTTGTGTGTGTCCAGTCTGTGTTCCACTTGGAAACAGATGAGAGTTAACTTTGCCTTGCTGTATCTTCAAGGATGCAACCTAGGAGTAAGTATCTGGTTCCTGGCTGCTGGTTTTGAATTCGTACCTGCTCATAACCTGTGTAAGAAGTTGTGAGGATAGTAAATAAATTTGGGGGCAGGTGCTTTATTCATTTCCTCCAAGATGCATCATTTGCTGTCCTTGAAAGGCGCATCTTTTGGGTCATTCCTTAGCCTTTCTACTGGGGGAAGTGTAAAGGCTGGTAGTCACCATTAGGAGTAATTCCTTCTTCTGCATTAATACTGCGTTCTATTTTCCTCAACTCAGGCTGTACAAGTTCATGACTATCCAGGCAGGCTGTATGGTGCATGGATTTTTGCTTTTATTTAGAGTGAAAGAATGGGAAAGGCCCCAGATTGGGCTCCTGGCCAGGAATTGGATAGGGGTATACGAGAGTTCTGTGTTTTGACCTACTACGTTTTTGTGTGTAGTTCTTTAAGCAGGCAGTCTACTAGATTGAGAGTTCTGAAACTTGCATCTGAGGGGACTGTCTATGGAACTCATTGGTCAAGGAGCCTCCTTTGGGGTGGTAGAGAGAGCTGAATATTTGCTTGAATTGCTTGGGACTGACACAGTGACAGTGGATGTGGGGGTGGAGTGGGGTGAACTGTGTAACTGGGTCTGGTTTTTAGAAATTTTGTTTCCTTGTGAAAGTTTTGTGCATTTTGTCCCTTTGTGAACATTTGATTTGCCAAGTGCTTTGACTTCTTCAGGGAGTGGTGGTTAGCTGTTATTTATAGTTATGCTGATATGTGAGCTCAGGATAATATTTTGATACAGAGGACTCTGAGAAAGGTTTGAGGATCGTATGCGGGCCCCCCCATGCCTTTCTATTTAGAGTGAAGGAAAATGAGGTTTTTAAGTTAGGACTGTAGTAGAGGAGACTGGCTTTGGCTCTATAAATAGCTTACTTATTTCTTGGTCTGGGAAAGGACATTTGAGGTGTCTTATGTTGATTGTCAGGTCTTTGAAAAGCACAGAAGCTTAGTATTGCACAGGGCAGCCAGTTCTGTTTTATTTCACAGGGGGAAAATTTAGTTGCTTGGTTCCGGGACCTTAGATATGATTTGATTTGGAGAGAGTAAAAATCTCCATAGCAACAGCAGATTGTAGCCACTCTCCACAGTTAAATTCTATTGGGTGTTAAAGGATGAAGTCTCAAGTGTTGCTGACAGCTTTAGGAACCAGTCAGATTTCAGAAGTCTGAAAGGCAGAAGAGGAAACTGTTTCCTATGTTGTGGGTGGCCATTCTTTCCTTCTATGTATAGCTCTGTAGTTTCACTTTAGAAGTTTTTACTCTGAGAATAGGAAAACTCATGTTTCCACATTCTGTTAAGTTGGGTATTGGAGGAATTGTGATGCCAGATCATTAGGGGATCTCTGTAAATCATTGCCTGGTAGTCCTTTTAAATGAGATGAATTACTTCAGAGGTCAGTTTCCTTGAACTAATTCAATTCAGGCCATTGAGTCCCTGGAGTTTGCTAGTTCTTTGTTGTTGTTGTTGTTGTTGAAATCATCCTAAGAGGAGTTGGGTTCCTGGGTGTCTTTGATAGGGCTAGGCCTGGGTTTAGCTGCTCAGGGTTGGCTAGGCCTCAGGTGTTTGAGTCAACTGGACAACCTTTTCACACTTCCCTCCAGTATCAGGCTTAGAAACTTCCTGATATAAATTGGTTATAATTGTATCTCATGGCTTTCTGTCAGTTATATAGTTCATCTGTGTGGTCAATTGAATTGTACCTATGAAATTTCGGTTTTCAAGTTTCACAAGTTGGTCTCTAAATAAAACCTAGCTAAGTAGGAAATAGACAATGTGATATCCTATTGCTCTTGTAAACCCATTGAAACATTTTTGTTGGGTGTTTTTTTCCCTAGTTTCATATAGTCCTAGGAATTTGTGGATAGGTTAACCAGGAATATAGTATGATTCCCTTGTAGTTCCTGGAGGCTTTTTTTTTTTTTTGGTAATTCCCTTTAATCTGCCTACAAACTTGCTTTCTACTTACCATTGCATTCCCCTGGTGCTAGGCTCAACTCAGTCTTTTCTTTTGAAGAAATCTGGGACTACCAGCATTGATTTTTAGCTCACTCTACCCAGAGTGGAGGTGAGAGATCAGAGGACAGTTTTAGTGCCCTGTGGCTAGGTCTAAAGAACACTTCTGCTTTTCACAATTGGTAGATGAATCAGGTTTGGGCCGTAAGAGAGTGAAGACAGTTGTGATAGTTCATCTTGTTTCTTTATCATCTCTGGCAAGTTCCAAAGTTGCATTTACAGATGGCGTTGTGTCTCTTGTGTTTTATTAGAAATGAAGGATCATATCCTGTAAGGAAATAAGCCTATGGTTATTCCTAGGCTTGAATAAGTATCATGATTTTTATCATAGAGCTATTTATACTTTCAGCTGTTGTTCAATCACTAAGTTGTGTCTGACTCTTTGCGACCCCTGTGGGTTGTGCCCCCAGGCTCTTTTGTCTGTGGAATTTCTCAGGCAAGAATACTGGAGTAGGTTGCCATTTCCCTCTCCATATTTATACTTTATAAGGCATTTTTATCATCTCATTTGAATGATTTGGGCTTGCCTGGTGGCTCAGATGGTAAAGAATCCACCTGTAATGCAAGAGACCTGGGTTCATTCCCTGGGTCAGGAACATCCCCTGGAGAAGGAAATGGCAACCCACTCCAGTATTCTCGCCTGGAGAATTCCATGAACAGAGAGGATCCTGGCAGGCTACAGTCCATGGGGTTGCAAAGAGTTGGACATGACTGAGTGCCTAAACACATTTGTTGAATCTTGAAACTCTGAGGTGGGCAGGAAGAGGGGAGAAATAAATTTTAAGTTCTGTAAGAACTTAATAAAGCAAGTCAGTGATCTGAATCTTCAATTGAGGCTAAATTTTAGCAGCTAGTTCCAGAATTCTTTTGCCATACCACACTTCTGACTTCTACCTGTTGATTATATCTTTATTCTCATTTTTGTAAGAGTCACTTCGGTTGCATTGCGTTACATCCAGGAAAATTACTTGCTTTATAGAAGTAGCTATAGAGCCAGTCCCAGTGTGGAAGTTTCTGAATATTAGGACACTTGTTTAGAGGACATTTAAAAGGATTTTTTAAAATCAAGAATGGAACCTTAGTAATTTCATGTAGGTAATTTTTCATTTCCTAAAGTGATGTAAGAAAGATGGGGTTCTGATACTTGAACTTTAAAAGTAGCCTCAGGTCCAAGTGGTGGTAAGTACATGATCCCGCGTTACCACAGGCATGATCTCATTGTTCTTCAGATTCTGCTTGCACTATTGTGATTTGTGAGATTGGATTTGGACAAGAATTTCTTCCTATTCCTTTCTTGAAGGTTTCCTGTTCTGTGTAGTTGATGAGTAGGACTTTGAGATCAACATCCTGTCTTAGAGCCTGTCCTCCCACAGCTCATTCAGATCCTAATTGAGGGCCTGTGGGATAACCTCTTAGCAGAGCCTGGTAGCTGCAGGAATTGCAGCTTCTTCCATGAAGCTGAGAAACTAAATCTTTTCTCTGAACAGAAGCCCAAGGAGTAAGGGATGTCTCTTGATACAAGTATCAGTGGAGAAGGTAATGTGGCCTAGGAGTGGGGAGTGGCTTGTGCCTGAACTGAGTAGGGCCTGGCTTAGACTGGGCGGCTCAGTTTCCATTCCCACATTTCATTGGCTTACATGGGGTCCAGCGTCTCCCTTTCTCAGCTTAAGTGTCTAGTCTTAATACACAATCCTGCCTTATACATTGACTTCTTAGGGATAGACTGGTGTCGTGAAGAGGCATGGAGAGCTGGGATTCTGTTTCTGGCTCTCACAAGTGAATTTGGGGCAAGCCATATAAATTCTCTTGAGTGGGTTTGCCCACCTGTAAAATGGGGATAATGATCCTTTGCTCTGCCTGCCTCCTGGGATTGTTGTGAGGCTCAGATGGGATCTTGTGCATGGAATGCTTTGAGAATTGGGAAGTACTGAGGGGAGATCATATTGGAGGACTGTCACAGATCGTGTATTGCTATGTAGCTCTGCCTTAATTGGACCCTGGGCTGAGACATGGGTCATGTCGAGACATAAATGGTCATTTCCAGTGTTTGAGAGTTAAGCCTCAAAGGTGAACAGAAGTGTTCGGTGGTCTTGGGTTAGAGAATACTGAATAATTGAGTGATCCAGGAATGCTGTCTGCATTTTTGTCTGCGGATTTGTACTTAATAGAAGATGAAGATTAGTGAAGATTTTTATCCTCTGTTGCAGTTCATCTTTGCTCTTTCTTTTCTGAGCAGGCAATTGGGTGAGGTGGCAGGGGAATTGGGGAGTACAGGAAGAAAGCCATAGGCAAAGCTATTTGGGACAGTCAGAAGCTTTGTTATATGGGAATTACATTTTATGACCTACTCCTGGAGAGGAGGGTTTGGAGGCCTGGAGGTAGCTGGCAACAGCTGGGTGCTGTTGGTGTGTCCAGTTTGGGACCCATCAGGTAGCGTGCCCTGCCCCCCTAATTGCTAACCCTCTGTCTGCTGCTTTATCAGACTACGCGTTTGTTCACATGGAGAAGGAAGCAGATGCCAAAGCCGCCATCGCGCAGCTCAACGGCAAAGAAGTGAAGGGCAAGCGCATCAACGTGGAACTCTCAACCAAGGGTCAGAAGAAGGGGCCTGGCCTGGCTATCCAGTCTGGGGACAAGACCAAGAAACCAGGGGCTGGGGATACGGCATTCCCTGGAACTGGTGGCTTCTCTGCCACCTTCGACTACCAGCAGGCTTTTGGCAACAGCACTGGTGGCTTTGATGGGCAAGCCCGTCAGCCCACACCACCCTTCTTTGGTCGCGACCGCAGCCCCCTGCGCCGTTCACCTCCCCGAGCCTCGTATGTGGCTCCTCTGACGGCCCAGCCAGCCACCTACCGGGCCCAGCCCTCAGTGTCACTGGGCGCTGCCTACAGGGCCCAGCCTTCTGCCTCTTTGGGTGTCGGCTATCGGACTCAGCCCATGACAGCCCAGGCAGCCTCTTACCGCGCTCAGCCCTCTGTTTCCCTTGGGGCCCCATACAGGGGCCAGCTGGCTAGCCCTAGCTCCCAATCGGCCGCAGCTTCCTCGCTTGGCCCATACGGTGGAGCCCAGCCCTCGGCCTCGGCCCTCTCCTCTTATGGGGGTCAGCCAGCTGCGGCTTCTTCGCTCAACTCCTATGGGGCTCAGGGCTCCTCCCTTGCCTCCTATGGTAACCAACCATCCTCTTACGGGGCACAGGCTGCTTCTTCCTACGGGGTTCGTGCAGCTGCATCCTCCTACAACACCCAGGGAGCAGCTAACTCCCTAGGCTCCTATGGGGCCCAGGCAGCCTCGTATGGGGCCCAGTCTGCAGCTTCATCACTAGCTTATGGGGCCCAGGCAGCTTCTTACAATGCCCAGCCTTCAGCCTCTTATAATGCCCAGTCTGCCCCATATGCTGCACAGCAGGCTGCTTCCTATTCTTCCCAACCTGCTGCCTATGTGGCACAACCAGCTACAGCTGCTGCTTACGCGAGCCAGCCAGCTGCCTATGCCGCACAAGCCACCACCCCGATGGCTGGCTCCTATGGGGCCCAGCCAGTTGTTCAGACCCAGCTGAATAGTTATGGGGCCCAAGCATCGATGGGCCTGTCAGGCTCCTATGGGGCTCAGTCAGCTGCTGCGGCCACCGGCTCCTATGGCGCTGCAGCTGCCTATGGGGCCCAACCTTCTGCCACCCTGGCAGCTCCTTACCGCACTCAGTCGTCAGCCTCATTGGCTGCTTCCTATGCTGCACAGCAGCATCCCCAGGCTGCTGCCTCCTACCGTGGCCAGCCGGGCAATGCCTACGACGGGACAGGTCAGCCGTCTGCAGCCTACCTGTCCATGTCCCAGGGGGCCGTTGCCAACGCCAACAGCACCCCGCCGCCCTATGAGCGTACCCGCCTCTCCCCACCCCGGGCCAGCTACGACGATCCGTACAAAAAGGCTGTCGCCATGTCGAAAAGGTACTGTATGCCCCCCCGCCTCTGCCCCCAGCTGGGGCTCAGGGCAAGGGGCTGAGGTTGGCATGGGAGGGAAACTGGAGCCATCGGCCCCTCCCTTGGCCTTCTCTACTCCTGTGGGATGTCCAGAGGCCGAAGTGGGTGATGTCTGTGAACTTCCTGGTCACCAGGGTTTAGGTGGAGCTTCGTGCTCAGCCTGGGGTGGTACCAGCTAGTCAGGCTGGGAGGAGTGTCACCTGTCTAGACTAGCCCAAGTGCTATTGGAGCTATTGCCTGCAAGATTGTGGCCCATAGCCTCTCCCACTGTCTCAAGGATCCTTAAGCCTGTTAACGTGGTTGTCCTGGCCTTTGGTGGGGGTGGGTTTGAAAGAGTAGTCCCTTTGGCACTCACTGGCTGAAGGCAGGGTGTATGTGGTGCGTCCACTCTTTGGGAAATTGGGGACCTTGCTTTCGTCCGCCGTTCTGTTGGTAAACAACCAAGGTCTTTTCTCTGCAGGGCCCAGGGGTGGGGATAATTTGTTTGTGGTTTGGGAATGTAGGCCAGCGTCCACCTTGGCCAGTTCAGAAGGGAGGGCTTCAGTGGTGGGCTTGGTTTCCCACAGTTGGACCAGGCTTGATTTCTTGCCCTGGATAAGGTGATGAGCCTTCTGAAAAATCTTGTTTGTTGGAGACCAGTCTGATTACGCCCTCCCTGCCCCCATTGGCATTTCCCCAGTGCCCACCTGGAGCCCTCCCCTCGATTGTCTCATTCACCAACTGTCTTCTTCTCTCGACTAGGTATGGTTCCGACCGGCGTTTAGCCGAGCTCTCTGATTACCGCCGTTTATCAGAGTCGCAGCTTTCGTTCCGCCGCTCGCCGACAAAGTCCTCGCTGGATTACCGTCGCCTGCCCGATGCCCATTCCGATTACGCACGCTATTCGGGCTCCTATAATGATTACCTGCGGGCAGCTCAGATGCACTCTGGCTACCAGCGCCGCATGTAGGGCCGTCCTGGGATGGGGCACCACAGGGAGGGAAGGAGAGGAGAGATGGGGTCGGGTGCAGATCCAGGTTATAACTGCTGGCCCATACCTCTCCTGTTGGTGGTTTTTCATCCCCTCTACCATGTGGGCCTTCCCCAGGAGACTATCCTTTTGAGTGTTCGGCAGTAACCTACTTTGTTCCTTCGCCTCAGCAGCAAATCTTGCTACTGGCTCTAGATCTGCGGTTCCCCTCTCCCCTGCCCCATCTCCCTAGGATGGGAATCTCTTTTATGTTTTGATTTTTTTTCCTGGCTCCCTTTTATTTTTGTGCGCGATATTTAAGGTCGTCTGGATGGGGAAGCAACCTGCAGCTGAGGTCGGCGGCGCCTTTTTCTTTTTAGATGTGAGGGAGGCCAGGAAAGGGTTAGCTTAACCATTTCCTATGCGCCAAGCTGTGCCAGGTGTCCAGGGGGCCCTGACTGTGTCCCTCTATAGACTGTGTTGAGACTGAGTTCCTGTTGGGACAGTCGGTTGGTACATGTCCAGTCCCTACTGACCCCTGACGTTCTAGCTGATGCTGTGCGCCACAGTGCACTTCCCCATCTCCCCAAGTAGGTGGTGTTAGAAAACCTTAATTTTTTTTCCCTTTTGTATGGACTACAAATAAAACTTGGGGCGATTTGCAGTTTGGAAACCTGGTTGTCATTGTCTTGATTGCACTCAGTTTCAGAGAAGCCAGTTTGACATCCAGGAATACATGACAGCTGAAGGGAAGGTGGCCAGAGGACCCAGGGCAGATGAGGAAAGGGGTCTGAACCTGGGAATTAGAATGATTTCCCTGCTGCCAGAGGGATTTAACTCCTTTCTCTGCTAGTCTGCCATCTTAAGGACTGGAGAATCTGGACAAAGTTGCTTCGACTTGGGTTAATCACACCAAAATGCAGTAAATTTATTGCCCATTTTCCTCGCCCATGCTTGGCTGTTTCCTTGACTTGTCTCCAGTTCAGAAACAACCTGGACTCCAGCAGGGTGGTTCTGGGGTTTGACTTCTCAGGTGAGAAGTGGGGAATGGGCTCCTTTGGTGCTTAGAAGACTAGTAGGGCCTTCAGGTAGTGGGCTCCAGTGAGTACTGGGGCTGGGACCTGGAAAAGGGTCAGTTGGGTTCAGGCGGTCACGTTAACTGTGGCGGTGTCTCTGTGGTTGGGACATTTGGAAGCCAATATGGGGGGATTCTGGCCATAGACCTGGTATTTTGCCTGTTGAACATCATCCTGGAGCGTCCTGCCTGCGTCCTGCCAACCCCTGCCATCATAGTCACCGGCGACTGCAAATTCCTTCTCTCCATCTGTTAGGGTTTCCAGATGTTTTCTGGCTGGGTTTATATTTGAAGGTGTTACGGTAGACCATGGGAAGGGGGCAAGGTGCAAACATAACTAAGAAGGGCGCTGGGACAGGGTAAGGAATTGAGTCTTCCTATACTTTTACTCTGGGACTAGGGGTTCAGAGGACCTGGGCACAAAATAAGATGATTCTAGCCATGACAAGATGGAAGCTTGGCCTTCCTGATGGGTGAATGGAAGACTGGTTGGGTAGGGTGGTAACGGGAAACCTCCTAACATTCCTTTGGGAAAGGGGCTTTAGAGATTTGATTTGGGAGTCTTTGGGCACGGTGATTTTGGGGAGGTGTGTTGTCAAGTGGAGTTCAGGTTGGTTCTCTTCTGCCTCCACTGGTTTCTTTCGAACTTGCTTATGACACAGTAGTTTGCCCCAGGTGTTCTCTTCCCTCTGCCCAGTGGGCCAAAAGCACAGGCTCTGTATTAAGTATGAACTACTTGCGGATGCAAACTGGAGTGATCTCAGGGGTGCTGAGGCCATGGCTCTCTCACTTTTCTTTCTGCTCACTGCTTTGCTGCTGCTTTCTGTTTCTTTTAAGGACTGGGAAGAGGGGGAATCTAATAGGTTTCTTGTCAGTTTTCTGCAGTGAGAGTGGGGTTATCACAGGGCCAACCTAACAGACTTAGCTCTGGTTATTTCCCTGGAAAATCAAGGGTTGTTTAATTGTAGTGCTGTGATTGTGGCCTGTGTATTTGTAATTACTTCTTTGTCAGTGTGATTTTCTGTCATCTTTCTCTACAGTGAGCGTTCAGCCACTGTCCCAGTCCCACAGTTCGTGTGAAAAATAGCCTAATGTGCTCTCAGGGCCAGTATTGATATTTCTTTATTACAGCTTTAGTTCTTCAGAGCAACCTGGCCGAGATGATCACCCAACTTGTCATCGCTAGGTACTGCTGCCCTTGCTGCCTCTGCTGCCAGGCTTCTGGTTTAAGCTCTGAAGAGCTCTAAAGCCAAATCACTTGTCATTTTCCTCTTCCTTGCAGATGGTTTTAAAATTCTCTTCCCCTTTTTTATTTAAATTATGCTACCTGTGTTAATCCTATAGCCAGCTTCTCCTACTTTGCTTTTTGTGGGTTTCTGATTTCCAGGGTCCTATAACTTGAAGACGGTTGGGTTGAGTGAATGGGAGGATAGACATTTAATGTGTGTTTTGGGAAAAGGGGGTGGGAATATGGGCTCACAATATCCTTCAGGTCCTTGTAGCTTGATCTATCAGCTCTAACTTGACCTTCATTGGAGAAGTTTTAAATGATTTATTCCTGGAACAAGACTAAAGTCTTCTCACCTCATCAGTCTGTTCTCTGAGGTTTGGACCTTGTTTCAGATTGTCTGGGGTGGGTCTGGGGCTGCTACCCTTGTACTGGCGGGAATGGGACTCACTGAGTGGTCAGCCTCTATAGTAGGCTGCCTTTCTAGTCATTGTCCATTAGTTAAGCTCTGCCAAAGTCTGTACACAGATGGTTGGTTCCAGTCATTTTGTCCTGTTAAGCCAAGTAAGTTGACTATAATGTCATAATGAAAATAAATTTCCTAGATTTATGGACCAGTGTGTAATGTATTTAATAGGAGGTTTGGGTAATAACGATAAGATGGATAGGATAGGTGGGAAATACTTACCTTCTTTCTTTCTTTAGGTGCCTTTAAGAGAACATTAAGGGTAGAATCTAGTTTTCCAGGAAAAAAGTTCTTAAAATGATTTCAAGTCTGTAAATCATTAGAAATACGGTGTCTGTATTGTTGGAAATAGTGTTGAGGCAGCTGAGATGAAATGCAGTGATCACCCTTGGGCTGATCTTGGGGAATGGGTAGCCCAGGGGAGGCAGGACCTGCCTCGATGACCTAGTTACATACAGTTAATAGCAGTGCCAGGCCTTCCCTGGCAGTCCAGTGGTTTGCACTGCACTTCTGCTGCAGAGCAGTGTGGATTTGATCCCTAGTGGGAGAACTAAGATCCCTGTACGTGCTGGGAGACAAAACAAATAACACTAGGGAGGTTGTAGGTAAAGGAGGAGCGAGGATGGTGCAGTCCCATTAGAGAAAACTGGAGCTAGAATTTGTTTGCTTTGAAACTGACTTGGCAGAGAGAATTACTGAGGGTGCTGGCTCTAAAGTCAGACTTCCTGGGACTTCACTGGTGGTCCAGTAGTTAAGAGTCTGCCTTGAAATGCAGGGGACGTGGCTTTGATTGATAGTTGGGAAAGTAAAATCCCACATGCTGTGGGACAACTAAGCCTGCGTGCCCCAACTAGAGGGCCCATGCAACTTGACACAGCCAAATAAATATTTAAAAAAAAAAAGACTTTCTGAGTTTGGATCTTGGTTCTGCCATGTATCCGTGTGGTCTTGGACATGTCAGGAATTCTACCTCAGTATTTTCATCTATAAAATGGGGATAATAGCTCACATCTACTGAACATAACTTTATTGCAACTCAAATGTATTAGGTACTTATAAACCTTTGATTAATTGGGAAATTGAGTGTGTAGGTTAAGTAACTTCACAAGGCTGAAAAGTAGTGGATCAAGGAATTGAATCAGCCATTTTGAGCCATCCAGGATTTTGCTTGTAATACTGTTGGAAGGAGCAAATAGCATGTATCAGGTATAGGGCCTCATATATAGTCACTGCTAGCCATCTCAGAAGTAAGGAGTTAGAACATTTTGGGGAGGTTGGGATGGCCTACTGAAAGCACACAGCTGAGGAAAGGACTTTGGATATGGGTGTGAGTGCAGCATGTGAGTAACAGTGAAGGAAGGAAACTTCTGTAGTAAGTGGTACCTGTGTGATGTAGGCCACTGGACCGTACCAGTTTTGGTCACCTCTGGTTTCAGACAACACTGTTGTATCCTGGGGATCAGATTCTTCTAGGTATGGAGAAGAAAGGTATGGGGTAGGGCAGAGGTTCCCAACCTCCAGGATCTAATGTCTGATGATCTGAAGTGGAGCTGATGTAATGATAGAAAAAAAAGTGAAAAAAAAAAAGTGCACAGTGAGTGTACCGCACTTGAATCATCCTGAATCCAAATCCATCCCCAAGCCGTGGTCTGTGGAAAAACTGTCTTCCGTGGAACTGGTCCCTGGTGCCAAAAAGGCTGGGAACCATGAAGATAAGAGGACCTCCCCAGACATTAATGGGAGGCTTAGAGGGCATCACCGACTGAATGGACGTGAGTTTGAGTAAACTCTGGGAGTTGGTGATGAACTGGGAGGCCTGGTGTGCTGCAGTTCATGGGGTCGCAAAGAGTCAGACGCGACTGAACTGAAACTAGAGGGTGTAGCTGGCAGTGGTGTTGGAGGCCTAGTGGCTCCCTCTGAACACTCCCAGAGAATGTTTCCCCCTGGCTTTTGAGCATCTGCTTGTTAGTACTAAGTGTCCATGTTTTCAAGCTGGTGTTGACTAAAAATCCAAAGTTATTTCTTTCCTCTTGGTTATCAAGAATTTAACTCATGTGTTCATTTGTCCATTTGTTAACAAATACTTGAGTGCTTGCCATGTACCAGGTACGGTTTTAACACAGGATAAATACATTAGGAAGGAGAAATAATCTGCATACTCACATACCCATTCTCTCAAAATGCCTAGTGCAGAAGGGCACACATTGTTTCTAAAATTCATTTTCCTTTGATGAGATTTAGGCTCAGATGGTAAAGAATCTGCCTGCAAAGTAGGAGACCTGGGTTCGATCCCTGGGTCTGGAAGATCCCCTGGAGAAGGGAATGACAGCGTTCTTCAGTAATCTTGCCTGGAAAATCCTATGGATAGAGGAGCCTGGCGGGCTACCATGGGGTTGCAAAAGAGTCGTACATGGCTTAGCAACTAAATTAGTAGGCAGTAAGAAAATGTCCTTGCCCTTGTAGAACGAGTATTTGCTGGGGGCAGGGGGTAGGAGGAAGTGAGAAAATGAATCAACAAGTAGGATTTCAAGTGGTGGTAAGTATTTGGAAAACTACTGTGGAGTTCATGGGGTAGAACTCCAAGGTGTATGTAGGGTTGGAGTGGGGAGATGTCTAGATGGGGTGACCAGCTTAGGACCTGGAGAAAAAGAACATTTCATTCAGCCTGAATGAGCTTGGGACATAGGCTACTGTGCAGGAGCCTAGTGGGAGTGGGGGTGGGGTGTGGGGTGTGTGTGGGGGTGGTAGGAGCACTGTTAAAGAGATTGGAGATTTTGGAAATCCAGATTGGGTAGTGTGCATTGAAGCTTTTCCAGTTGCCATGGGTTTTAATTTAAAACCCATGATGTGATGGATTTGATTAAATGATTTAATGTGGTTTGCTCAGTTGGAGCAAAATCAAATACAACTCAAATCTAGAGGGCTTTCAAAAGGTAAATCCGATTAGGGAGTGGGTGTGGTTGGTGGTCTGCAAACTGGCCTGAACTGTGATCCTGAGAATTATATTCCCAGTTTTTCACCTTTGGACTTGGGAGAGATTGCCGGTAGAGTAAGCTGACCTCATATGCTTTGGTATTTTGAAAGGTTTATCTCCAAGGCCACTCAGGGCAAAAATTTTGGAAGATCAAACAAAGGAGCTTAAAGGATTTCTAGACCGGATGTGTTTCCCTGCCCAAATGGAGTTGTGACTGCCTCCAACTTGCAGCAGACTAACACGCAGTTGTTTTTTTTCCATCATTGATCCTTTGCCCTTTACTCACAGCTGGAGTGTCAGCATCAGGATGCACAATGAAAATGGACCACGATTAGTGATCCCATTTGTAAATACAACATTTTCACATTTTTTAGATTATCTTTTACTACCCTAGAGTAAGCCTGGTGTGCTGCAGTCCATATGGGGGTCGCAAAGAGTAGGACATGACCGAACTGAACCCTAGCATAAATTCTTGACCACCATTTATTTCTGAGTCGTCAGGTTTTAAAAATGTTTCTACTTTGACTTCGCTTTTCTCGCTATGATCCCCACCCCTTTTGGCGGGGGGTGGGGGTGGTGAGCTCCTTTGAACTGGTGCTGTGTTGTATTTGTATTATCTCCACTCCTGAGGATCCCTTTCCTCAAACCACTGCTTTTATCATGTTTTTAAGTTCTTCCATTCTCCCCTTTAAACTCCCTCTTCAAGAACTGCCTGCAAAAGGGTCATATTCATAATATGGGATTAATGTGAAGAAACCAAAGGATGATTTTTTAAAAAGCCAAATGGACGCCCTGGAGGACTCTGTTTTGGATTGTATTTTTGCTTGTTTAGCTGGTTGTGATTTATTAGGTTCTTTATTCCCTTTAAGGTCGGTTCTAGTTTAAACCTAACATCTCTGACTGATGGCGCCCAATAAAATAAAACAAAAAACTTCGCTGCTCTAGTTTTTTTCTCAGGGCAGGGTGGGGGTGTTTTCTCAACCTCCACAGAGAAACCTTTTCCTCATCTTGAATCCCAGGAGGGTGGTTTCTTGAGGGAACCCTCAACCGAGTCGAATTCGTGGACCTTTATAGCCTAATTGAAGCTGAGCCCATTAACCGTTTTGAGAGTCCTTTCACCACCTATGAGAGCAGTTTCAATTGGAGGGTAGCTCTGGGACTTCCAGGGCGCCACTGTGGACTCGGCCGAAGGAGGTTGGTTTCTTCAGATGGGACGCTTCGCTGTTTTTCTTACCTGGCTTCTGGGTCTGCGTAAGCGTCCTTCGTAGCATCCGAGCTGCGAAGGGGTGGCGTTTGGGAATTTAGAGGGAGAAGTTCGGAGTAGAAGGCAAAATGGAACGCACGTGGATTGGCGAGAAGTGGAGACTTAACAAAAGTTGGCGCCATGACGCTAAACACCGACCCCCACACCGGAGTCCTAACTCGCTCCGCCTAATGGCGGGCGGAACCCCGCCTGCGAAGCTTACGTTGGTAGGCCCGCCGTCATGCCGACCTCCTACCCAATCAATGACCTCGGCTTCATGAGGGTGTTGCTCATTGGCTTTCGAGTAAACGCTCCGAGGTTACTGACGTTTCCACCTCTTCCCGGCCTCAGGTAATTGGCGTTCGTGATAACCAATCAGGAAGAGCATCTACAGGAACGCCTGCCTTTTATTTTGTTGAACGGCCAATCCGGTGGTAGGTTCTCCTCCCCCTCTCTACCCAGAGTCACTACTGCGGCCGTCGCCATTTTAGCGTTTTGTCAGAAGCGTCCGCGCCGCGAGGAAGAGCATCTGCTGCTTTTCGTGCGGGTGAGAGACTCCGAGCCTTTTCACTGTTTCTTTTGCCTTGTTAAATCTCATTCCTTGGGCTTCAAGGGTATCCTTGTGGGGTAGTGGCCTCCACACCCGTCACTGAGAGCCGACCTCTGCTCGGCGTTGCGCGGTAAGCCTGAAGCAGCCCTTCCCCCACAACCTCCCCTGAGAATATACTTTCTCCCCACCCTGCCCTCTGCCCGACTAGGCTCGGCCCACTGCCTCGAGGTTTCCATCGAGTAACCGCGCTTCCGTTAGATTTAGGAATTAACCACGTTTTAAGGATCTCTTAGGCCCTGAGACTTGGTTGTCAGGCCGATGAGGTTCAAGCCCCCTTTTCCAACCATGCATTTCTCCAATTCTCCAGGAATTCGTAGGACGGCACCCCAAGAGAGGCGTTCCCAGTTCTACACTTATATACTCTTGGAACGCCTGACTCTCCGGCCTAAGTCAGCGGTTCACTGCTTCTAAAGGAAACCCTAAAACCTACTTTTAAGGTCCACCTTTCCGGAAATGGTGGCTGATTCTTCGGTTACGAGAGGAAGAGACAGTGCATAGTTTCAGACGGTCAATCCGGTTAGACCTTTTCTTTTAAAAAAATATTTTGGCGGCTCTACCGCACGTCTTGCGGATCTTAGTTCCCGGCCGGGAATTGAACATGAGCTCTCTGCGGTTCAAGCGTGGAGTCCGAACCACTGGACCCACCAAGGAAGTCCCCCTGATTGTCTTTATAGTAGTTAGAAAGTCCACTATTCTCTCGGCTACATTTATGCCCTCACTTTCATTTCCATTACCGTTTAAAATTATTCAAGTCTTATCAAACCGTATTTGACTACCAAGGATTTTTATTACAGATGCTTTCTTGTATCTGTTGGTTCTGTAGCGGGCCTTCTTATTCCCGATTCCCTTTGATAATTGTGTAGAAGTGTGCGTGTGGGACGTGAGAGAAAACTGGAAATATTTGCCAGACAGAAAGGAGATGGCGGTATTGGGTTTTTTTTAAAGCTGATGTGGGCCTGAGATCTTTCGTTAGAAATTTTGTTTCTTTTCGCCCAGGCTGTGTCCGAGATGGTGAAGCTGTTCATCGGAAACCTGCCCCGGGAGGCCACAGAGCAGGAGATCCGCTCTCTCTTCGAGCAGTATGGGAAGGTGCTGGAATGTGACATCATTAAGAACTACGGCTTTGTGCACATAGAGGACAAGACGGCGGCCGAGGATGCCATCCGCAACCTGCACCACTACAAGCTGCACGGGGTGAACATCAACGTGGAAGCCAGCAAGAATAAGAGCAAAACCTCTACAAAGTTACATGTAGGCAATATCAGCCCTACTTGTACCAACAAAGAGCTCCGAGCCAAGTTTGAGGAGTACGGTCCAGTTATCGAATGTGACATCGTGAAAGATTATGCCTTTGTACACATGGAGCGGGCTGAGGATGCAGTGGAGGCCATCAGGGGCCTTGACAACACAGAGTTTCAAGGTGAACCATCCTTTTTGGGAAAGAGGGCTGAACACAAGGCTTGTGTAGAGAATAGATTGGATAAGTAGAAGGGAGGGGTCATGGGTAGAGACAGCTGTTGGTTGGCTGATGGATGGTGAGGATTAAGAGTGGATGATGAACTTAAATGGAGAATGCATGGGATTTAGAGGCTTTACCTCAGGCAAATCAAGTTTGGGAGAAAAATCACTTGGCTTTAGATTGGAACCCCTAGGCATTTTTATCTATTAGTGCAGAAATCTTTCCACTGAAGATTTGTTTGTTCTTTTTTTTTTTTGGCAGTAGTAGTAGTAAGGGAGAAGGCAATGGCACCCCACTCCAGTACTCTTGCCTGGAAAATCCCATGGACAGAGGAGCCTGGTGGGCTGCAGTCCATGGGGTTGCTAAGAGTCGGACACGACTGAGAGACTTCACTTTCACTTTTCACTTTCATGCACTGGTGAAGGAAATGGCAACCCACTCCAGTGTTCTTGCCTGGAGAATCCCAGAGAAGGGGCAGCCTGTTGGGCTGCCGTCTATGGGGTCGCACAGTCGGACATGACTGAAGCGACTTAGCAGTAGCAGCAGTAGTAGTAACGGTAGTAGTAAAGCGCAGAATGGTATTTCACTCTGAAATTTATTGCCTCAGCACACCATGTTGCATATGAAGGACTTGGCAAAAGCTGCCTTAAGCCACCCGTTCAGAAGCAAAATACCAGTTAAGCTTCCCAACTTCATCCCAACTCATAGCTTCTTAGTAAATATAATTCATTGTTAAACAAGTCTTTAGAGAGCTAGTGTGTTTAAAGGGCTTTATCTCTTACTACTTTTTTATTATGCATGCACCAGAGGTTCAGTTTGGAGGATGAGGGCACTGTGGGATTAAAGGATAGTTTCAGGAGTGTCTGAGGAGAAGGTATGGGGATCTGCGGGGGAGGGGGAGTCATCAGGGAGGGGGCGATAAAGTTGATGCCTTTTGCTGGTTTGAGGAGTGGGCTCTCACATCTTTGGTGGAAAGACCACTTAGATGGGTGATATCTTGGAGCCTTGACGAGAGTAATAGTGTGCCTGGAAGGCAGTATGCTATGGATGATAGTTTATTTGGAATATATTTTGGTGGTTTATGATCTGAGCTTTTGTGGCAAGAGTGGCAGTCATGAAGGGGATGGTGACCATGGTGAGTTGCTGACCTTAGTCTTCTCCCACCTGCTTTGGGTTCCCATATGGAAGTCAGTGATGAGCCTTTCACCTTTGGTGCAGCTGCTTCTAAATTACAGGTTATTCCCATAACTCCTTGCTATATTTTTAACCTATATTCCACTTTTTCAGCCAAACAAGGTAGTGGCTGCTGCTTTTCCTGAGCACTCCTCTTAAGAATCATTTTGGCTATCTTTGATGTTTATATAAATTGAACTTTCTTAGATCTGGAAGTCTGATCATCATTCCCCCTAAGTTAATGGGTGCCTTGGGTCATGGGTGTTACTGTGCATTATTAAAGACAAATGTCACAGGTCTCTCAGGTCTCATTTTCCTTTTTTAATTGGTAAGTTGAGAATTACCTTGTGTCAACAGTGTAATTGGGCGCAAAGGCTGCTCTTGTGGAGGTTTTAATACTCTTCTACACTTTAACCAAGTTACAGAAGAGGTGGTGGTGTCTCCTTGCTACCACATGTAAGGGAAGGACAGTGTGAGCTAATACAGGATAAATCCTTGGACCATGACTCTTGGCTTCTGAACTGTAGGCTCTTTGATGCTTAGTTACTTTTGCGGATTTTTTTTTTTTTCCTGGAGAATTTTTAGATCAGGACATTTATTAGTGACCTTCATGCCTTGAAGGTACATGATTGGTTCCTTAATTGCTCTTGTTATGTCTGGTTTTGTTAGGTGCCAAAGTGGCCACTTGGGCAAATGCAAGGAACGTGGGTTAGCACTTAAAAGTACTTAATTGCATATCCTATCTCTTAACTGGCAATCTGCACCTACCAGAAAGTTTGTTTGAACCAGAACTTTTTTTTGATAGTTTGATCCTTCCATCCCCTATCCCTTTTCTAGTCTTTAAGAATTTACCTTGAACTTTGTAGGTGAAATTGTACCACCTTCTGTAATGTTAGGTGCATAGATGACCCGACCTCTCTGTTTACCCCCCTGATTAAGCATTTTTAAGCATGGGGCCACTGTTCTTTGCCATTTGCATGCTTGGGGGCATGATAACCAGTTGTATTGGAAAGGTTTTGCTGGAATTTTGCTTACTGTTAAAATGGTAGATCATGTTAGGTGGACACTGCTTCTGTGAGAAGGTTTAAAACTTAAACTTTCTAAGAAATGTTTCTTCTGTTAGATTTTCAAAAGTAATATTTTTCCATTTCCAGAATACAAGTTCTAATTTTGAGCAAAAAAATAGTGTTAAGTACATGTTGTTGGGATCTTGGGTTTTTTGAGGAAAAGTATTTTAATCTTGCTGAAATGAACAGTTTGATCCACTAACATAAGTATTCATTCTCCACTTTTCTCATCCTTCCCCCTTTCTTCCACATTTTTCGTAATACCCTTTTTGAAAATTCAGCCATCTTGTGAACTGCCTGCCCTGTTTTCTTTGACCCCCTACTTTAAGAGGTCGCTGAAGATTTTAAGTAATTCTTGTTATAATGAATATCAGAACTAGCAATTTAAAGGACCCAGTTAAGGATAAAGCAGCCTGTCAACTTGTATTTTGCCCCTCTTCACGCATTTGTGAGGTTTTTTTCCCCCCCCCAAAAATCTTGAAACTTCCCTACAGCATTCAGCCATGGATCAAGTCTGGATCACTATCAGTGGTAACTTCAGTGTCTTGCTCTATTCTCTTTGATTTTGGGGTGATGTGGAGGACTGACCTTTGCATTTTCCTGCTTAATGAAGTCAGGAGTCTTAATAGTGAAGATTGGAGGTGTCAGAATGTTGTAGAGCACTCTTAATTGTGGTGTCTTCTGACATTGGGCCCCTGTTCAGAGCAGTTTGTGTCCGTAGTTACTTGGCAAAAAATGAAATGCCTATTTTTGAATGAGAGTAGTTTTTCTTAAGCATTAGACTGATGTTTGAGCGGAAACATTTCTTCATTTATCTTTGCCTGAAGTCAGGTCATCATACTGAATTTATACTGGACCTTTAAAAAACCATTTTAAAATGGCAGTGAGTCCTGCATTACAGTTGTCTAGGTAAAGCCAGCTATGACCAGTGTCTGGGGTAGGGGCTGGGGCTATGACTAAGAGTATAGCAACCCTTCTTGCGTCTGTTTCTTCAAGGCAAAAGAATGCACGTGCAGTTGTCCACCAGCCGGCTTAGGACTGCGCCCGGGATGGGAGACCAGAGCGGCTGCTATCGGTGCGGGAAAGAGGGGCACTGGTCCAAAGAGTGTCCAGTAGATCGTTCGGGCCGCGTGGCAGACTTTACCGAGCAATATAATGAGCAATACGGAGCAGTGCGTACACCTTACACCATGGGCTACGGGGATTCATTGTATTACAACAACGCGTACGGAGCGCTCGATGCCTACTACAAGCGCTGCCGTGCTGCCCGGTCCTATGAGGCGGTGGCTGCTGCAGCTGCCTCTGCGTATAATTACGCAGAGCAGACCTTGTCCCAGCTGCCACAAGTCCAGAACACAGCCATGGCCAGTCACCTCACCTCCACCTCTCTCGACCCCTACGATAGACACCTGTTGCCGACCTCGGGAGCTGCTGCTGCTGCTGCTGCAGCAGCTGCTGCTGCTGTTACTGCAGCTTCCTCTTCATATTACGGGCGGGATCGGAGCCCCCTGCGTCGCGCTACAGGCCCAGTCCCTACTGTTGGAGAGGGCTACGGTTACGGGCATGAGAGTGAGTTGTCCCAAGGTTCGTCGGCTGCGCGGAATTCCCTGTACGACATGGCCCGGTATGAGCGGGAGCAGTATGCGGATCGGGCGCGGTATTCAGCCTTTTAAAGCTTGAGGTGAGAGCGGTGGGGTGTCCCTGGTTCTGGTTTTGCCGTCCCTCCCGCAGCCTAAAGGCTCCAATTAGGCTGCCCTGCTTGCTTGCTTTTGCAGGGTTAGGGTAAGGATGCTAATGGTTCAGGGGATTAGGGAGAAGTCCTAATTATTTAATTTTTCTGAAATAGACAAACATCTTTAGCCGCCATGGCTGTTTTTCCAGGACTCCTAGTCCCAGGAGTCAACCTGATTCCATTTGTGTCTGGAAAAGCAAACAGTGTGACGTGATGAATCTCGGGTCACACCTGTGTGCTGTAATTGAACTGAACCTGGAACCCGGACATCAGACCCAGGTGTGTCGTTTCTCAGAGCCTTTGTTGGAATTCCTAGGTGTGTGACATTATTAATGTTTGCAGGGTTCCTCTTCTCCTTCATGCTATGTGAAAGGTCTGCTAGGACCTGCACAGTTAAAATCTGTAATTGTAGTTATAATTGGTCATCACTGCTCAAGTTCCAGTTACTATGAAGACTACCCAATGGTATCATCTTAATCTTGAAGCAGTGTGTTTCTGACATTTCTGAAGTTAATCCCCAATGAGCTTTAGAGAAAAAACTTACTTGATGGTAAGTTGGGGTAGAGAGGAATAGAAAAAGATCTTTCAATTTATGAAGTTAATTTCAACACGGAGTCTGGGGCATAGACTCAAATTCAACTTCTCTCCTCAGTTCACATTCATTCTCTGAGCTGAATAGGATGCCCACTCCATTGCTTTATCTTTGAATCTGTTCTGTGAGAGCCTGTTTACTTTGTCTAGTTTTTTTTTTCCCCACTGTCCCCACAGTGTTAGATTTGACATCCTCTCCATCTCTTTAAGGTACATAATAATGTAAATAATGTATGCACCCCTGCCAGTTCTACTCTTCAGTAATGTTGAAATCCAAGGTTGGGAGCTTTGCCTTAAGCGGATCACTCCCTTCATCTTCCCACCAGGTTTGGGCAGTTAACACTCTTGAACCACCAGCTGTGCCTTGAGTCCTCTGGCTTTTTCCTATACAGTTTGAGCCTCATGATCCATTTGGCTCTACTTGACTGTATTCTCTTCTGACGCTTGCCAGCTTTGGGCTCTAGGTATATGAGATTGCTGTTGTATTTAGGGGTGTTTCACAACACCCTTTGTCTTGAGTAGCTCTCATTGTGGCCCAGACATTCCCACTGATCCATGATCCTGAGGTAACAGGATGGGTGGTACTGCCACCTTTTCCCATTAGGGCAGAAAATACGTGACTTGCCCAGGGTTTTGGGATAGGAAATAAAACTAGTGGAAAAGAAACTTGAGAGACTTTATGTTTAGCTTACACACGCTCTCCAGTACATTCTTTTATTCCCTAGGCAGAGTTGGATGCCCTCAGGTCTTACAACTTACTCAAATTGATGTTACTTTTTCCTGAACTTTAAATGGTTTTTAACTTGCAGCCCCAAGATTCAAACATATATTTTTTTCCAGAGAGCTAATTGGAACCTTTTCCTTTTTCCTGCCCTTCAATGACAGTTTTTAAATGTGGAAATTACCTTCTTTGAGGAATGCTGATACGTTAACATCAAGAGAAATGCAGTGTCTTATCTACTGTCATAAAAGAAAGTTTGCCAGTTAATTGAGAGAAAAGAGCCCAATCTGGGGTTACTTGACCTTCCCAGTTACTCTGGCCTTCAGGCTCTTTTTCACTTTGAGAGATTATTGTGATACTGTGGATGGATACAAGTAAATTTAAAAAGAGTGTCAAGTTACCATACTTTATGGATGTTCTTTGAAGGGTTAAGTGGAAACGCCCTTGTGAGCTTTGCTGTAAAGCCCCTGTATTTTGCTCTCTTTCAGGTGGGATGTGTGTGGGCTGAAATTCCGAGCTGCGGTTGTGCATGAGAATACACCCTTCGTGGTACCCCATCTCCGGGACGGCTCTGTGCGTTCAGTCCCTCAGGAAACGTGGACCTTAAAATTTATCTTGAAAAGTTCAGACCACCTCTTCCTCTCCTCTCTCCTGCCCGTTTCCCATTTCTTTCTGTCCTTCAGTACTTCTGTAGCTCCCCGTTATGTTCTTTTCTCCCAGCAGGCCTCACTGTGTGCAGAAACGGGTAGGGGTTGTGCTGTCGCCCCACCTCCTGCTTCCAGTGGGTGTTGTGAGAGTGTCACCGCTCCTGAGTCTTTTTGACCCAAAGGCTTGTAGCGGGTGGACACATAGAGTTGAATCACTTTTTTCTTTCCGGTGAAATAAATGGTTTTTCAACTTAGGAAATGTGTGCTTTGAGAGAATTCTTACTTAGACTTGTGTCTGGGTTCTTTATTTGTCCCTAGAAGAGAAGGGGAGTGGGTAGAGTCTGACATTCAGTTCTGGGTGAACATCACTGCCATTACTTTCTTTATCATAGAGAGAATTTATAGGTGCCAAAGGAAAGAGAGGGGTTATGTGGAAGAACCCAGGCAGGCAGCCTTACTCCATTAAAGACTGCCTTCACTTGATCACACCGTTGTTAGAAAACCATGTACCTACTAGCAGTTTTGAAATGTGGGACTTTTCCATGCTTGCAAAACAATCCTCATCCACCCCTTAGTACTACCATTCAAACTGCCCAGTCACTACATCTAGCTTGACTTATTTTCCAAGGGATAGGTCTAGGAAAATGAAGGGTTTGAGGGACCAGGAGGTTAGCTTTCACTTCATGACATGTGGAAAATTAAGCTGTGGCTTTATTTTGTAGGTCAGCAAGTAAAGCTTTTTGATGCCTTTCACCATCTGTATGTGTGTGCTTAGTCACTCAGTCGTGTCTGACTTTGTGACCCCATGGGCTGTTGCCCACCAGCCTTCCCTGTCCATTAAATTCTCCAGGCAAGAATACCTGAGTGGGTAGCCATTCCCTTCTTCAGGGGATCTTCCCAATCCAGTAATTGAACCCAAATCCTCCTGCCTTGGGGATGGATTATTTACCATTTGAGTTACCAGAGCAGCCCCAAAATGTATAGTTCTGTTGGAATTCAAGGAATACCTCAGTGGTCCCACTAGTACCTCATTGTCTTTAGAATGATAGGCACAGAAGGACCCAGAAGTGAGCTTTAGATTATTTAACAACAAGGATGAGTAGAGGGGGCAGGGTACGAGGAAGAGCCGCTGCCTCTTAGTTGTATGCATCTATCAAAATAGACTGTCTTGAAGATACTTTTTGTCTATACCTTCTTGCTCCAGTTTTAGCGTAAATACAGTGGGGTTGTGTCTGGTTAGGGCATTTCCTAGCATCATTTGAAGAATCATGAGCACCTAACTGCCAAGCGTTATGGGCTTCCCTGGTGGCTTAGTTGGCAAAGAATCTACCTGCAACGCTGGAGACCCCAGTTCAATCTCTAGATGGGGAAGATGCCCTGGAGAAGGGTATGGCTATCCATTCCAGTATAATTGTCCAGATCATTTCATGGACAGAGGAGCCTGGCAGGCTATAGTCCATGGGGGTCTCAGAGCTGGGCATGACTAAGTGACTAATATTTCACTCTATGCCAATCATTATGGTTTTAGGAATGGTGAATTGTGGTACTGGGAGGTAAGAAAAATGAGCTAATTTTTGGTAATCTCAGGTTTTCCTACTAGTTTCTAATTCACAGAAGCCTGAGATGGGAGTAACTATCAGTACAGCTTGTAATTTATTGGATATTTGCTCGCTGAAACCCTGTGAGATGTTCTATGTGTTATCTCCCAGCCACCATTTTATTGAATATGGAAGTTGTCTGTGGTGAGAAAAAAAGACAGCAGTTCCAGGAAAACTTAAAACTATTAGCTCCTACAGATAAGTGATCAACAAAGAGGATTATTACATCTAGGCTAGGTCCTTTCTTTGCATCTGTCTTTATCTTCCCTGGCTGGGTTGGATTTCTGCCACTTGGAGGGTTTGCCTGCTTTGGTCTGTTTTTAATCACACATACCCCTTGGTCTGATGGGTGGGGTTGGCAAACTTCAAAAGATGGAAGCTAACTTTCTTGATTGAACAAATAAAACATTTTGAGTGATACTCTGAAAGGTACCTAGGTGTAGTTCTAGAACTTGTGTTCTAAGAGTGTCAAGTAGAGAATTTTATTTACGTGGGAATGGTCAGCAAAGATGGTGATGTCATACTGGAGTGTGGGGGGTAATATAGTTTTGCATTATAAAGCATGCTGTCTGGTTAAACTTGAAAAGGGAGTCTTTCTCCATTTGAGAACACAATCTCCCTACAACAGACAAGTAGTTTTTCATGACTGAATCTGTGCTGGTTTACTGTTGCATTCCTAGAGTGGTTTTTAAAAAACCACTGTTAAAAGGAAGAAAAAAGCAGTGGGAAAAGACCCAAGTTCTGAAACCAACCTTAAGTCTTTGGGGGGGCGGAAAAAAAAAAAAGTCTTTTGAAATGATTGATTTTAACTTCAGCCTTACATTGTTTGAAATTATTTTTGTGTAAACTTAAAATCAGGTGTATCTGAGTTGAGGCCACATCATAGTCTCTGCTCTGTGTAATTAACAAAGTTATACTGTCCTCACTTAGACTCAGTAGTTGTACAATAGTTTTTTTTAAAGTGAAGCTTTAATACACTGGCTTTCTGTAGCCTTTTTTTTTTTTTTTTTTTTTTTTTGGGCTGTGCCTTGTATCTTGGATTTTTATTTCCTGCCCAGGGATTGAACCTGGGCCCTCAGGGGTGAGAGCACCAAGTCCTAACCACTGGACCACTGGGGAGCTCCCATGTAGCCTTCCACTTTTTATCCTGTTCAGTAAACTGGTTAGCATTCACCTGAGAGTTTGCTTTGCACTTCGTGATGTACTCACTGGTTGCCTCCTATGTGTAAGTACCATGTGGAGAATACAAAGAGGAATGGGTGCCTGTCCTAACTCTCCAGTTAATTTTTTTTTTATTTTTTTAATTTTACTTTATTTTTCTTTTTTACTATACCTCTGCACTCTATTTTTTTTTTTTTTTCCAGTTAATTTTTTTTTTATTTTTTTAATTTTATGTCCTAACTCTCTACCTCCACAGGCAGCTTTCTGCCTTGGCAGTTTGGGTGTGCAAGTAACTGGCACATCATTGTGAGATAGGTGGGGATGGGGGTGGCTACACTTCTGTTGCCACATATTTGACCCAGCCTGATTCTGGAGGTCAGAGGACTTAGGAATGCAGTTTTCAGGATATTGATTTGGTGTCAGACTTCGTAACTTTGACTTAAAAGTCTTCCTGCTGTTAAGTCACTTCAGTCACGTCCGACTGTGCGACCCCAGAGACAGCAGCCCACCAGGCTCCCCCGTCCCTGGGATTCTCCAGGCAAGAGTACTGGAGTGGGGTGCCATTGCCTTCTCCAAAAGTCTTCCAGACACCCTCAAAATTGGGGTTGAATTGGGTGAATGCTTAATTAAACCGAGTTCCTTATTCCAGAGTGATGTCAGCAATAAGTTAGATTTTAGGGGGATGGAATCATGAGAGGTAGACCATTTGCATTACATAGTATTACATTCTGGTGCAAATTCCTAAAGGTTACTTAATACTAGAATTCTCCGTGTGGTCTTGTGCTAGGAGTTCCCAGCACTGCTTTTCTACTTGGGTTTGGAGAACGGTACTCTAGGTTGAAACAGGAGAAGGTTGAGTTCTAGAATGGAATGACTCAGACTGAGTTTAAAGCTTACTATATGAGGGACTCCCTGGTGGTCCGGTGGCCAAGAATGTGTAGTTCCCTGGCTGCAGGACATACCTTAGACTTAACAAGTTATGGGGCCACTATGTTGGCCTCAGCAGAGATCTTCCCCATGTTTTCTACTGGGTGGAAGACTTGTGGAACCTTTACCCAACTGGTTTTCTCTGATGGTTGTGTAGGTCAAGCTATAGGTTGTTTTTTTTTTAAAACCCCTGATTTTATATTTGACTTGGTATATGTAGACAGGCATTTCTACTGTTTGATCCAGTTTTTCATCAGAGATGAACTCTTAGGTACTTCCTAAAACTTCGGATTTTGAGTCTTGTTTAGAACCATACTGATTTGCTTTACCAAAGTAAAGAATGAATATAAATAGTACCTGGGCATCCTCAAAAGCTAGTCATAGATTTGTCATAAAACGATTTCTCTAAGCAAGTTTCTTTAGGTTTTAGTGTTGAATGTCTCTTTAAGATAACATGGATAAGAAATTGACTAGTAGTGTTTTCACCAAGAGGGAATGGGTAAAGCACCTCCATGGTGTACTAAAACACCAGATGAAATGGAAGTGCCGGGAGGGGGTTTGTTGTGGTTTGGAGACAGCCCTTCAAAAATGCCATCCTTTTAATCTTTTGTAATTTATTTCTTACTGTCAAATCAGCCATCGTCTGTCTTTCCAGATTGCTTTGTTTAGTATGCCAACCCTTTTGACTCACTGGAACTTAACCATCTGTTGATTTTACTTTTCAGTGTCCTTCACCCTCTGCTGTTTCACCTCCTTATCCAACTTGAAAACTGTGCCAGTCACTCACTTCTTTGCTGCACCATTTTTCTTGCAAGCCCCAAGGCTCTGTTATACTTGGAAAAACTTCCCAGGTTAAATACAATTCATCTATTCATTTGTCTGACTGATGAGGCTGAAGGTTACTGGAGAAAAACAATCTCAGTGACTGCTTTCATTTTAAATAAGTTACTACAAACCTCATATCTTGTGTAGACCCATAATTCTAATTCTGCCAGGCAGAATTGGAAAATAGATCCTTGGTCTATTTGCCTTCCCATTCAGTTCCTCTCCTGTCTTGCTTATTCATATAATGAATGACCTGCTTCATACCTTGCAGAAGAAACTGAAGCAGTCCGAAGAGAATTAATCAGCACACCTGCCCACCTTCCAGCAGCCCAGTTAGCTGCATTTGTCTGAGGGTGGTGGTTCTGCGCATGCGTGAGTGCCCAGCCTCTTGCTCTTGTGGAGGATGACCTTTTCCTCTTAGGTCATCCATTTTTCCTTATTAAGTCAGTCCTATTTGCATTACAAACATTCTGTTATTCCCATTTTTAACATGTCTTCAATCCTCAGCACCTCTACAAAAAAAATAATAAAAAATAGCTTTGTTTTCCCTGCTGGTTATCACTTTATTTCTACACTTCTTTTGTACAAAACTCAAAAATGTTTTATATGGTTTCTGTCCCTATGTAATGATTGCTTTTCATTTCTCTTAAACTTTTAATCAGGCATTCACCCCTACCATTCCATAGGAATGTTGCTAGTGATTTCATGCTAAATCACGAAAGGATCTTTTTTGTTTTTTGACTGAAGAAATTTACTTTTTTCCAAAATGATTTTTTTTTTTAAACTTAAAAGGTGAAGGCTCTGCTACTTGTCCCTTATTGTTGTATGCTGGTTTCTCCTCTCTATTAGTCTCATCTCATCACCCAAGCTAATGGAGGCTCCACATTCTGGAACTTCCACTCCAGCCCGAGACAGTAAACATAGTAAACAAGCAAATAGTATGTTAGGAAATAAGAGCTTTGTATTAAAGAGGGTAGGGTTGAGTAAGGATTGGGAGAGCGAGAGCATTGTGTATGTGTGAAGAATACTGACATTGAGATTTAAGCAGTCTTGAATGAGGCAGAAGTTGGCCAGACAGTCCTCTAGTATTTCAAGTAAAGAGAACAGCTTGAGCAAGGGCCTCAAGGTCAGATTGTAACAGTAAGGAGGCCAGAGTGGTGGGGGAGGTAGAAGAGGTGAGACAGTTAAATGATAATCTGAGGGGTCCTTTTGGCCTTTACTCTGAAAGGAGTCTTTCATCATTCTTAAGCAGAGGAGTATCATGATGTGATGCACCTGGCTGAAAATGGAGGTTGTAATGATGGTTCTACCCGCATTCAGCCTATCAGTCTTGGGTCTACTCAGAATTCCCAGTAGTACTCTCAAGTCAGAGCCAGCATCAAGCATCTCTCACCTGGATTTCCTAAGTTCTTTACTAAATAATGTGCCTGCTTCTACCATCCAGTTAATATAACAGCCAGATTGATCCTTTTAAAATGGAAATCAGACACCATCACAACTCAGTTCAACGCGCTCCCTGTCTCAGGCCCTTTCCCCTCATACACATTTTTCTAACCACATGGGCCGCCCTTTCAGATCCTATTCACCAAAGACTTTCCTGCCTCTCGGCCTTTCTACCTGGAAGGGCCTTTCCCTTGACCACTTTAGGGCTAATTTCTTACCTTCAGGTCTTAGGTTCAGAATCAAGCGTTGGAGGGCCCTCCCCGACCCCGTTCTTCCCACCATTGTGCCCAGTTTGTGTATTTTGTGGTACTTATCTCAGTGTCTTTGCTTACTCATTTATTGAATTTTTGCCTCACAAAATGGTAAGTTAGGAGGCTAGGAAACTGCCCCAGTGCCTAGCAACAGTGCCTGACATGTAAACAGGCGTTTAATAATACATGTGTATATGTGTGGGTTTCCCGGATGGCTCAGGGATAAAGAATCTGCCTGCCAATGCAGAAGACACAGGAGATGCAGGTTTAATTCCTGGGTTGAGATGATCCCCTGGAGGAGGAAATGGCAACCCACTCCACTATTCTTAGCTAGAAAATTCTATGAACAGAGGAGCCTGGTGGGCTGCAGTCCATGGGGTCGCAAAGAGTTGGATGTGACTGAGCACACACTCAGACCTGATATGTGTAAGCTTGCATTTGAATGATGTGCTCTTCTTGGAAACTTACCACCCTCTGCCCTTGTCCCCATTCATTTCTTGCCTTAGCAGTCACCAGTCATTCAAGAAGCTGAGTGCCAGCTTAGGACCAGACTCGGGCAGGACCAGAGGATTCCTGGATGGCCCGTTAGGGTTGGTGTTATGCCCCATCCCGTAAGTCAGCAAAGACAAACAGTGAAACTGATAACTTAGGAAAGCCCTTTAGCTTTGAGACCTGATGAACCCTCGGGGCAGAGCTTGAGCAGGTTTGTGTCTGGGTTCCACGTCTGGGTGCCATGCTGGGTGCCCAGCATTCCACAGCTGGGCAAGAAAAGGGGAGCTGGAATCCCTTAAGACTGAAGAGGAAGTGATGACTGCTCTCCCTCTAGCTCCCTTCATGGATAGGGTGGAACGTCTCTTTTGCTTGTACACATCACAGTTCTCTGTGATGATAACCAATTGAGGGCTTTGCATTTACTCCAGACAGCTCTTTAAGAGGAAGCTTATTATGAGGCAGCAGTCTCAGAGAGGTTAAGTAGCAAGTCTAGGACTATAGAAAGAGCATGGATTTAAGTTCTGGCAACCCAGCTCTGGAGCATGAATTTCAACCTTTAGTCTGGTCAGTCTGTCCTGAGACCTGTGGCACTGTGAGCTCCTTTCTCAGTTGCACTCAAGGTTCTGTCTTTGCTGCAGCGTCCAGACCTTTGAGCCTCTTCTGGCCAGCCCTGCACTTGCCCGTCTTGAACTTGGTTCACCTTGTCCAGTACGGTGTGGTTCCAGGTGAGGGGTGGAAGGGGGCCTGTGGCAGTGGTGGCCTGGTCTCTGGATTGTTGGCCAGTTGCTCTGCTAAGGATATTGGCACAAATGCCTCATTGTGTCCCTATGGAGAGGCGCAAACGTGGACACATGATTCACAAACATGGCCACTGAAGCGTACCGGCTGTGCCCCAACTTGGAGGAAATATAATGGCACTTAGGGTGGGGAGGGTCTTTTCCCCTAACCACTCATTTTCCTAATTCTCATAGCCCCTGTCCTTCCTCTAGGACACCAGAGCCAAGGGTGGGCAGGGCCACGGTCACTGGAAGTTAGTTCACCTCGCCCAGTGCAGAGGGAACTTGCCCCCTCACCACACTCGTTCCATGCAGGGTAGATCTCGCGTCTGGCCTTAGGGCTGCTGGTGCCTTTGCCAGCTGTTCCTCTTCATTTCGGTAGCTGCTTTCTTTGGCTTTCTCCCGTGGTGAACAAGAAGTAGGAGTTGGGGGTCTTTTTCCTCACTGTTGTGTGTCTGTGGGGCGGGTGTTTTTATTTTATTGAGTTTTGGCTGCACTGGGTCTTCGCTGCTGTGTGAGGGCTTTCTAGTCGCAGCAAGTGGGGGCTGCTGTCCTGTGCTCAGGCCTCCTCACCGTGGTGGCTTCTCTTGTTGGGGAACACGGGCTCTGGGCACCTGGGCTTTGGTAGTTGTGGTACACAGGTTGGTTGCCCCTCAGCATGTGGGATCTTCCCTGACCAGGGATCAAACCCATGTCTCCTACATTGGCAGATGGACTGTTATCCACTGGACCACCAGGGAAGTCCTATTTAACCTTTTTGAACCCTGCATACATGGTGTGTGTGCTAAGTCGCTTCAGTTCTTTGCAACACTATGGACTGTGACCCGCCAATCTCCACTGTCCATAGGATTCTCCAGGCAGGGATATTGGGGTGGGTTGCCATGCCCTCTTCCAGGGGATCTGACCCAGGGATCGAACCTGAGTTTCCTATGGCTCTTGCCTTACAGGCAGATTCTTTATCAAATAACAGCTACCAAAGAAGCCCCTTTTTAAACCGTACTTGCTTTGATTACTACCTCATTGAGTTCTTGTGGATTAGCACAGATGATGGATGAGTCATTAAACCTGGGCCACTGTGCAGTTTAAATTTGGCCTGGATCCTCAAAGGATCTGCAAATCTAAGATACTACTATTTGAAATCATCCTGCCGGACCGTTCCCTCTTCCTTTGTGGGTTCCTGGGACTGAACTGTAATTTCTTGCTCTTCAGTTCTCTTGGCAATAGAAATAGCCCTGACCTTAAGAAAGCCTTGAGATGGATTCTTCTGACAAAACTGACAACTCTTCCTAGGAATGTATTTTTATCTTCTTCCTCCCAAATGTCCCAGAGACACTTCATCTCTGAGGCCCAGATTTGTGAGCCAAAGGCCATGAGGCCAATCTTAGGCTAGTTCCTTCCCTTTTCTGGGCTACTTTGCAGCCAGGAAACCTTTTCCTACCCTTGGACAACCTCTGAGCAGTGCCTTGAGTCCCCAGAGGACCTTACATCTTTTATGCCACACTAACTTCATTGTGTGGCCAGAAATTAGAGGAAATGATAGATCTGAGTCTGCCCCAGGCCTGAAAGGCGGGGCTTGGGCTGCAGAAGTCTAAGCTTTTGCTAAATTGGAGCTGTGGCTCAATAGTTTATCTCCCCCACCACCCTAGGAATAAAACCCAGGGGGTTCTGAGACACCATCTGAGGGGAATCTGCATGCTTTTCTCCGGCTGTAGTATTTCAGTTAGGCTGGGGTTCTTTTGCCTTGTACTTGAAGTACCTTAAGGTGCTGCTGTTATGGCTGGGCCTTGCTTGAGTGGTGCCTAGAAACTCCACCTCAGATAGCTGACTGCTCAGGAAGAAATTTATGGAAACGGAAGGCCTTGGGTATTATCCTTCCTTTTTCTTTTCTCCAAACTGGGTTAGGGACATGTTCTCGGCCTTCATCCCTCACAAACATTTCACTCACTTTGTGGACTCCTGATGAGTATATTTTCATTTCAAAGGAAAGAAATATTCTTAAAGTTTTAATCTTAAAGCACCTGTGGCAGATTCATTTTGATATTTGGCAAAACTAATACAATTATGTAAAGTTTAAAAATAAAATCAATCAATGCAAAAAAAAAAAAAAAAACAACAACTCTATGTACTATTCAAAAAAAAAAAAAAAGCACAAAAAATAAGCTGTAGAGTTTTGGTCAGTCAGTTGAGTTGCTCAGTTATGTCCAACTCTTTGCAACCCCATGAACTGCAGCATGCCAGGCTTCCCTGTCCATCACCAACTCCTGGAGCTTGCTCAAACTCATGTCCATTGAGTCGGTGATGTCATCCAGCTGTCTCATCCTCTGTCGTCCCCCTCTCCTCCTGCCTTCAATCTTTCCCAGCATCAGGGTCTTTTTCAGAGTCAGTTCTTCACATCAGGTGACCAAACTATTGGAGCTTCAGCTTCAGCATCAGTACTTCCAATGAATATTCAGGACTGATTTCCTTTAGGACTGACTGGTTTGATCTCCTTGTAGTCCAAGGGACTCTCAAGAGTCTTCAACACCACAGTTCAAAAGATTCAATTCTTTGGTGCTCAGCTCTCTTTATGGTCCAACTCTCACATACATACGTTACCACTGGAAAAACCATAGCTTTGACTAGATGGCATTTGTCAGCAAAGTAATGTCTCAGCTTTTGAATATGCTGTCTAGGTTGGTCATAGCTTTTCTTCCAAGGAGCAAGCATCTTTTAATTTCATGGCTGCAGTTACCATCTGTAGTGATTTTGGAGCCCAGGAAAATAGTCTGTCATTGTTTCTATTGTTTCCCCATCTATTTGCCATGAAGTGATGGGACTGGATGCCATGATCTTTGTTTTTTGAATGTTGAATTTTAAGCCAGCTTTTTCACTCTCCTTTCACTTTCATCACAACACTCTTTAGTCCTCTTTGCTTTCTGCCATAAGGTGGTATCATCTGTGTATCAGATGTCATCTGTGTATCAGGTAATTGATATTTCTCCTGGCAATCTTGATTCCAGCTTGTGCTTCATCCAGCCCAGCATTTTGCATGATGTACTCTGCATGTAAGTTAAATAAGCAGGGTGACAGTATACAGTCTTGACATATTCCTTTCCCAATTTGGAACCAGTCCATTGTTCCACGTCTGGTTTGTTGCTTCTTGACCTGCATACAAATTTCTCAGTAGTCAGGTAATGTAGTCTGGTACTCCCATCTCTTGAATTTTCCAGTTTGTTGTGATCCACCCAAAGGCTTTGTTTTTCTGGAACTCTCTTGCTTTTTCAATGATCCAATGGACGCTGGCAATTTGATCTTTGGTTCCTCTGCCTTTTCTAAACCCAGTTTGAACATCTGGAAGTTCTCGGTTCACGTTCTGTTGAAGTCTCACTTGGAGAATTTTGAGCATTACTTTGCTAACGTGTGAGATGAGTCAGTTTTGTTGGTAGAATTGCACAAATAATTCTTCTCTGAACTCTTACAGTGCTGTTACATTTCTTATAGCAATTACCGTTGTAGTCATACTTTCTTCTCTCTTAAGATCTCTGAGACTGACCTCATCTCCCTTGCCCCTCAGCACTCAGCAGTGCCTGGTGTACAGCCTTTAGGTAGGGCCTGGCCTGGAGCAGGTGCTCAGTGGTGGTAGAGTGGAGAGGCACAGCCCATCCGTGGCAAAGGCTTGACCAGTCATCCTCAGGGAGTTAAACCCTGTGCCCTGGAATTGTGTATGTGTGGTTATTTTTCTGTGAAGTACTTTTTCTTCCTTTAAAACAAAACATGAACTCTGTTGGCTTCATGATTAGGTGAGAGACCTCTATCATGTACCAGGCAAATCTCACTATTCTCTTTTAAACTTTTAAAAAATATTTAAAATTTTGAATGATTCTTTAAATTCTGTAGTGCTTTACAGTTTTCAAGAGAGTCACACAATTTCATATAATCCTGTAACTTTTTTCCCCCTACCCCTGTGCTGCCCCTCCAGCTTCTGTCTCCCCACTGGTAACCACCAGTTGGCTTTTCTATATAAGTCTTCTTATTTTAGTCACTCAGTTGTAGTTTTAGATTCAACATGTAAGTGATATCATACAGTATTTGTTTTCTTATTTCACTTAGCATGACAGTGAAGTGAAAGTGTTAGTCACTGTTGTGTCTGACTCTCACCAGGCTCCTCTGTCCATGGAATTCTCCAGGCAAGAATACTGGAGTGGGTAGCCATTTTTTTCTCCAGGGGATCTTTCTCCTGATCCAGGGATTGAACCCAGGTTCCCTGCATTGCAGGCAGATTCATTTTCTGAGCCACTAGGGAAGGCCTCACTTAGTCATAAAGTTCATCTATGTTGCTGCAAATGGCAAAATCTGTTTTTTTATGGCAGAGTAGTGTTATAGGAATACCACCATCTACACACACACACACTCCACACATCATCTTTGTCCATTCATCTGTTGATGGACACAGGTTGCTTCCATACCTTGGTATAATAACTGTAGATAATGCTGTTGTGAACATTGAAGTATAATGCTACTCCCTTTTATTCCTGTCCAGTCATAGTGATCTTTCATGAAAAATGAATCTGATCCTATTATCCTCAAACTTAAAGCCCTTTTATAGCTTCCAGATTTTTTTCTCCTTAGCCAGCCTATGACTATACACAATTTTTTTTCATGTCTAACAGCTTTATTGAGATGTAATTCACATGCCGTACAATTTACCCATTTAAAAAATATTTACTTGGCTTCATGAGGTCTTGGTTGCAGCATGCCAGATCTTCGTTGCATTATGCAGAGGCTTTCATTGTGGTGCACACACTTTCTAGTAGTGCTGAGTGGGCTCAGCAGTTGCAGCACCATGGGCTTAGTTGCTTTAGGACTTGGGGGAATCTTAGTTCCCTGACCAGGATCAAACCCATATCCTCTGAATTGCATGTGCTCTGAAGTTCCCAATTCACCCATTTAATAATAATTCAGTGGCTCTTAGTATATTCACAAAGCTGTACATCCATCCTCAATTTATTCTAGAGCACATGTACATTACTCCAAAAAGAAATCTTGCTCATTTTGGTTGTCTACCCCCAACCCCCTGTCCCCCCCGCCACCCCCAAAACACACCCTTCTCTAGGCCTAGGCAACCACTCATATACTTACTATCCCTGTGATGGTAAGTAGATGAGTGGGCTTCCCTGATATCTCAGTTGGTAAAGAATCTGCCTGCAATGCAGGAGACCCCAGTTCGATTCCTGGGTCAGGAAGAGCCCCTGAGGGAAAGGCTACCCTACCCACTCCAGCATTCTTGGGTTTCCCTTGTGGCTCAGTTGGTGAAGAATTTGTCCACAACGTGGGAGGCCTGGGTTGGGAAGATCCCCTAGAGAGGGGAAAGGCTACCCATTGCAGTACTCTGGTCTGGAGAATTCCATGGACCATATAGTCCATGGGGTCACAAAGAGCCAGACGTGACTGAGCACCTGTCACTGTCCCTGTAGATCTACGTATTCTGGACGTCTCATGTGCACAGCATCAGGCAGCATGTGGTCCTTGTGTGTCTGGTGTCTTTCAATTAGGTTTTCAGCATTATCCATGTTGTAGCATATATTAGTACTTCATTCTGTTATTAGATAATTAATGGGTTATACAGATGTTATCACATTGTACTTATTCATTCATCAGTTGACAAACATTTGGGTGGTTTTCACAACTCATTTTTTAAAAATATGCAGACTTGAACCAGACATTTCATTGAAAAAATACACAAATGGTCCGTAAGTACAAGAAAAGGTGCTCACTATCATTAGTCATTGTTGTTGTTCTTTAGTCACTACGTCTCTCTTGTGGCCCTACGCACTGTAGCCCACCAGGCTCCTCTGTCCTTGGATTTCCCAGGCAAGAATAGTGGATTGGGACGCTATTTCCTTCTCCAGTTTCCAGTTAAAGATGAAATTCCTTAACATAGCCCATAAGGCGCTTGTAACTGTGCTGGAACTTACCTCTTCAGATTTCTGTTGTATAGACTTTGCTTCCTAATGGTTACCACACTTTTGCTGATCAGGGGCCTTTACATATGCGGTTTCCTCAACTTGGAATAGCAGTTGCCCCGCTCCACCCAGCCCCTAAAGTCAGCCACTATTTACGTTTTCAAAGTACCCTGTACTCGTCCCTCTGCAGTGCTTACAGCGAAAATCACATCTCATTCATCAAAATCCTGGTTTGGAATTCAAATCACTGATGAATCAGTTCAGGAACTTTTAGTGTGAGATGCCTTGTGGCACTTTAAAATGGTCTATAATGAGAATTTGGTCTTGGTGGATAAAAGGAATTATGTACCCCCACATGGAGTTTTTAAACTGAGGTTTAGAAATAAACCTGTTTCAACAGTCCTCTTATGTTGTCTGAAAACTAACCCCTTTCCAGTGTCATCTGTTTTGGGGAGAGTGAAAGGATTTTCTAGGGGAAAAGTATTTTATATGATTCTTCAAGGCTTTTTCTCCTTTACCTTTTTTTTTAAATTAATTTTTTTGGCCACAACATGCAGCATGCAGGAACTTAGTTCCCCAACCAGGGATCAAACCTGAGTCCCCCGCAGTACAGGGATGGTGGTTTAACCACTGGACCCCCGGGAGGTCCGTCCTTCAGGTTAGACTGTGCTGTGCAGTACAGTAACCACTAGTCACACGAAGCTAATTTAAAGACTTCAGTTTCTCAGCTTCACTGGGCACGTTTCAAGTACTTTTAATAGCCACATGTATCTAGTAGCTATAAATTGGACCACAGATATAGAACACGTTCAACAATGCCAAAAGTTGTACTGGACAGTGCTGATGTAGAACTGTACTGAATCATTTTTTTCTGGCTTTTTCTGCCAGTGATACGGAATCAAGACATGTTAAGTTGCTATGTTGTGACTTCCCTAGTGTCCCACTGGCTAAGACGCCATATATATAAATATCCCCACATCATCATAACTATTTTATTCATTTTAGCCAAAGTCTAATTCTAGTTTAAATTGTGAATTTAAATGAACATATACTGTGAAGTCAAACTGAGTCAATATGACAGGTCCCTGTTCTGACTCAACCTTTTCCTGACACAGGGTTCTCCTGTGGGGCTTTTATCACTACTAACCTGGGTTTGCTGGTGTATGAACGGGAAAAAGCAGCACTGGTTATTTACAGAGGAGGAGCCTGACCTCTAGGTGTAGCATACTTACTAATGTCTCAAGATGCTGGCTAATTCATCTCCACTCAGTGCTGAGGCTGTAGTACTTATCTCACTAAATACTTTTCATGTAAATTTCAGATTTCTGTTCTTCCACTGAAGTTTGTAGTTTGAGCACAACTGAGAAAGAACCAGAAGACATTTGTGGTAAATTAAGTCATACAAATACAAAAAGATACTTAAGTGTTAGAAACGTTTATTTGTCAAAATATATATATAAAAAAAAAAAAGTGGGAGAAGTGGAGTAAAACAAGGCTAAATTTCAGCTACTGCTGTACCACGATCACAGGTCAGACATAAAACAAAACAAAACAAACAAAACAACAACCAAAACCCCAATGGTCCTAGCAATTTCAGAAGATTAGCTTCAGTGTTAAGAGTCCAGAGCTAACAGAGAAGAGTAAAAGGTTGCTTGCCTCTACGTGGAAGGGAAAGGAGATGTTGCAGGTAGACAGGGAGAAGGGGTCAACTCCTAAGGAAAGCAAGATAAGAGGGATCCCACTGTACAGGAGAAAGGGGACGCCAACATAATCCTTACCTAGGGCTGCTCAGAGGCTGGGAACGAGAGGAACAGAAAGGCTACAGAGACTAGTACCAGGAGGAGAGAAAAGTGAATGTAGAAGAATTAAATTAAGAAAGAAAACATAGTTGGTCACAAACTCCTTTGTTTACTGAAACATGAAGCAATGGAAACATCCCGGCAAAGGGGACCGCGCGGAGCAAGTTCTCATATATGACCGCAGCCCGAGGGTTCAGTCCGCAATTATCCTACCTGAAAGAGAGCACAACACAAGAGGCTTACACAATGCCTGGAGAGCAGCTTGGCTCCGAGTACAAGGGCCCTGGTCCCGTCCTGTATTCCAGGGGGAAAAAGAACAGAACAAAACAAAACCAAGTCAGACTGGGTCAAAGTTACATCTCATGTAATTACCTTTCTACTATGGCTATATATAGGAGTCTACTTATATACAGAACAAGAAGCAATCTGTCTGGAAGACTGCTGTATTGGTGAGGAATGTATCTTTCTCATTTGTTTACCCATCTTTTAGGTAAAACTACTGTCACTGAAACCAAGGGCATACAGATACCAAGAACCATAATTTAATTTTTGGTTTCAAAAAATCAGAAGATGCTAGGTCTCAAATATGGTCAGTTATACTATTCTAAATATGTCTCATTTTAATCTTTCATATAAACACGTTTTCAGAAGTGACCATCATAAAGGGTTTCAAGGAGTGGTTCATTCATCCTCCAACACACCTGCATTACCACACTGTCACAGATTTAGAGTCCCAGTTACAGCAGTTCCTTTAGTTGACCAAATCTCCCTTACCAAAACAAGAGAAGAAACCCTAAATTCTCTAATTCTTCCATTGGTGATGGGAACGCCAGACACCAACGGCTGGGGGAAAAAGAAAGTTAACTCACACCAAGTTCCTCTACTTATTACAGACAAAGGGCCAAATCTTGGTCTTGATCTGTGCCAATCGACTTCAAAAGTTGTGACGTTCTTGAATCAGTTCTGCTAGGGTGAGACCCGAATTTGGATCCCCAACAGTTCTGGAGTATTTCATCCTGGCAGCCTCATTAACATCAGGCTCCTGGGACTGCAACCAACTCAGGGTTATTCAGTCCATATGAGGTTCATACCTGGAAGGTAAGTTTCTTTAACAGTCATCACTAAAAAGAGGTTAGTTGAACAACCACTGCTAGCAGTCAAAAACCACGTAAACATACCTTAGTAATATTTTACAGACCACATATACTATTTAATGTTCAACTTTGGAACACAGTTGAGAGAAATGTACAGTTATCTAGAAGACACCACCTTACTCTAGAGGCATATCCTCACTTCATGGAAGACCAGCAGCATTAAGAGATGAATGGCAGACTACACTAGTTGTTAAGACTATCTACTTGGTGCACATGGACACTCACTGCTACACAGGAGTCACAGCGCATCCCTGTCTTGTCACAGTCACACAGGATATAACATCACAGGTTCATACATTTGCTTCTCACTAAGCAAAAGGGAAAATTCCTGTCACTTGGTTTTCTTCTATTCATACATCAAAGAGGTCTGTTAAGAACCCTGGAAACTCGGTGGTAACTCAGTTTAACTTTCCTACTGGGCCTCCAGTTCTGCTGATGCTCAATTTCAAGGTACTAAGTATCAATCTCTAGATACTCCAATTATTCTTGACATTCCAACATCTTTGCTTACATTACCTAAAGGAGGAAAAATTAAACTGCCAGGGTTACCATCAATGGGATTTCATACACTTCAGAAAATTACCTGTTTAATCTAGCTCTTTACATGTTCTCAAACAAAAAAATCCCCCAAATTTGCTGGAAGCAATGGGAAGTGTCAGGCTCTTGAGAGTAGCATCATAAGCCATGCAGAAATACAGCTAAGTGCCCATGGAGAACAAGATGCTTACTATTAAGGAAGGGACCCACGGAATCCAGAGCAGACAGTGGCATCAAAACATTGCTTTCCAGCAAGTGTCTTGGAACTAAATGCCTAAAACTCAGAGGATTTTATTTGGCTTATATATTAGAAGAGTTTTTTCTGATAAAGGCTCATGAGCTAAGTAGTAGTTTTATTATTAAATTGGAAATCTGAAGTTACTTTAAATCCTCATTGGTGACATTAATTATTAACTTCTGAACCCGTACTCTTCCACGTACATCACAGTGACTTTTGTGGTGGAAAGAGAAAGTGGTTTTGGACTCAGGTAGGCCTGACTATGAATTCTGGCTTTACCTCTCAATCACCAGATGACATCAGACAAAGCACTTAACCTCTCTGGGCCTTAGGTTCCTTTCTCCATAAAAGGAAATGTCTTAAAACCTCGCTGTATCATTGGACAATGTATGTGCAAAGAGTACTCAAGTGTTCTCTTCAACTATGTTTCCTGTAACCTGGATCTGCTTACATTTGATTAAAGAACAATATCCTAATAATCTGAGTTGTTGTTTTCCCGGGATGGACAAGTTGGTTGGAGTTGTAAACGAAGACCTCAACAGGCCAAATGAAGCTCTGGCCTAGAGAAATATTTAAGACTAAAATGCAGTGACTACCTTTTGGATACTGTCCTGACAGCAAACAGGTGGCTTTAGCCTCCTCTATGTGGCAAGGTCTCCTTTCTGGGGAACTAAGTGGACTCTCTTAACCACACCCACCCCACTCTCACCTCCAGTTTTTAAAAGGCTGAGTACCGTGCTCGGTCCACATACTGCTCCCGTTCATACCGGGCCATGTCATACAGAGAATTCCGTGCAGCTGCTGAAGCCTGAGACAGCTCGCTCTCTGGCCCATAACCGTAGCCCTCTCCGACCGTGGGGAGTACAGCTGCACCACGACGCAGGGGGCTCCTGTCCCTTCCGTAATAGGAGGAAGTGGTGGCAGCGGCAGCAGCCATAGCAGCCGAGGTGGCAGCAGCGCCTGAGTTTGGCAACAGGTGTCTGTCGTAGGGATCAACGGAAGTGGAGTTGAGGTGACTGGTCACTGCTGTGTTCTGGACTTGAGGCAGATGAGACATGGTCTGCTCTGCATAGTTGTACGCGGAAGCTGCTGCTGCTGCTGCCACTGCCTCGTAAGAGCGGACTCGGTAACGCTTATAGTAGTCAAGTGCTCCGTATGCGTCGTTGTAATACACGGATTCCCCGTAGCCCATGGTGTAAGGTGTGCGCACCGCTCCATACTGTTCATTATACTGCTCAGTAAAGTCCGCCACACGGCCCGAACGATCTACTGGACACTCTTTGGACCAGTGCCCCTCTTTCCCACACCGATAGCAGCCACTCTGGTCTCCCATCCCAGGGGCAGTGCGAAGCCGGCTGGTGGACAACTGCACGTGCATTCGTTTGCCTTTAGGAAATAGATGTAAGAAGATTTATTATAACTCATTAACCTTCCTTGTCTTCCCCAAAATCAACTAGTTGGCAAAAGACACACAAACATACAAACACACACTCCTACAACCCTATTTCAACAATCCCCTCCAAAAAAGAAGCTGAAGTTTTAACAGAGGAGACTTAGAAAATCTGAGTCCTCAGAAACCAGTCAATACTTTCTACTTACACCAGTAGACCGGGATTCCCTCCTACTTCCGTCTCCAAGACTTTCTTCTCCCCAGCACAGCAATTGAGAGTTTCCACTTTTCAATACTATTATCAAAACCTGACAATTTTTCCAAATCAAATATCCAACACCACCTCAGTTATGGTCTGCGTAGTAAAGCATCTTACCAACCTCTCACTGATGTACTCAGGGCCACATAAGGCCTAACCATGTACTGCAGCTTAAAAAACCACAGCATACGCTGTCTGTCTTGTTTCTTCCAGCCGTTTTTGTAAGTGTCACCAGAAGGCTATGCTGGGTACACAAATCATACCTGGCGCATCATCTGCTTCAACTCCAGGACCTCTTAAGAGTTAGCTGTAAGACCTTCCAGACTTCAACCCCACCCCCACATTGCTTTTTAAGCAAAGGTGAATCCACGCCTGCTGTGGAAAGAAAACCATCTACCCAGGTCTCTCAGCAGCAAGAGATGGTTCTTGAAGCGGTACTGGTTTCTTAGGGACAGTGTGTTTTCATACAATGGAATGATTGGCATTTCATCCTGTTATGCAGTAAACTACATAAACCTGTAAACAGTTCTTTACAGGGAATTGTCTACTTGTTAGAAAAATGCAGCACTGGGCTAAAGGCTTCAGGGCACCCGTACAAACAAGCCACATCCATACTTGCAGGAAATGACCAGCACAGGAACAGCTAAGAGAAGAAACAATCTTTGCCCGGGCTTGTGTACAACCAAGCCCAGGGACCCTTGCTAATGAAAGCATCCGAGGTCTTTAAAAGCAGTTTGAGAAAAGGCATATTCTTGGCAGCATTTGGTGCCAAACTGCCTAAGACTTTGGAGATCAAGTCAATGCTTTACAGATCATAGCCAAAAGCAGCCAGTACAGATGGAGAGGAACTGGGGCTTTGCATCACTAAAGGGCTGCTCAGGACAAATCCCCCCTCCGCGATCAGCAGGTTGCTCTCTCTATAACAGACCTTGTTCTGGATGCAGCTATGCGGTAGGAGGCCTCGTGCTCCACCATCCTGTTGGAAACAGCCCGATTCAGGACGGCAGCCAGAACAGCGCCATGCACTGACCCTGAGAGGGGAGCGGGTTAGTGCGGTAACATCACTTTAGTCAAACTCAGTTCTGCCCGACGTCCAACATTCCTACCACCCCAGTTTCTAGTAGCTGCTGCCTCAAACTTAAAACCCTTTCTTTAGCAGAAACAAAGGTGCTCAGGTTTTTACTTCCAGCTGCTAGTAGAGAGGCAGCACCCACCATAAACACTGATAAGTCAGCAAGATACCAAACAGCAATTTAATATGAAAGCAGCATTTAGCCATCCCATTATTTTCAGATACAGATACTCCCATTCTTAGAAGTTATTACAGGTCAAATGCTAACTGTGCTTAGAACAGAAGCACACGGAGTTTTGCCCCAACTTATATCCCAAATGTAGAACTCCCTATAATTTGTACTGGAGGGATTACAAGCTACTTGGCTTTCAAACATGCATGGTGACATTAAACTTGTGTGATAGACACAAACTGTTTCAATTCTGAAGTCAGTGTAACCATGCCAATCTAAAAAGCAGCCAATCCAGAGACCTAGAAGTACATTTTCAAGGAAAATATGTAACTTAGTCCTTTACAGATTATGGGTCCATTTTTTTTGAGAAACAAAACCCAGTGATTTTTTCCCCCTTGATGTTTCTATTACTACATACAATCTCCACCACTGCTTTTAGAGTGGAATTCAGAAGTTTATAAACATCTGTAGTAGCTGTAAAAAGGATTCAGGTAAACAACTCTTTAAAAAAGATCTACAACAGAAGTGATAGATTTTTTTCACATGATCTTTCCAAAGGTGGTAACCAGGCATTTAATTTAAATTTCCTAAAATTCTTATAATTGAAATATACTGTGCTTCTTTATTACCTTAAGGAACTAATGCAAAGAAAACTGAAAGAAGATTAAATTCTACTACTCTACTACACTTGGAGAGGCCAAAAGCTTAAAAATTTTCTGAAATCTCCAAAAAAATTACTGAGGTATGTTGCCAACATTTCCCAGAAAACCAGCCTCCACCGCCCACAAGTGTTTTCTTTTGAAAGAAAGAGGTGGGCAACCTGAGATCCTCAATGCTGAGCTCCTACCAAGTAACAGGACCCAGAGATTAGGGATATAGCTTGATATACAACTGTACTCCAATTTAATGTTTATTTACACATTGGTTAAAAACAAAACACATAAACTCATATAACCAGCTTCCCAGCTCAGCTGCCTGAGTTATTACTTGGGAATAGCTTCTTCAGGGTCTTTCAATGCAAACTGCTTGCTAAGTCAGTAGCGGTTCAGTTCACTGCTGTTTATGGGGAGGAAACAGATCCCCAGAGACTCAGGTAAACTCAGATTTTGCTCCTTTCTTTTTAAGTCGTACAAGTCAGGACGCCTCAGTAGCAGCCATTAACATATAAAGGTTCAAAAGATGACCAAAGTGGCACTCTTAAGAGGTCCCCTTTATTAGGAGATGAGTAAAAAGGCTTTATGAAAAAAATGTGACAAATTGGTATCTAGATTGTATTTTCTGTAAGACTGCAACTTATTATCCAATGCTAAACTTTCTCTTGTCATCTGGAAAAAAAACAGAGCTGGTTATAAAAATGTCTGTACGTAAAACATAACGAAAAGTTGGGTGCTTTCTCTAGAGGGCCCAGGCTAAGAACATGAAAACCAAATAAAGGATACTTTTTTTCCCCCCAATAATGACGTTTAAAAAAATCTCATGGATCATTGTGTTATTACATCCTGAATGAAACCCACTGTATTAAAACACATTTCTTTCAAGCCAACCCCCTCTCAATTAACTGACGTCCATATACCTATTTCTGATCCTATTCTTTTACTCAATAGCATATTAAAAAGGTAAAGACAAGCAGTATTATACTAGAACATCGCTGCAGTTTGTACCAGACTTTAACTGCATTCTTTCACATTTTGCTTGTTACCTATCAAGAGAGAACTCCCATTTCCTCCAACACTGTCCATTCATGATGCCCTCCTTCATCCAATGAAAATAATTCAGGGTATTTTTAAAGGTATCTGAAGCGCAACAGCTTTCCAAAATAATAAAAGAAAACCAAATATAAATGAGGAAAGGTATTACATTTTAAAGCTTCTAACCATCATAGAAACATTTGTTGTTGCGAACACCACTCACCTTTTATCACACAGTGCTTTACTGTCAAAGCACTTTCACATCTATTGCCTCATTCTAGCCTCACTACCGTCCTGTGAGGGAGGTACGGCAGGGATCATTATAACTCTATTTTACAAGTGGGGAAAATGAAGCACAAAGAGGTTAAAACGCTTGTCCAAGATCATATGACAAGTAAATGGTAGCAAGTCTACAATTTTTGCCCTGTGCTTTAAAGAGCAGCTAAAAGCCAGGACACCACTGGCTGAAGCCAGAAATATCTGATGTATTATTTGCAATCTCTACTATCTGCAAACTTTCTTACCCTTTTCTGGTCAACTTTTCCTCTTCTCCATTTCTTTTCTGTTCTCTAGGTTTAGTAGAGGACCCTTAAGTACGTCTTTACAACCCTTTTAAGGGTACTCAGAGAAAAAAAATGATCTTAATTTATAAACCTGAAAAGTGGATGTAAACATGTGGTCTAAGATGACACTATCAACAAAAAGCTTGTAGAACAGCGCTGTACGACAGAACTTCCTGTGATGATGTAAATGTTCTGTATCTGCACCGATACAGTCACCACTAGCCTGTATGGCTTCTGAGTACTTGAAATGTGTGCAGCACAACCGAGAAACGGAACTTTAAAATTTATTTAATTTCAACTTAATAGCTACACGGGGCTAGTGGCTACCATATCAGCACAGTTCCAGAGAGTCTTCAACCTCCTGTAGTACTAATGACAACGTATGTACTTTTATTAATGATATAAATAATTCGATATGACACTCTAATAGGAATCTTCTCAGAGGCAGAACCGTAATTCCCATTCAACCTAACATTTTTAGAAATGTCCTTTTTTCCCTTTAGGATTAAATAATAGTATGTGGAGCAGAATACATAGCACAGTTTTTGACTCTGCTCATATAGTTCATCACATACTGAACAAATTTGAGTACTCAAAAGATAACCCCCCAAAATCAGATTCACCACCCAGATTCATAATACAGAGATTCTTAAAGATGTCTTTGTTCTTTCCCATCAGGGCCCATTGCCCAGGGCAGTAAGGAGTATAAGCCCTATGCATTTAAACTCTCAAACATATAAGGCTTCCTCATCCTAACAAAAGCAGCAAGTAAGCCACAGACCTTTATCCTCTTCTCCCATTTGCAGATTAAACTTCCAACAGCACCCAAATGAATGACGCTTGCAGAAAAAAGTGACCTACTGTTTGTGATTCTACAAAGTTGAGAAACATCTTGGCAAATCTGAAAAGGAGAAGTGTTTGCTTCTCCAAGAGTTAAGTTGTGTTTAAGCATGGTAAACATACAATCGTTCTATTATTTCCAGCTAAAGTAGAATGGAAGACACCACCCTGCCAGCCCCATGGTCCTGTGTTCTTGCCTCTGTCTACACCTAGACCCCACTCGGTTTTGCCACCCAGGCCCCAGAGCAGTTCACCTTGAAACTCTGTGTTGTCAAGGCCCCTGATGGCCTCCACTGCATCCTCAGCCCGCTCCATGTGTACAAAGGCATAATCTTTCACGATGTCACATTCGATAACTGGACCGTACTCCTCAAACTTGGCCCGGAGCTCTTGGTTGGTACAAGTAGGACTGATGTTGCCTACATGCAACTTGGTTGAAGCTTTGCTCTTATTCTTGCTGGCTTCCACGTTGATGTTCACCCCGTGCAGCTTGTAGTGGTGCAGGTTGCGGATGGCATCCTCGGCCGCCGTCTTGTCCTCTATGTGCACAAAGCCGTAGTTCTTAATGATGTCACATTCCAGCACCTTCCCATACTGCTCGAAGAGTGAGCGGATCTCCTGCTCTGTGGCCTCCCGGGGCAGGTTTCCGATGAACAGCTTCACCATCCTGACAAGAGCCTGAAAGAAGAAGAAAGGAGATTTTCAGAAGTTAGAGGCGAAAGTTTCAATGCACTGCATTTTGGATTAATCCTCCTAAGTTCTTGGCACCTTCAAGATGCTCACACAGACGTTCCTTCTTTTTTCAGTAGCGGGAGAAAGGTTAGCTCTTAAGGAGTAGTGTGAGCTGTGTGTAACACGCGAACGGGTCGGTTGTCAGCATGCATTGCATAGTCCCTCGTGGAATAAGGCGCATTTTAAGTAACAGGGTTAGCTTGATATACTCCTGTTTTGGGGCAGGTAAGAGAAGAATCCAAATGTGGGGAAAAGGCATACATATATCTAACTGTCCCTCGTAACGAGGTTTTGGAGGGAAATCTGTGTACCTCTCTTCCGTGAAGCATCACCGTTCAAAATACTTTTAAGAATAAAAAGGCCCCCTCTGCCCCAACTGGGAACCCCCACGCCCGCCCTGGCGACCCAACTCCAGTGCCTTCTCCCCAACAAAGACTCGACTCGACCCCTGCCCCGCCCCCTCCGGAGACCCGGCCCCGCCTCCTCCCGTTGTCTTCCCCGGACCTCCCGCACCAAGAGAAGAAACCCAAACCCTGGGCCATCCCCGTCCGCCAGAGGCCCGGCGGCCCGGCTCTCAGGCTCCCCACACACCCACAAGAACCTTGCGCACCTCCGGGTGGCAGCAGCGCTGGCGGCGGCTCCCGCGTCAGAGAGAACCCTACAAAATGGCGACGGCCGCTCAAACCTCGGCGCGACCGGGCCTTTCTCGCGCGCCACCTGACGCACGCGCGAGTGCGCGCTGCCCACCCCCTCCTCACCCTCGCGGGAGCCAGGCGACCAATCCCGCGGCCGCGTACAAATGGCTGCCCCGGGCTCGGCTCCCAGTCGCCCCGATACGGGGCGGGGCCCGCTGCTGTCGGCGCGGCGGAGCGGAGGTCAGCCCGCCCCCTGGCCCGGCTAGCCAATCAACACCTTGGACGGTGGTGTGGGTGGGGGTCGGCGCTCACGCGTCAGAAGGCTCTGGGCGCAACCACTGCCTTGGTGAAATCGGAAGCCCGGGAGTCATAGTCGATCATAATGGATCTATTCACAATGGATCGTGCTATTGGGCCGTGTCGGGGGGGCGGAGGTGGGGAAGGACGGCCGCCGCTGATGACAAAGGGTTATCCCACTGAGTCCCCGATAAGCGGGTTTTCTTAGCAATCGGCCAGCCTGTATGGTAGCTTGGGGCAACATTTTAGGAATACAGGTGGGCCACATTTCAAGCAAACCTGGCTTTTTTTTTTTTTTTTTTGGTAGAGCTTTGTAAGATAATTAAAAAAATTTTAATTGCAAACATGTACTTCATTGGTGAGGAAACAGAACCGAAGATGGCAGAGCTGAGATAGCTCGTAGAGGCATTCTATCCAGGCTACTCTCAAATCAGTTGGGTTTTGTTTGTCACATACACGAAGGCTGGTTTTCTCTCCCTAGCTAGAGAATTAAGTTCTAATTATGTGTCCTTAACAGTTCCTGATTCGTGGTGAGCACACCAACGAATGCTTGGTATAAGAGAATCAGAGAGGTTTCTTGTTTTGGGGACAGGCCAGGGTCTCCACCTCCAGACCAAGCTGCTGGAGGACAGGGCAACTGACCGGGGCATTTTCCAGCTTTCAGAATTCAACTGTGGTCCAAGGGCACCTCCTGCTGGCAAAAAGGAAGTTACTAAGGGGGATTACTCACTGACACCTTTGGACAAAGAATAGACGTTTATGGAGATTGATGGACTTAGCTTATCTCCAAGTAGAGCATGCCAGGATGTTTGTCCAGTCACCATTCCTCCTTGGTATCTTTTCTGATACTATCAGGCACAAACTGCATGCTGTCCTCTTCCTCTCCAGCTACTCGGTTACATTTCTTTTACTGAATTCTTTGTTTTCCACCAATTTCAGAAGAGGCACTGTTCTTCCAATTCTGATAACATTCATGCTTATCTCCCACCTAATTCTATTTAACCCTCCCCTTGAGTAGCCATCATGGTCAACAAAAGAGTCCGAAATGCAGTACTTGGATGCAATCTCAAAAACGACAGAATGATCTCTGTTCATTTCCAAGACAAACCATTCAATATCACAGTAATCCAAGTCTATGCCCCAACCAGTAACGCTGAAGAAGCTGAAGTTGAACGGTTCTATGAAGACCTACAAGACGTTTTAGAACTAACACCCCAAAGAGATGTCCTTTTCATTATAGCGGACTGGAATGCAAAAGTAGGAAGTCAAGAAACACCTGGAGTAACAGGCAAATTTGGCCTTGGAATACGGAATGAAGCAGGGCAAAGACTAATAGAGTTTTGCCAAGAAAATGCACTGGTCATAACAAACACCCTCTTCCAACAACACAAGAGAAGACTCTACACATGGACATCACCAGATGGTCAATACCGAAATCAGATTGATTATATTCTTTCCAGCCAAAGATGGAGAAGCTCTATACAGTCAACAAAAACAAGACCAGGAGCTGACTGTGGCTCAAACCATTAACTCCTTATTGCCAAATTCAGACTTAAATTGAAGAAAGTAGGGAAAACCACTAGACCATTCAGGTATGACCTAAATCAAATCCCTTATGATTATAGAGTGGAAGTGAGAAATAGATTTAAGGGCCTAGATCTGATACATAGAGTGCCTGATGAGCTATGGAATGAGGTTCGTGACATTGTACATGAGACAGGGATCAAGACCATCCCCATGGAAAAGAAATGCAAAAAAGCAAAATGAGTGTCTGAGGAGGCCTTACAAATAGCTGTGAAAAGAAGAGAAGCGAAAAGCAAAGGAGAAAAGGAAAGATATAAACATCTGAATGCAGAGTTCCAAAGAATAGCAAGAAAAGATAAGAAAGCCTTCTTCAGCGATCAATGCAAAGAAATAGAGGAAAACAAAAGACTGGGAAAGACTAGAGATCTCTTCAAGAAAATCAGAGATACCAAAGGAACATTTCATGCAAAGATGGGCTCAATAAAGGACAGAAATGGTATGGACCTAACAGAAGCAGAAGAGATTAAGAAGAGATTAAGAAGATATTAAGAATACACAGAAGAACTGTACAAAAAGATCTTCACGACCCAGATAATCATGATGGTGTGATCACTGACCTAGAGCCAGACATCCTGGAATGTGAAGTCAAGTGGGCCTTAGAAAGCATCACTATGAACAAAGCTAGTGGAGGTGATGGAATTCCAGTTGAGCTGTTCCAGGTCCTGAAAGATGATGCTGTGAAAGTGCTGCACTCAATATGCCAGCAAATTTGGAAAACTCAGCAGTGGCCACAGGACTGGAAAAGGTCAGTTTTCATTCCAATCCCAAAGAAAGGCAATGCCAAAGAATGCTCAAACAACTGCACAATTGCACTCATCTCACACGCTAGTAAGGTAATGCTTAAAATTCTCCAAGCCAGGCTTCAGCAGTACGTGAACCGTGAACTTCCAGATGTTCAAGCTGGTTTTAGAAAAGGCAGAGGAACCAGAGATCAAATTGCCAACATCCGCTGGATCATAGAAAAAGCAAGAGAGTTCCAGAAAAACATCTATTTCTGCTTTATTGACTATGCCAGAGCCTTTGACTGTGTGGATCACAATAAACTGTGGGAAATTCTGAAAGAGATGGGAATACCAGACCACCTGATCTGCCTCTTGAGAAATTTGTATGCAGGTCAGGAAGCAACAGTTAGAACTGGACATGGAACAACAGACTGGTTCCAAATAGGAAAGGGAGTACGTCAAGGCTGTATATTGTCACCCTGCTTATTTAACTTATATGCAGAGTACATCATGAGAAACGCTGGACTGGAAGAAACACAAGCTGGAATCAAGATTGCCGGAAGAAATATCAATAACCTCAGATATGCAGATGACACCACCCTTATGGCAGAAAGTGAAGAGGAACTAAAAAGCCTGTTGATGAAGGTGAAAGTGGAGAGTGAAAAAGTTGGCTTAAAGCTCAACATTCAGAAAACGAAGATCATGGCATCCGGTCCCATCACTTCATGGGAAGTAGATGGGGAAACAGTGGAAACAGTGTCAGACTTTATTTTTCTGGGCTCCAAAATCACTGCAGATGGTGACTGCAGCCATGAAATGAAAAGACGCTTACTCCTTGGAAGGAAAGTTATGACCAACCTAGACAGCATATTCAAAAGCAGAGACATTACTTTGCCAACAAAGGTCCGTCTAGTCAAGGCTATGGTTTTTCCTGTGGTCATGTATGGATGTGAGAGTTGGACTGTGAAGAAGGCTGAGCGCCGAAGAATTGATGCTTTTGAACTGTGGTGTTGGAGAAGACTCTTGAGAGTCCCTTGGACTGCAAGGAGATCCAACCAGTCCATTCTGAAGATCAGCCCTGGGATTTCTTTGGAAGGAATGATGCTAAAGCTGAAACTCCAGTTCTTTGGCCACCTCATGCGAAGAGTTGACTCACTGGAAAAGACTCTGATGCTGGGAGGGATTGGGGGCAGGAGGAGAAGGGGACAACAGAGAATGAGATGGCTGGATGGCATCACTGACTCGATGGACGTGAGTCTGAGTGAACTCTGGGGGTTGGTGATGGACAGGGAGGCCTGGCGTGCTGCGATTCATGGGATTGAGAAGAGTCGGACACGACTGAGCAACTGATCTGATCTGATCTGATCTTCCCTTCTTCTCTTCATCATTTCCAGTTTCTCTCTATAGTCAGACTTTTAAAACACCAGCGAGGGACCCCTTTGCCCATTTCTGAAATAGTTTTTACTCATCTTTGCTATGAATGATTTCTAGCTTGGATTTCTTCCCAGTGTTTCAGGATGGATTTTTGCAAACAGTGTGAACCCGCTGTTGCCCACCTTTATGCCTGTGTTTTGGGTTCTGTCTTCCTCTCCAATTGAGCAAGTTTTCTGAGGTTACCAAAACTAATATCCTTTTAACAGTTTGCACCCCTCTAAAATTTTTCGTTCGTTCACCATCCTTTCCTCCTGTGTTTTTATATTTTATACTGTTTCTCCTCATAGCTCTGACCATACTATTCCATCTTCTCCCCCATCTATTTCCCTATTCTTATCTATTCCCTTTTACCTCCCCTTCCCTTTCCCTCATTTTTTGAAAGTGAAAGCCGCTCAGTCATGTCCGACTGTTTGCAACCCCATGGACTATACAGTCCATGGAATTCTCCAGGCCAGAATGCTGAAGTGGGTAGCCGTTCCCTTCTCCAGGGGATCTTCCCAACTCAAGGATCGAAGCCTCATAGGCAAGCGTTAAATGAATTCAGAATGTATTATTTTGTGTTCTTTCAAGATACATATTTTTTTAAAAATTAAAGTATATTTACCATGTGTTAGTTTCTGGTATACAGCAAAGTGATTCAGTTGTACGTATACATTTACTCATTTTCATATTCTTTTCCACCTCAGGTTATTACAAGCTCTTTGTTTATTTGTCTTAGGTGTGGCATGAAGGATCTTTTTAGTGGGGCATGGAAACATTTAGTTGCAGCATGTAGGATCTCGTTCCCTGGCCAGGAATGGAACCCAGGCCCCCTCATTGGAAGCTCGGAATCTCAATCACTGGACCATCAGGAAGGTCCCTACAAGATATTGAATATAGTCACCTGTGCTATCCCTTAGAACCTTGTTTTTTGTCTACTTTATATATAGCAGTTTGCATCTGCCATTCCCAAACTCCTAATTTTCCCTCCCCTACCTTCCTCTTTGGTAACTATAAGTTTGTTTTCTGTAAGACACGTCTTTTTAATGCACATTTGCTTTTTCCATTACAAACAATGTTTCATTGTGGACATTTTCAAAAAGGCACAAATAGAGAATATTATGAAATCTCCTGGGCCCCTTACTCAGCTTTGACAATTATCAACATTTGCTCATCTGATTTCATGCAGCCCCTTTGCTTTGTGTGTGTGTGTGTTGGGGGCAGGTGAGCTAGAGTTTTTTTTAAGGCAAATTCCAGTCATATAGTCACCTATAAGTTTTTCACTAACTGCCTCTAAAAAATCAGCTCTAATTTTTTACGCTAATATCATCTGATCCTTATATTTAAATTTCTACTGGATTGTCCCAAGTATCTGTTTTTACATCTGGTTTCTCCTAATATGGATCTAAACAAAGTCCACCCTTGTTCATTTGGGTAAATTTTATTTGGGTAAATCTATGCAGCTGCTGCTACTGCTGCTGCTAAGTCGTGTCAGTCGTGTCCGACTCTGCGCAACCCCATAGATGGAAGCCCACCAGGCTCCTCTTTCTCTGGGATTCTCCAGGCAAGAACACTGGAGTGGGTTGCCATTTCCTTCTCCAATGCATGAAAGTGAAAAGTGAAAGTGAAGTCACTCAGTCATGTCTGACTCTTAGCGACCCCATGGACTGTAGCCTGCCAAGCTCCTCTGTACATGGGATTTTCCAGGCAAGAATACTGGAGCAGGTTACCACTTCCTTCTCCAAGGGGATCTTCCTAACCGAGGGATCAAACCCATGTCTCCTTCATTGGCAGGCAGATTGTTTACCACTGAGCCACCAGGGAAGCCCTGTATTATTGTGTGGTATCTAACTACTGAGCAATACTCCACAGTGTGCAGCTACCATATTTTATCTGTCTATCTCCCAGCATAGGACACTCACGTTGCTTCTAAATCCTTATTCTTGTTATAAATAAGCTTGCAGTTGACATCCTTATGTTAATTATGTGTACCCTAATAGATTGGTGTGAAAATTTGAGGGGAGTTAGGACTGGGATGGAATTTCTGGGTTGCTGAGTCATAGGGTATACATTAAACTGTTACCAACCAGGGTTCTTGGCTTTCTCCGATTAATAGAAATTGATCAGAGGTCAGACAAGAAATTCAGGCGAGACTTTACTGAGGCCCCTGTTGCAGCAGGGGGAAGTGAGAACAAACAGGTCCCCTTGCTGGCTTGCTCCCCAGGGAGGCGCAAGCTTGTTCTTTATATGGGGTGAGGGTAGGGGTGTGTCCAGGGGTTGGGTTGGAGGGATGGCTTAGGTGTTTTGCCCCCTCCTTAGGTGGTGCAATGGCGCCCCACTCCAGTACTCTTGCCTGGAAAATCCCATGGATGGAGGAGCCTGGTGGGCTGCAGTCCATGGGGTCGTTGGGAGGTGGACATGAATGAGCGACTTCACTTTCACTTTCATGCATTGGAGAAGGAAATGGCAACCCACTCCAGTGTTCTTGCGTGGAGAATCCCAGGGATGGCGGAGCCTGGTGGGCTGCCTTCTATAGGGTCACACAGAGTCAGACATGACTGAAGCGACTTAGCAGTAGGTGGTGTTGAGTGCAGGGAGCATGGGCAGTATCCTGCTTTTGCTTTTTGCTTCAGGCACCTCAAAAGTGGCAGTTGGGTTTTTTGGTCTCTTTGTATCTTTTTGGCCCAGAATTTGCCCAAATTGTGCCTGCACGCAGTTATTTTTAGTGTCATCTGAGGAGAGTTGTGTCCAGGCACAAGCACTGTAGCACTGCAGCAAAAGGTCCGGGATCCCAGGACTGTCTCAGAACTAACTTGACTAAGTAGTGTCAGGTTGTCCTCTGGAAACCAGTCTACCTCCCACCCGAGGGATCCTGCATCTCAGTGTCTCTGCCAGTGTTGGACATGATCCAGTTTTCTAATTTTTGCCAGGTATAAAATGCTGTATCATTGTTGCTTTAATTTGCATTTCTCTCATTACTAATGATCCTAAACATCTCTTGTTTCTCTTGAGTTTGGGAGGTTTACTCTTCTGTAACTTTCCTGTTTATATCTTTTCCCCATGTTTCTTGTCAGGTTACAGTCTCTTTTTTGTTGCTGATTTGCAGGATTTTCTTGTCTATTCTAGATATTCTAGATATTACTCTAGATATTACTCGTTTTGAGGCAGGAGGTAGATGGATCTCTCTGTAGTAAAGTGATAGGGGATTCATTCCCTGTGGACTGAAACTCCAAGACAAGACTAGCAGGACAACTAAGGGAGAAGGCTGGGCCCTGCGCAGAACACATGTTTCTCATTTTCGAAGACAGGAGACCTCTATGACCACACACACGCAGAAAGGCTCCTTGGAGGTCAAAGGGGAGTGATGTCAAGGGATGCTCTACCCACAGGCCTTTGCGGTAGAATCCATGGGAGGATCCTGAGATGCACAAAATATGGACTGTGAACCAGGCAAATCAGAATGACTGGCCAAAGGAAATCTGAAGGAAACGTCCCATAAAAGTAATTCAAACTGCCACAAGGATGCAACTCAGCAACATGGTCTCTGAGTCCACTTGTGTTCCCGTTGTCAGTCAGTTCAGGTGCTCAATTGTGTCCGATTCTTTGCGACTCAATGGACTGCAGCACACCAGGCTTCCCTGTCTGTCACCAACTTACTCAAGTTAGGGTTACTGAGTTATGGAGCTTACTCAAACTCATGTCCATTGAGTCGGTGATGCCATCCAACCATCTCACCCTCTGTTGTCCCCTCTCCTCCCACCTTCAATCTTTCCCAGCATCAGGGTCTTTTCCAATGAGTCAGTTCTTCACACCAGGTGGCCAAGGTATTGCAGCTTCAGCTTCAGCATCAGTCCTTCCAATGAATATTCAGAACTTATTTCCTTTAGGATGGACTGGTTGGATCTCCTTGCAGTCCAAGGGACTCTCAAGAGTCTTCTCCAACACCACAGTTCAAAAGCATCAATTCTTTGGCGCTCAGCTTTCTTTATAGTCCAACTCTCACATCCATACATGACTACTGGACAAACCATAGCTTTGACTAGACAGACCTTTGTTGGCAAAGTAATGTCTCTGCTTTTGAATATGCTGTCTAGGTTGGTCATAGCTTTTCTTCCAAGGAGCAAGCGTCTTTTAATTTTATGGCTGAAGTCATCATCTGCAGTGATTTTGGAGCCCAAGAAAATAAAGTCTATCACTTTCCATTGTTTCCTCATCTATTTGCCATGAAGTGATGGGACTGGATACCATGATCTTCGTTATTTGAATATTGAGTTTTAAGCCAACTTTTTCACTCTCCTCTTTCACTTTCATCAAGAGGCTCTTTAGTTCTTCACTTTCTGCCATGTATTGTACCCTTTTCCTCCTAATAGAAACACGTTACCTTTTTCATTACTTTCTGTCTTTGTGGGAATTCTTTTCTGCAAAGCTGAAGCGCCAGGGCCCTTGTCACTGACCATTGGTCTAGTGGCTAGGATTTGGTGTTCTCACCGCTGCGATCCAGCCTCAGTCTCTGGCTGGGAACCCAAGCCCCACTCCAAGCTGCTGCAGGCTGAGGTCACCAGAGGTCAGTTTCAAGTATCTTCTCTCATCCTATCTAATTATTAATTTTGTCCATGGAGTCCTTCATTGAACAGAAATCCTTAATTTGTTTATGTGATTGACAATCAATTTTTGCCTTAAAGTGTGTGCTTTTGAAGTTTTGTACAGAATGGCCTTTTCTGTCCCCTTGGGTCATAAGTATATTCTCCTACATTTTCTTCTATTAACATTAATGTTTTTACCTTTCACATTCAGGTCTGTATGTAGTCCATTTAGAGCAGTGCTATCCAAATAGAAATATAATGTGAGAAACATACACAAAATTTTCTAGTAAACACATTTAAGAAACAAAAGGAAATAGTTGAAATTGACTTTAATATTTTTGAGATCCAATATAGCTAAAATATTGCAATGTATCATCAAATACAAATTATTGAGATGTTTTAAATTCTTTTTTCCTTTTCAGTCTTCAAAATCCAGAAAGCATTCTACACTTAGAGCACACCTCAGTGGGACTAGCCAGATTTCACACGCTCAGTGGCTGCACGTGACTCGTGCCTGCCACACTGGTCAGCACATATCTCGAGTTTGCCCTTGGAAGTGGGGTTAGGTAAGAATGCAAACATTTTCCTCTAAATAATTAATCCATTTTTGTCTGTCCCTATTTCCCCATTGATTCGTGGAGCCTTCGTTATTGTATTTTTGTGCTCTAATCTGCTTCATATCCACCACTGCTCCATTCCATTCTCTCATCCTTCCTGGAACTTTCGTCCACTCGTTTCCGAAGGTGTCTCCCTTACGAGACTTAACTTCCTGACTTTATGCTTATCCTCTTCTACGTCCTGTCCTTAACGATTCGTGGACTCAGGTAGCTTCAGCTACCGTGTATGTAAATGCTCAAACCGTATTTTTATTACATCTCCACTCACTGTGTCTGACTGCATTCTGCAGGACTGCTTCATTTGGCTGCCCTGTTTACGAGTTAAAACGCTAATTTCTCCACTGTTTTCTCACCCTAATACACGTTTTTTCCCTTCTAAAATCTCCAATTATTGCTTTCTCTCCCAATGCCTAGGCTTGCCACCAAGGAGTGCATCCACCCAGCCTCCCCGAGCACCCCACAATGTGTGACTTTCTCTTCCTACAGTGGAGATCTCAGTTATACCTGGAGAACAAAAGAAGGTATCCGTGTAGTGCTGATGTCTCACGACAGAGTGTTCCAGTTATGTTATCACATGTCTGCTTTTAAGTACTGAGTCTGCTCTTCTTGAGAGAAAGTGGTAATTATTCTGTGAGCTGTCTAATCTACTACAGCTCATGTTTGGGAACTTTCTGGGCCTGCACACACCTGACCCTGTCTTTATCATGGCTGATGGGAGGGTCTGCTCAGCTAGGGCCCTTGGCCTACTATGCTAATGATGGGGCTTGCTTTCCTGGAAAGATCTCTGAGCCCCGAAAATGGTTGTTTGTGTATAGATGGGAAACAATGAAAGAGCAAAGCTTTTCCTATAGGAGGCCACCAAGGCAAATACTATTGCCCTGAAACCTTCAGTGGCCGAGCCAGAGACCACGGGGAAAGTCATCGACTTTAATACCTCACTGGATCTAGAATACACTTTCCTGTGTGTTTGTTTTGCACTTAGGACGTGCCTCATGGCTTCCCAGGGTGATACCATTCTATTGGTCAGTGGATTGAGAACCTGAACTCCCTTGACCCCTTATTGGGGTCCTCTCCATCGAGACAGAAGGCGAGGCCAGTAATCACTGCCTGTATCCACTTTCCACCGTCAGGCGGAGCCGTGGCTGATACTAGGTGTGACAGGGCTCTACTGCCTTCCATTTTTTTAAAAATATTTACTTATTTGGCTGTGCTAGGTCTTACTTGTGACACATGGGATATTCAATCTTTGTTGCAGCATATGGGATCTAGTTCCCTGACCAGGGACCAAACCCAGGCCCCATGCATCGGGAGCATGGCACCTTTGCTACTGACCCACTAGGGAAGTCCGCCGCCTTCCATTTTTGAAAACAGTTGGGAGGATCATGAGTGAAGAAAGTTGTGCACCACAGCAGCGGTCCTGCAGTGCCTTCTAACGTGGATACTGCTTGTTAACGTCATGGAGAACTTCTCTGGTCTAAAAAGAGGCTTGACACTGGTCAACCCAGCAAAGTGGCGGCCATTACCATGGGGAAATGAGACCATGGTAGGGAGGCTCACAGACTAATATGGTTCTTGGTGGGCTTGGATGCTGGTGGACACCTGACACACAGGAGATCTGGGCCAGAGGGAAGGACTTGGGCACGGCTAGAGAGGTCTGTGGTCAGGAAATCAAAGACACCCAGAGGCAGTAAGAGAAGCTGAGCTGTTTAATCACCTCCTTGGCCAGACTCAAGGCTGTGGTTGGCCCCAAACAACTCACACTTGGAAGCTGTCGAGAGTTGCCGGAGATAGAGGGGCTGCTTGAGTCAGAGGACGAGGGAGGATGGGAAGGGGCAGCTTCAGAGTTTCTGACCCATCATCTGGCAATCTAGCCCCCAGGTCCTGCTTCCGCTCTGAGAGGTTCCTGGCTGGTCCCCAGGGGCGAGGACTGGATGGCATGCCCTAGCTGTGGTGGGAGAAGGACCCTGGGCAGGGGAGCCATTCCCCACATGGCCTCGTAGAGGGTGTGGCGCTGCCTGCGCCCGTGGTGGGGACAGAGGCGTAAGGCTGGGGAAAGAGGGGAGGGGGAGGAGTGGAATTGGGGGTTGCCTGCGCCCCACCACCAGTCTAGAATTAAATAGCAGATAAGAAGGGTTGCCTTTGGGAACACTGACTTGTCCCCAGAGACAGTTCCTGGTGATGGGCTGACCTTGGCAACAGACCCTAGCAGCAGGCAGTTGTCCTGACAAGAGGGTGATCCTTGTCCACGGTCCCTGGCAGTTTCCTGGACAGAGGGAGGCAGTTGGCCTGGGAGTCTCGCCCCCAACTACTTGTTCTTCTTGAAGAAGCTGAAGCGCTTTTCTCGCTCTCGTTCTCTGCCATCCTTGCTGCGAAGCACGACAGGTCCCTCAGCCCCGGCCGGTGACACCGGGGGCATGGTCATGGCCCGGGTCATGCCCCGCGTGGCACTGGGCACCGCTGGCTCTTCAGGCTCTCCGGAGGCGGAGGACGCGGCGGCAATGGCTGCATTCACCACCCTCAGCCACGAGCTCATCTCTGCCTGCAAGGGGCGCGGAAAGACACCTGGTCAGCTTGGAGGCTGTGCTACTGGCGGCTGTGGCTCGCACTCAGTGGGGAAGGGTAAGAGAGGAGGCAGAGATGCCTGCCCCATCTCTCTGGAGAAAAAGACCCCTTTAAGGGAGGGAACATGTTTTGGTGCAGCCTTCACAAACATCCAGTTGGCACAATGTGGGTTGTCCGACATCAAAGAAGGAAACACTTCAGACAAGCAAAACGAGAGAGAGGTGAGGAAATAAAGAGTACATCTGAAGGGCTCCAAGGCAGCACAGAGGGAAGGGGACAGCTCACCTCATCCTTGGCCTGGAACAGATATTCCTTCCCATCTTGTAAGCTGTTGGGAAAGAGAGAAAACTCAGGGCAGAGCTGAGACTCTGACCGGCCAGCTCAGGGCTGGCAAGACGGCCTTATCCTCCAGAGACCAGATGGGAGAACAGCCTCAGATGCTCAGAGCCAACTCGTCTAGACCCTTTCTGCACCTTCTTCCGAGTCTCAGGACCGGGGGTGGGGCCAAAGCAGCTCCTTCCTGATTGGCTGCTGAGGACAAGGGCACGCTCACTTCTGCCCCTGGTGACTGGCAGGCAGGGGCAGGCCCGCGGGGGCCTCGGAGACAGGGCAGTGCCCGCATCCTGCTGACAACTTTCCCCTGCTGTATATTGCTCAGCTTGACAGGCTTGCGCCGTGGTGCTCCCGCTACCCTGCGTGTGAGCACAACCAGAGCCCCCGCCTCTCCCTCGTCGATGTTGCTGTTCCCAAATGCCTGGCCCAGTGCCCTCGCGGCTGTATCACTGGGAGCCTCCCTCCTGTCCATTCCTACCCCAGCTTGAAGACATGCTTGCGCTTTCGATAATCAAAGGCCACGCTGCCCTGGGCCCTGGCCAGGCTGACAGGCACTTCTCCATGGTACGGCACTCCTGCACTGGCTGCCTTCGCATCCTTGTAAAAGCCAAGGCTCCCGCGCCGCAGGACACAGTACACATTCTGCCACGACCTGGGGGTTGGGGGGTGGGGAACGTGGTGCAGGTGAAGAGGAAACGCAGGTGCCTGGCCGGCCTTTGAGGGGCCAGCCACCCTGGGAACAGCCTGGTGGTCCCAGGACTCCCAGGGCCACTGCTGTCATTGCTAAGTTGCTTCAGTCGTGTGTGACTCTTTGCAACCCTATGGACTGTAGCCCACCAGGCTCCTCTGTCCAAGGGGATTCTCCAGGCAAGAATACTGGAGTGGGTTGCCATGCCTTCCTCCAGGGGATCTTCCTGACCCAGGGATCGAACCCGCCTCTCTTACGTCTCCTGCACTGGCAGGTGGGTTCTTTACCACTAGCGCCACCTTAGCCCATCTTGTTTATAGTTTCCTGGCCCTCCTGCCCCCACCGAGGCCCCACACTGCTCCTGAGTCCTACCCCTTCCCCCAGTCTAGGAAGAGGTTCTGGGCAAGCCTGTCTAGAACCAGGAGCCGAAAGGGCCTCTGCGTGGTGTGGCCAGACCCAATACCTGTTGGCGGCCTTCTTGCCAAAGGCCTCCATCTCCTGTTTGCGGCACAGCAACCCCTCCATCTGTTCCTGGGCGGAGAGCTCCGGGCCTCGAGTGGGCAAGGTGGCGACCCGGGCGGACTCGGATGACCTGCTCTGGGGCATTATCGGAGGGGTTGGGCCCTGTGTCCGGGCCTGCTTCTCTCCCCGTGGCCCGTTGGCCTCGTCCCCAGCACTGGACCCCTGTGAAAACAGTGGTGCCTGTGTCACAAAAGGTGAGACGGGAGACATCTGGCTTGAAGGGTGTGAAGCTTGAAGTCCAGGAGCGGGTCTTCCCACCCCCATGTTTCCTGTGAGCCTCTGCCCTCTCCTGACCCCAGTGTCCCCACCGCCCGGCTCACACCCCTTTGCGTCCCTTATCTCCTAGTTATCAACACCCACACCCCCAGGAGTAACTCACAGGCCCTTCTGGGAGGCCGCCCTGCTCAAGTCTCTGCTGTTCCATCAGGGGCTGCAAGGACAAGATGCTGTTAAGCAGATGCAAGAGGGGGAGGGGCTAAGATTCTGACAGGGTGCTTGGATGGGAGGACTCACCTGGGGGCCCTCTGCATCTGTGCAGACGCCGTTCACACTGGCCGGTAGGCGGGGGTGCACTCTGGAACGGCAGGGGCGACAGAGAACGCTAAGTGGTGGGGTGGCTGTGGCTCAGCCTCCTTTTCCTCCCCAAGGTGTCCCAGCTCTCACCCGTCCCGGGCAGTGGCAGGGGCCGTGCGGCTGTCCACCAGGTGCCCTTCGGGAGGACTGGCCGGGGGTTCTGGAGGAGGGGGCAGCTTCCTCCGTTCCTCTTCCTCCCTCTTTCTTTTCCGCTCCTTCTCCTGTTCCTCCAGCTGCCAAGAAATTCTGAGGTCAGAACATAGAAGGTCCAGGGTGCTGGGGAAAGCTGAAGTGTCTCAGCTCTGGTCTGACGAAACAGGAAGGATGAGAAGAGAAAACCAGAAGAAGGTGGGGATGAGGAGCCATGGGGGAGATGCTGTCTCTTAGCGCCACCCAGGGAAAATGATGGCTCCCAGAGGTGAGGTGACCACAGGGTACCTTTGGCTCACATCTAGGAGAGCCTGGAGCAATGGGAAGAGAAATGTCCTCCTCATGCAGGAGAGTGTGCGGGGCCTGGGGCAGAGGGAGGGGGCTGGTGTTCCTGGGGTCCTGGTTGCCCTCACCGCCGTGAGCTTCTCCAGCGCGCTGAACCGCTCCTCCCAGGCCACCGCGGACTTCTGGAAGGCCTCGTGCCGCTTGATGAGGCTCTCGACTTCATCGACGGTGCAGCCCAGCTCAGCGCTTCGCACCAGTGGTTCCTGACTACACAGCCAAGCCTCCGCCACACCTGCGTCTCTCCCGAACACCAGCACCTCCAAAACTGCAGGGGGGGCGGGTTGCAGAGAGGTGGCAAGTCAGAGTGGGCAATGGCAGGGCACTATGGCCACTTTGGGAACAGGGACACCAAGAAGGACACCGCCCCAGAGCAGGAGCTCAGCGCAGAGCCAGGCAGCCCAGGGCAGAGGTCTTGGGTTCCACACCCAGGATTCCTGGTCTCACCTACTCTGGAAACTACAGGGTACAAGGCCCCCGGTGCGCCCCCCAGGGCCCGGAGCCCCTGGTGGTTTTTCTACAGCGGCTCACCAAGCTGCAGCCAGTCCATCTTCTCCTGCCACTTGTCAGCTGTCTCTTGGCGCCGTGCCTGAAGCTGAGACAGCTTCTCTGAGATCTGGGGAGGCAGAGATGCGAATTAGCACTCAGCAGGGCCTTTCCAGGGGGTCTTACTAACGATATCTTTTTTTTTAAACTATTTATTTTGTATTGGGGTATAGCTGATGAACGGTGTTGTGACAGCTTCAGGTGAACAACAACAATATATGGACGGGACTCAGCCATATATAAACGGGTATCCATTCTCCCCCAACCCCGCTCCCATCCAGGCCACCGCACAACGTTGACCAGAATTCCACGTGCCGTATAGTAAGTCCTCACTGGTAGTTTTTTTATTTCAAGAGGCAGACAGAAAAATCAAATGGGGAAATCCCTGAACAACCCTGAGGGGACGGTGAAAGGTTTCAGCACAGAAAGAATGAGAAGAAGCAGGAAGACTCCGAGGAGAACCCAGCATTCAGGCCTCCCCGGTGAGGGTGACCGGCTCTGCCCTGGCCTCACCCACCTCCTCTGCCGCGTAGTGGCTCCTGGCCAGCAGCCCCTGCCCCATATCGACACAGGAGGAGAAGCGGTCGGCCCTGGCCTCAATCTCGGCCTTGATGCCTTGGTGGTTCTTGATGACCAGGTCTGCGGAAGACACGTCCCTGGGGGCACAGAAACCGAATCACCCGCTGCCCACCACCCTCTCCCAGCCACGAACCTGTAGCCCTTGGAGGCCACCAGGCACTGTGGGTCTCACCGGGGCCGCTCCTGGGCGTCCATCTGCAGGTTCACCCCGTCCATCCACAGCATCAGCTCCCGGACGGCCTTGAAGAAGCGGAACTTATCCGTAGTGTCCAGCAGCAGCTGGCGGCGGGCAGCAGAGCTCCCCTGAAGCTGCGCCCAGGCCTCGGCCACGGCCTGCATGTGGCGGCCGATCTCCTCGGCCTTGTCGCCGGCGTAGGCCTTCTGGAGCCGGTGGCCGTCGTCCTGCACCTGCTGGACCTGCAGGGGCCCAGGTCAAAGTTAAGGCGAGCCAGGAGACTCCGAGGGGCTGCAGCCTCCCTCGGTCCTGGCCCCTGCTCTTCACCTCCTGCCCAGTTCACCAGCCGGGGAAGCAGGGGGAGAAGTGGGATGGGGGTGAGGGGGCCACTGGGAAAGATGGGGGCTGGTACTCAGAGTCAGCCCTGTCACACGCTGCCCTGTGGAGCCCTACTGGGGGGCCTGGGCTTAGCCTGGGGGTCAATGCTTTAAAAGGGCCACTAGCTGGCTGAGCTTTCAGAAGCCTGTCCAGCACGTGGAGGACCTCAGAGATTGCTAGAAGGAGATTTTCAGCCTGAAGAAGGGACTAGGGTGGGGGGGCCCTCCTGGGTTTAAATGGCTGGAAGAAGGAACTATGCTTATTTTTCGTAGGGCTAATGTCTGAGTGGGAGCAATAGATGGATTTTAGTACAAAGGGAAGAATCTTCTAGCTCCTGGAACCACTTGAAAATGTCATGGGGCCGGACTTCCCTGGTGGTTAAGAATCCACCTGGGTTCCACCCCTGGTCTGGGAAGGCCCCACATGCCGTGCTCTGCAACGAAGAGCAGCCCCCATTTGCCACAACTAGAGAAAGCCCGCACGCAGCAACCAAGACCCAGTGCAGCCCAAAATAAAAATAAACTTAAAAAAAGAAAATGTCACGGGCCCTCAAAGAGCCTTGTCATTCTGGGTGTGGACACAGTGGCTAGATGTCCCCTGGCCAGAGATGGTTCCCTGGAAGCACTCTAAGTGCATGCTTATGTAGCCCTGCAGGGCATGCCCACCCTCCAGTCCCCCCGCTGCATTCCCCACTGAGTGTCCTCAGACACCGTCGCCCCCACCCACGCTTGGGTCAGACCTGGGCGCTGAGGGCCTGGATGTCGTGCTCGAAGGCACAGTGTCGGCGCTGCAGGGCCTCGGCGGCGTTGAGGTCCCGGCCGGTCCCATCGGGAAGCTGCTGCTGCTTGTGCTGCATGCGCGCCAGTGCTTGGCGCGCCCCGTGCAGGAAGCGCTGCAGCTCGTGTGCGGCCGCCAGCACCTGGCCCCGCGTGTCCAGCAGCTCCAGCAGGTCAGCCCAGGCCTCGTTGAGGCTGTCCTTCCACTCGGCCACCGTGGCCCGGGCGGCGTGGCCCCCAGCGATGAGCCCGTTGGCCAGTGCATTGGCACCATCCACGCGCTCCTGGCCGATGGTGCTCGTGTCCCTCGAGAACTCGCGGAATTTGTCCCGGAGCATCTGGTGGAGGAAGCCATTGCCCGGACAGTGCTGTGAGGCTGGAGAGTGTGGTACCTACCTCGGGGGCGGCGGGGGGGCAAGTCCTTTCACACTGAGAACCCATTTCTTGCCCTGGGCCACTTCAGCAGGGCCAAGTTGGTGAGCAAAAGCAACTGGTTCCCACTGACCCTGTCTTTGACACACCCCCAGCCTCCAGCCCCCAGTAAAGGGGTGCTTGGAACCTTTAGTCTTCCGACAAGGGTACCCTAAGTACGGTCTATATTTCTGCACCAGTGAGGGTCCAAACCCCTACCCCCAAACCACAGAGGGGAACCTCATGCCCCCTATACTGCTGAGTTCTGTTGGAAAAGAGTGACTGGTCACTCTTCTCTTGCCCACGTCTATGTGCAGTCCTGCCTCCTCCTCTCTGCACAATTCTTTCAACAAAACACCTCGAAATTCAACGAACAGCATCTGCAGCCCCTGGTCTTGCACCCCTGCCCCTTGGGGCTCCACCCAGGATGAGGTGCTAGCCCTCACCCCGGAAGCCCAGGTGTGGCCGCCGTCCTCCCCGCACTCACGGTCACGTGCTCGTAGTCCTGGCCCAGCTCGTGAGAGGCGGCCACCACCTCACGCTCCTGGATCCACTGCTCCAGGTCGTCCAGCTCCCGGCGCAGCTGGCACAGCCGGAGGTGCTCCTGCAGACGCTCCCGCCGCTCGCCCGCCAGCTCCTTCAGGCCGGCGTACAGCTTGTCCACCTGGGCTTGGCGGATTGACAGCCGGGTGCTGCGGGGCGTGGAGAGGACACACCGCTCTGACCCCCGGCCTAGGCCGCGGAGTCCTGGCCCTCTTGGCCCCCCAACGACTTGCCCCGTCCCGCTTCCCCAGCTTTCTAGATGGTTCTGTACACACACAGGTCAGAGGGCTCTGCAGTCTCCTGGCCTTCCTGAACCTGGCTGCTCCTCCCCCTCCCCCTACTCCCTACCCCTCCCCGCTACAGCCCCCGGGACTGGCCCCCTTGCTGCCTGCTGGACTCACTTCTCTGGATGCTCGTGGTCAATCATGTCTTGGCTGCTGGCTGCCAGCTGGTGGATGGTCTGGGCATAGTCGGCCAGGGCTTGTTCCAATACCTGATGCTTCTTCACCTCCGCCTGGGCGCTCAGCTCGTCCTGAGGAAGGGGACAGGGGCAGCAGGGGGTAAGGGTCGGGGTGGGGGGTGGGGGGAAGACTCAGCCTGAGCTCTGTCCTGGCTCTCACCTTGGCCTTCTCCTGGCCCATCATGTGTAACTCCTGCTCGCCCATCCAGGCCTCAGCCTCTGCAGCATCGCGGTAGAACTGTTGAGCCCGCAGGGCCTCCTCCAGTCGCTTCCCTCGCAGCTCCAGCTCATGGCCCAGGCGCTTCCACATTTCCTGGAGCTCCGCCAGCTCAGGGCCTGCTGCTGCCACGCCCAGAGTGCGCTGCCGCTCCGTCAGGTCCGCAATCCGGGGCTCGTGGCCCTGGATCTCCTTCTGCAGGGTCTGTCCACAGCAACAGAGGAGACGCTGAAAGGCTTGCTGAGGGAACCCCCTCACCCTACACTTACTCCACACAAGCCCCCCTTCACACTTCTGCTTCTCGTCCTCCCTGAGTCCTCTTCACTTCCCCTCTTTTCTGGCCCAAGGATGTGACGAAGGTGCCCCTTCAATCCTCAGGATCTACTACTAGGGGAACCCACCCTCCTGAGGCGAGGAAAGGAGACCCACTGAAGTCTCGGATTATGCCCAGCATCAGGGGCAGCCAGGGAAACTCCAGGTCTCAAGAAAACAAACTTTTCGGACTTCCCTGGTGGTCCAGTGGCTAAGCCTCAGTGCTCCTAATGCAGGGCGCCTGGGTTCAATCCCTGGTCAGGGAACTACATCCTACATACTGCAACTAAGAGTTAAAAGATCCCTCGTGCTGCAACTAAGACCCCAGGGCAGCCAAACAAACAAACATTCAAGTCTGGGGAGGCTCTTGGGACCCCTTCTTTTGCCTTTAAGCTCTGCCTCACCTGGTTCTTCTTCATGAGGAGCTGGACACTGGGCAGGTCCTTGCCGTGTTCCATGGAGCTAGCCATGGGTAGCCGCTCCGTCACCCACAACTGGATGAGAAAGAGGAGGGGTCCGTGGAGGGCCAGAGGGCAAAGTAAGAGCCAGGGGTTGGCTGGGAAGGGGTTCCCGGTGGAACGTTTTCCAGGGCTCTGGTTCTGGGGGCAAGGGGCCTAGAGGGTATCCCTGGGTGTTGCCAGAGGGTTGACTTCCAATGCCCAAGGGAAGAGACAACAGAGCCCTACTGGCATCCACCCCCAGCACCCAGGAAGGAGACAGAAAGCCAAAGGCAGGGGGCCATTTACCCCGATGCAGACTCTAACCCTGTCCCAGGTCCCAGAGACTCACGATCTCATCCTCCACGTCCCGGTGGAACTGGTGCTGCTCGCGGGAGGCCTGCAGGCGCCGGCAGCGCTCCTCCATGGGCTGGCACAAGGCCCTGAACTTCTCCTCCACTGCCCTCGAGGTCCTCTCCACCTCCCCCGCACCCTGGTCTTCCTGGGCCAGCGCTTTTGCCTGCGCCTGGATCGCCTCCACCTCCTTCTCTCGCACAGCCATCTCCCTTTCCAGCATCTGCCAACCGGAAGAGGAAGCAGATGTTAGCACCGTGCTTCCACCTTCAAAGTCAGCAGAGACACTAGTCTATATCAAGCTGATCATGAATTCTTATCCATACAGCTCAACCCAGGGAGAGTATCTCTTCCTCGCCTACATCAATGGATCTCAAACTTCAATATATCTAAGAATCCAGGGGGTGTGCTATCTGTGCCAGTAATCAACTTATGGTCTCTTGGTCTTCTCCAATCCATCTCAGTTTCAAGTACACCTTTGCCCATTTTGAGTCTTGGAACCTGACCCTGTAAAGACTTTTCCTTGGTCCGCTGGTGCAATACTAGGACTTGTCCACAGAGGGCGCTGGAGGGACACCACTATGAAAAGGCGAGGCATGGGCTTCTATTTATGGTTCCAGCCTGTTTTTCTTCTAGCTCCTATAGGAGACGTGGTGGCTCTTACCCTACACCAAGTTTTGCTGGCATCCCAGTGCCATGCCGTCCAGCCTTGGCCTGCCAGCTTCAGACCTCTCTGGTTTGTGATACCCCAGCAAATTTCTATGCCATCCAGCAGGCCTGTGCCTTCTCTAACAAGGTCTGAAACTCAGCCTTGGGGTAGGGAGAGGGCATCTCAGTCCTTCCTGGGGACCCCCTCCCCAGTCCTAGGGACCTAACTCTTCCCTACATTTGCTATTCCTGTATTCATTAGAGCAGGGGTCAGCAAACCCTGTCCCTTGCCTGTTTTTGTAAATAAAGTTTTATTGGCACACACCACACTATTCTTTCTTACACATCACCTGTGGCTGCTTTTACCCTACAAGGACAGAGTTGAACAGTTACGACAGAGACTGTTGCTGTTGTTAAATCACTAAGTCATGTCTGACTCTTTGCAACCCCATGGACTGCAGCACGCCAGGCTTCCCTGTCCTTCACCATCTCCGGGGTTTGCTCAAGTTCATGTCCACTGAGTCGGTGATGCCATCTAACCATCTCATCCGACAGAGACTATATGACCCTTAAAACTCAAAATACTGGATTTGTTTGGATTTTTCCACAACATCTTAGAGAAAGCGGGATGAACTTTTTGGCCAACCCAATATCATTTGGCCATTTACAGAAAAGTTTTTTTCTGATCCTTGCTTTGGAGTACTTTTTACCCCATTGGGAGGTAACCGCCTTTTATTAATTAAGAGTTCTTTCCCCTAAAATTTCCTTGTTCAAGTTAGAATGTGCTGTCCATCTCCCAACTTTACTCTGACTGACACACATTCCTAGAGATTCCAACACTGGTGACCCATGGAAATTGCTTTGAGAGATGCCAGTTAAGAAGTCTGTGAGGCCTGGGCACGGCCTCGTGAATCTCAGAGCTGCTGACTCCCATCTCCTCATTTCCCGCTCACCAGCCCCACCAAAGGCCCGCGGCGTACCTGCTGCTTCTTGAGCAGGATGTTGACGCTGGTGAGGTCCTTGCCGTAGTCGTCCGAGTGCAGCTGGGCCTGCAAGCTCTCCAGCCAGCTCTCCAGGGCGGAGCAGCTCTGGGCAAACAGCTCAGCTCGGTTGGCATCAAAGAGGCTGCGGGCTTTGGCCTGGGTGGTGGTCTCCAGCTCGTCCCAGCGCCGGTGCAGGTCCTCCAGCTTCTCCCACACCAGAGCTTTCAGCTCAGGCTTTTCCAGAGTCAGCTCCCGCCCTTCCTGGGTGTGCGACAAGGAAGGGGTCAGTGTCAGAATTAGATGCCACTGGACTTCACGGGCCAGTAGCAGAACGAGATCCAAAGGACAGCAGAGACCTGAAGTGAGGGCAACCACACCAAGTTCTCGGGTGTTCTCCAAGCTTCCTGAACTTCCCTGCCCTCGCTGCTGAGTAAACCCTCCGGGCTTCTTCAAGGTCAGAACTTATCTTGGTTCAGAGGCCATTGCACTCTCTCCTTATTGTGAGTTCTGGTGTCTCGTGGTGCTTGTGGTGCCCAGGGGCACACTGCACACGGTCACACGTCACTGGCCATCATTTCACGTTTCTCAGCTCATCCCCCTTCACCGAGCGAGTCTCGCCTGGTTTCCCCACTCCCATCCTTTCTGCGTGGGGACTCTGGTTTCTGGGACGGTGAGGCCAGCATGGTGTGGTCCGCATGCCAGGTGGCCTGGATGTGCCAAGGAGTTACTGCCCCCTGAAGCGGCCCTCAACCAGCAACAGGAAATTGGTGGATGAATACTGGGCGTGCTTGCTTTGGCGGGGATAACTATGTCTGTTCCACACGGTCTCCCAGGTGTCCCATGACGACTGAGCGCCAGGTGCCCCCTGGGTCACCGGCATGGTAGTGGACCCTTCGCTGACCGCCTTCCCTTCTCCACCTCGTCTCCCCACCCCCTACTGGCTTCCCTGGATCACCTCCCATGGAAGCGGCTTGCGCTGGAAGCCCTGCTACTAGGTAAACAGAACCGAGACACTGCCTTCAGGCCGTTTTCCATATGCTGCCAGGATGAAGAGCGCCAGAGCCAAGCTCAGCTGGGTAACTTCACACACCCTCTTGTGCAGTCCTTACGTGGTGATCCGGGTTTTTCATGTCCCAGCCCACTTTCACCCCCATAGCCCCTTCACACATCCTGTGCTCCTGCCAAAAGGACTTGCATCCTTGCCCCCATACAGGTGCCCCATGTCCACACCCCTGGTTTCCGGTTTCTCTACCAAGAAACATCTTTCCCCCAACATCTCTGCCTGTACAAATTCTACCCATCCTTCATGAACTTCCCTGCAGGCTCCTGCTTCCAGGATTCCCACATCTCCTCTCTCCTTAGCTTACTGGGCTCTCTCTGATTACATTCCTCATGTTCTGCTTCGGGCTGAATTTGGCAGTTTATGTGCATGTCTCAGATCCTGGCTCCAGCGTCATCCCTTGAGGGTGGAGCACGCAGTGGAATCACCTTTGTTCCCCATTCAGCGGCGAACACCAGGCCTTGCACCAGGCCTAGCACCGAGTAAATATTTGCCGAACAAATGAAGAAACCAGATCCACACTGGTCTCCTCCTCTTCCCAACCGTCACGCCCTTGAGGGAAGGAAAGAGTCTTTTATGTACCTTGCAGTACCTAGCAGAGCGCTGAGCACACAGGATGTTGTCCAGGAATACCCACTGAGTGGAAATTAAGTTTTACCTGTGCTCAGCTCTTGAAGAAGAGCTGGGTGTGGAGACCAAGTGCCAGGAAAGCAAGACTCTAAAGCACCGTTGACAAACTGCGGCCCAAGGGCCAAATCTGGCCCACCACTTGTCTTTATAAATAAAGTTTTATTGGAACTCAGCCGCGCTCATTCATCTATGTATTCTCTTTGGCTGCTTTGTGACACTGGCAGAGTCAAGTAGTTGCAGCAGAAACTGTGTGGCCCATACAACCTAAAATATTTACTTCCTGCCCCTTTTACAGAAGTTTGCTGACCCTGTTGAAGAGTATCATCCTCTTCTGGACCAAGAATAGATATCATGCTGACCCAAAGCTGCAGGCCGCATGTGTGCTAAGTTGCATAGTAGTGTCTGACTCGTTGTGATCCTATGGACCACAGGCCATCCATTGTCCATGGGATTCTCCAGGCAAGACTACTGGAGGGGGTTGCTGTGCCCTCCTCCAGGGGATCTTCCTGACCCAGGGACGGAACCTGTGTCTCTCACGTCTCTTGCATTGGCAGGCGATTCTTTACTACTAGTGCCACCTGGGAAGCCCAAGCTGCAGGCTGGCTCCCTGCTGATTTGTCCTTTTTCAAAGTTTTGGAGTCACTGGCCCATAGGCCTAAGACATTTGTCCTCTAGACCTTGGAGGTTTGGCTTCTAGGGCTCCATGATCTCTAAGCCTGATCCTGAAGCTGGGACCCTCCCCTGCACAGAGGCTGGGATGCTGACGGCAGGAGGCCCCGGACGCTCCCTTCTTGCTGCTGCCGTCCCTTTGCTCACCTTGTCCACCTTGTCCAGCCAGTCTTTGTTGGCGGCCAGCTCGGCCATGAACGCCTGGTGCTTCTGCCACTTGGTGTGCAGGTTGCGGGCCTCGTCATAGGACACGTCCTGCGCCGTCAGCATCTTCTCATCAATCCAGAGCTTCAGCTGGACAGGGTGGCGAGCGGGGATGGAGGAGGGCAGAGAGCATTTCAGAGGGAGGGTAGCGTGAGGCTAGAAGGGGCGAGGGTGCATCGGGGGAGCTGGGGGACGCCGGGAGAAGCCAGGCAGGGGTTCACTTGCTCAGCTGACACTGCAGGGGCCTTATTCTAGGCTCAGAGAGTGAGAGTGCTGTGGGAAAGGGGTGGCCAGGCAGTGTCAGAGGTGACGCGGGGGCAGGGAGCTTCACCTCGTGACAGTCTTGTAAGAAGTGCTGCTGCTCTCGGTTGTCCCGAAGACGGCCCAAAAGCTGCTGCACTGCTTCTTGATTCTTCTTGTGTCTGAAATGACAGGCCTTTGTGGAGCCCTTGAACTTGCTCTGAAAGGGTTACGACCCTCTAATTCAGCAGTCCCCAACCTTTTTTGGCACCAGGGATTGTTTTTGTGAAAGACAATTTTTTTTCCATGGGCCAGGGTGGGTGCGGGGGATGGTTTGGGAATGATTTAAACACGTTACATTTACTCTGCACTTTATTTCTATTATTATTGCATTGCTGCACCTCAGATCATCAGGCATCAGATCCTGGAGGTTGGGAACCCCTGTTCTATCTAACCTAGATGCTTTCGGTCCTCCTCCTATGGGGACAATACCTTCCAGGAGAACCACGTGACAACCCAGGAATCCTGAGGTCCAGTGTCTGGCTACCTTAGGGGCTTCATTTCACCCCAGTGTCAGGGAGGCAGAACTTCTCCACCCAGAAGCTCTGCAACCACTTGGTTCCTCCTTCTCTAGGTTTGGTCAGCTCCTGACCCCCGTCTGTGGATCTGAGTGCCGTGTTCATCCCGTTTGCACCTGGTTCCCTTTAGGGCCCCCCCACCTGCCCACCGTCCTCACGGTACCTCCTCTCCACCGAGTCCGCCTTCTCCTGGATCTTCTCTGCATGGACGTTGCCTTCTGACACCAGCTGGCGTCCGGCTTCCAGAAGACCACGGATCCGCTCACCGTTCGCCTCCATGGTGCTCATGAAGTCTTCCAGCTTTTTAATGGTGGCATCGGCTGCCTGGAGGGTCCCTGGCATCTCCGTGTGAGACAAGACATACTCCTGTGGGAGGGGAGACACTGAGCTCACTGCCCAGCTTCCCAGAAGGAATCTTCGAAGGGCGGCCATCTGAGACATGGACGCTGCCCAGGGTGGGACAGGAGACTGGCTCAGAGACAGAGGGATGGTACTGACTATGTGGAAATCTCAGGTTAAAAGGGAGCTGGGCTGGAGTGCCTTCAATGCTCCAAATCCTGCCCCATCTTATTGATAGCTGCTGTTTACATTTCCTTAATAGTTATGACAAGCTAGGTTTTCTATTTCTTCTTATGTCAGTTTGGTCAAGTTACATTTACATCTTTTTTTTTTTCATTCCTTTTTTTTTGGTGGGGGCCACACCTCATGGCATGTGGAACTTTCCTGACCAAAGATCAAACCTGTGCCCCTTGCAGCAAAAGTGCAGAGTCTTAACCACTGAGCTGCCAGGGAAGTCCCTCACCCTTTTGGCTGTGTTCCCCCTGCTCATCCTGTTTGCTCAGCTATTCCACCTGCTGCCATTTCTCTCCCCATCCATCAGTCCCTCACATTCCCCTGACCCACTTCTTCCTGGTTCGGACGCTGCCCCCCGGACTCTTACCTGACTGCTGAGTACGCCTTCGGCCTGGCGAGCATCCCGCAAGAAGCCCTGGAAACCGTGGGCCTGGGCCAGGCGGCCTTGCCGGCTCTCCCACATGCGGCCCAGCTCCTCCCAGCCAGTTCCCAGTGCTTCCAGTCGCTGCCGCAGGAAGAGGCACTGGGGATCAGCCTGGTCCCGGGTCACCTCCTCACCCACAGCCCGCAGCTGGCTGTACTCGCTCCGGGCCCGTTCCACCTCTCCCCGCAGGGCTGCGTGTTGGGCCAGGAGGGCCTCGGCTTCAGGCAGGGTGGCAGGTCCTTCTTCAGAGGCCACGGAGGTCTGCGTGCGGCCGAGCCAGGCCTGGAAGTCATCCAAGCTGCGCAGGAAGTCCTGCAGCCGCCGCGCCTCGCCCAGCGACTCCTCTCGCCGCCGCATGGTGGCCCTGAGGTCCTCCCAGCCGGCCTGCACCTCTCCAAGCCGGGCGTTGATGGCAGGGGCTTGGGCAGGGTGGCCAGCAGCCAGGGCATTTGCCTCTCGGGTCAGTTCGCCCACCCGGGCGGCGATGGCCTCCAGGTCCCGCTCAGTGCCAGCCAGCTTGCGCTGCAGCGCCAGCACGCCAGCCAGGTCATTACCCAGGCCCTGGGTGGACTCAATGACCTTGGTCTTTTCTCTCATCCAAGCCTGTGTCTCCGTGCACTCTAGGTGGTAGTTCTGGATGCTCAGGGCTGACGTCAGGGCCGCCTTCTTGCCGTCCGCCAGAGACCGAAACTGCTGCCACCTGAGGGCCGAGGGGGTGTCTGGAGTTGCTCAGCTTCCCTGCCCTTTCCAGGTATATTCTGCAGCCTCTTCCTGCTTCTCTCTCCCTTGATTTATGCTACCACCTGCTGTTTGCAGAGGCTGCTCCCCACTCGTCTGCCCTCAACTCCTTGTCTGCCCCCAGTCCAGGCCCAAGCCTCTTCAAACGACCTTTTTTTGGTGTTGCTGTTTAATCGCTGTCATGTCTGGCTCTTTGCGACGCTATGGACTGTATAGCCTGCCAGGCTCCCCAGCCCATGGGACTTCCCAGGCAAGAATACCAGAGTGGGTTGCCATTTCCTTCTCCAGGGGATCTTCCTGACCCAGGGATCGAACCTGCATCTCCTGCATTGGCAGGTGAATTCTTTACCACTGAGCTGCCAGGGAAGCCCCAGGCAACCTTTAACCCATTTCCATCTCTTTCATCACCAGCCCCCTTCCCCTGGACATATTCCAGATGGCTTTCTCTCCTCGCCTTTAGCCTCCATCTCATCCCTACCGACTCCCTTCCGGCTGCCATCCTGTCTGCTGCGTGCTTTCTCACCCCACCTGTGGTTGAGCTGCTTCTGGGTGTTGACAATGCTGTCCTTCCCTGGCGGGTTGGCCTTCAGCAACTGTTCTGCGATGTCATTCACGGCAGTAATTCGTGCAGCAAGTGCGTTCATTTCGGGCTCCAGGGTCTCAAACCTGATGGGTGGAAGAGCTGGAGGTGAGCGGCAGGAGGCAGCGGTGCACTGGGCCACCTCCCTTAGGTGCCCAAGAGAACTCCTCTCTGTCAACATGAGGTTTATGTATAGGGGCCTCTGCATCTCTTCCCTACATGGTTCACAGCATCTGTGGATCAAGGGGGAGCCCCCCACTCCCACTAATCAACTAGAAAAACTGTCACCTCTAGAGCTGCTCAAAAACGTGCTGAAAATTAAAGGTCAGGAACAGCTGGACAACAAGTCAAACTAATCCCTAGCAGCGGACCTCACCCTTCAGCACAAGCTCCCTTATTCCTCCTGGGACTTACCCCTTAGCTGCCTACGTGGGTCCCACCTTACTAATATGTGTTAAAAGATGAACTGATCATGGCATCCGGTCCCATCACTTCATGGGAAATAGATGGGGAAACAGTGGAAACAGTCTCAGACTTTATTTTTGGGGGGCTCCAAAATCACTGCAGATGGTGACTGTAGCCATGAAATTAAAAGACGCTTACTCCTTGGAAGAAAAGTTATGACCAACCTAGATAGCATATTCCAAAACAGAGACATTACTTTGCCAACAGAGGTCCATCTAGTCAAGGCTATGGTTTTTCCTGTGGTCATGTATGGATGTGAGAGTTGGACTGTGAAGAAAGATGAGCACCTAAGAATTGATGCTTTTGAACTGTGGTGTTGGAGAAGACTCTTGAGAGTCCCTTGGACCGCAAGGAGATCCAACCAGTCCATTCTGAAGATCAGCCCTGGGATTTCTTTGGAAGGAATGATGCTAAAGCTGAAATTCCAGTACTTTGGCCACCTCATGAGAAGAGTTGACTCATTGGAAAAGACCCTGATGCTGGGAGGGATTGGGGGCAGGAGGAGAAGGGGACGACAGAGGATGAGATGGCTGGATGGCATCACTGACTCGTTGGACGTGAGTCTGGGTGAACTCCTGGAGTTGGTGATGGACAGGGAGGCCTGGCGTGCTGCGATTCATGGGGTCGCAAAGAGTCGGACACGACTGAGCGACTGAACTGAACCGAACCGAGGACTAAAAAAATTTAAGTGATAAGTAAGTGAAGCATATCTTTCCCCAGAAACATTTCATATTTTCCTAGAGCAGATTCTGCAAATGGGTCAGACAGTAAATATTTTGGGGCTTTCCTGGTGGCTCAGATGGTAAGGAATCTGCCTGCAATGCGAGAGACCCAGTTTTGATCCCTGGGTCAGGAAGTAAATATTTTAGGTTTGGTGAACCATTTGATCTTTCTCACATGTATTCAGCCAGGCTGTTTTAATGCTAAGGCATCCTTAATGCATCCTTTAATGCTAAGGGATGATATGTAAATGAATGGGTATAGCCATGTTCTGATAAAGCTTTATTTATAAAAACAGGCTGAGGCTCAATTTGACACAGGGGTGGTACCTTCCTGACTCCTGTCATGGGATATCTTGAAAACAAGAAAAAAAAATCTTTCATTATATTTTAAAAACCACCAAAAAATCTGACTACAGTTTGAGTAGTAGATGATATCACGGAATTCCTAATTTTGTTTTATCTGATAATGGTATTGTGGGTGGTTCTATGAGAAAAACATGCTTTCTAAATTTTAAGATTTCTTATTCTGTAAATAAAGCTACTTTATGAGAGATTAATCTGTGTCTCTGTCTAAAAGGCTTATAACTTCAAAGGCTTAGCTATTTTAAGTCTGCACAGACAGTGATAAAACAATTTACTCATATCACAAACTTCTATGTTCCTGGAAAGTACAGGGGTGAAATGTTCCCATTGGGGATTTGCTTTTGAAAAGGAAAATCAGTCTAACAGAGCATGATGCTGATGATTATTGAAATCTGGCTGAGTCTGTTGAATAAGGTTTCTATTTCTGAGTATGTTTAACATTTTTCATTAAAACCAAAAACAGACGCCTGCTAAGACTCAAAGTAGGGTAGCAGGAGCAGGCGGGTTATGGCGGGACCTCACCCCACACGCTGGCCCCCAGCTCACAAGGCCAGTCTGGAGGCGGGGGGGGGGGGCGGGGGCAGGGGGCAGGGCGCCTACCTCTGCTGCACGACCTCCAGGTCTTCCAGGCGCTCGGGCAGGGCGAGCCCGTTGAGCCACTGCTCCTTCTCCTCCACCCAGAGCCCGCAGGCCCCGGCCTCGCTGAGCATGGTGTAGAGCGCCAGGGCGGCCTCCAAGGCGCGGGCACGCTCGCCCGCCCGGGCCCGCAGCTCCTCGTAGTGCCGCTGCAGGGCGGGCACGCGGCCCTGCACCTCGGGCGCGCGGCTCAGCGCGAGCGGCAGGGCGGCCGCCTGCTCCCTCAGTGCGTCCAGCGTGGGCCGGTGGCCCCGGATCTCTTCCTCCAGGGCCCGGTGCTGCCGGGCCAGGGCCTGCGTGGAGAACTCGTCGTGCCCCAGCTCAGGGCTGGACACCAGGCGTAGCGCATCCACCAGCCAGGCCTCCATGTCGTTGGCGTCCGCCTGGAACTGGTAGAGGCTGGCGGCCTGGGCGAGCCGCTGGGCCCGCTCCTCCGCCAGGGCTTCCAGCCGCTCCCACTGGGCTTGGAGCTCGGCGGTGCGGGCGGCTGCCTGGCCGGCCCCAGGGTGGCCCTCAGCCACTAACTGCTGGCCCTGCTCCAGGGTGAGCTTCAGGGGCCCCAGGCGGCCGCTCATCTCGCCCCGCAGGGCGGTGTGCTTGTTGAGCAGGCGGAGGACGCCGGTCAGGTCCCGGCCGGTTTCTGCCGAGGCCAGGAGGTGCTGCTGTTCCCGCACCCAGGCCTCGGCCTCGCCCACCTCCCAGAGGAAGCGCCAGAGCCGCCGGGACTCTTCCAGCCGGGCCCTGCGAGCCGCTGCCAGTTCGCACAGCGACTCATAGCTCTTCTCCAGGGCAGCCACCCGCTCCGACACCAGCTGGGGGTCACAGGGTTTGTACTCTGCAAAGGTCACACCAGAGGGCCAAGAGCTGTGGCCCAGCCCTCCGCCTCTTGTGTGTGCCCCCCAGTTCTAACCCCCTCACCCCACACCTCTCACTCTGCCACCCACCAACCACCCATCGCCTTTCCTGTCCCCAGGTTCTTCCCGTCTTGCTGCTTCGGCTCTTACTGTCCTCCTTCCAGCCCCTCCCTTTCCCAGTCCCTTCCCCCGCTGTCACCTTTCCCGGGGTCGCAGAAGCGCAGCGCAGAGGCGCTGACCGCCCGCACCCTCTCGGCCTGCACGGCGATGTCGGCTTCCACCAGCTCGTGCAGCTGCAGCAGGTCCTCCACTCCCGTCAGGTGTTTGCCCAGGTCTTGGGACTGCAGCCGGCCCTGTGGGGCACGCCGGGCATGTCGATGCCCGTCTGAGAGCTGCACAGTTCCCTCTGAGCTGAGGCTCTTGCCCCACCCCACACGCGCGCGCGCGCGCACACACACACACACACACACCCCTCGCCCTGTCTTCCAAGGATCAACCACACAACCTGACTCTTTGGGCAGCTCCACTTGATCGCACCCACGTGAGCAAGCCTGCTTCCGTCCGTCCGTCGGCCTTCACTCACACACATAGGGACCCCTGAGCTCTGTCCTGGCACCCTGGCCTCTGCACTCAACTCCCCTCCTGCGGAACGACTTTCTTACTAAATCCTGCTCCAGGAATCTCTGCGCTGACTCATTTTCTCAGCCCCAGAATTATCCCCGCCCTCCTATGGTCGCGGCTCCATCCCCAGCCCCCCAGAGAACGTCATTGTCTCTCCTGGCCTATCCGGGTCCCCATCTCTCGCCTGGATCACTGCAACAGCCTCGGACTGGTCTCTCAGCTCCCACTCTGGCTGCCCACAGCCCTTCTTCAAATAGCAGCCAAAGTGACATTTTTAAAAAATGTGAAAATGCAGAATCATGTCTCTCCCCCTTTTCAAAACCTTCTAAGCACCTTCAGTGCTCCACGTTACTCTGAGTAACACCCAAACTCCTTGACCAGGCCTGTGTGCCTTAAGTGAGCTGGCTACTTCCTCTCTGACCTTATCCCCTGTGCCCCACCCCCCTGGCGCCTGTTCTTACTGTCCCCGCGGGCCTCCCTTCTCATTGGAACGTGCCACACATGAGCAGGCCCAGGGCCTTTCTGTTCCTTTGGCCTGGAACATTCTTTCCTCAGAGCTCCACTCTGCTCTCAGCATAAAAGGCATTTTTCAGGGAGGCCGTCCTGGACCACTCCATCACATGGCCTGTTGCTGTTTCCTCATAGGTTTCACACCCAGCTGCTATATTGTTTATGGACAGGCCAAGGGTTTTATCATCAGTCTCCTCCCCCTGGAACGTGAGCCCCACGAGGACAGGGAGCAGTCTGCTTATCTGAACCGAGGACAGGGCCCCAAACTGGTGTACACTCTGCAAAGACCTGGCTGAGCAGCTGAGGGAACCTGCTCATCGCCACCCCCCAGCACGGTCCCGACCATCTCGGCCCGACCGCAGCATCTGCGGGTACCTTCATCTCTTCCATCCAGTCCATGAGGTAGAGCAGGTCCTGGAACACCTTCTGCAGCTCCAGGTTGAGGAGGAGCCGCTCCCGCCGGGCGGCCACCATCTGCCGCAGGAAGTCCCAGAGCCGTGATACATTGTGCTGCCGCGCGGCGATGCGCTTGATGTCATGGTAGCGCTCAGCGGCCAGCTCTGCGGCCACGGCGTCCACCGCCTGCACCCGGCCGCTGTAGGCCACGATGTCCGTCTCGATGGCTTCGTGCTTCCGCACCGCTGCCTCCACGGCGGCCAGCTCCAGGCCGAAGTTGTCCTGGGGCGGGGCAGGGAGGGAGGTCTGGGGGCTGGGGGCCACCGCTCTGCTCACCCCCTGCCCTCCCTAGAGCACTTCTGCTGCAAGACACCAGCTCCAGGGGGTGGTTCTAGGCGTCCCATCTGTCCCACCCCATCCTGGCTCATCAGCCCTATTCCCGTTCAAGCCTCCAGTTCCCGGGTTCTTGGTCTGCTCATCTGAGCCATGGAGTTCTTGTTTCATTAGCTCCCCACGCGGCAGGGCTCCTTATCCACCTCTGTCTCTCTAACTCCCCGTGTCTCCAGACCTGCCTGGGTGGGCCAGGAGCGCCGTGCGTCCTACCTGGGACACCAAGCGCTGGTTCTCACTGAGCCAGGTCTCCCGCATGGCAGCCTTGCGGTCGAAGCGGGCGGCCAGCTGCTCCAGCTTCTCCTGGCGGATGAGCTCTGTGCGCAGGGCTAGCTCGCGCTCGTGCTCGGCTTTCTCGAGCCGCTCCCAGGCCTGCAAGGTGGAGACCGTGGAGACCAGGTTAGCGCCCAGGAACCAGGGCTTAGGAAGTGAGGGTGGGGAGGGCTGAGGGGGATTGGGGGTGGTGCGCAGGGTGGGTCCCAGGGCAGCTCGGTCTAGTGGGTCTGTGGAATGCGATCAGATGCCTGTGCAGGGAAGTGTGAGGAGCCGGGCAGGTGGTGGCTGTGCCACAGAACCACGTGAGAAACACGTCTGCTGGGGACAGAGATGGGAGGGGCGTGGGGACGAGTGGAAATCGCTGGACTTGTCTGCGGTGGTGGGACTGGGGGGTGAAGTCTGTTACTTCTGTTAATCTTACGTTGTTTGTGAAAAAAAAAAATGAAATAAAAGTAGGGCCAGAGATCTGGGGACATGCTGAGCAAGATAAGGGGCTGGGATCTAATTTTCGTAGAGAGACAGACGGAGGCAGAGGGGAGGACGTGCGGGACTGGGAGAGGTCATGGGAGTCCATGACCACGGGAGTTCCATGGGGGGCAGCCGGGCTGAGGGTTCAGGTGGGGACAGGAGGGGCTGCTGCTGAGGGTGGGTCGACCGGGACACAGAAGGGAGGCTGTGGACCTTGTTGATGTCGGAGATGAGCCGGCCCTCGCGGGGCGTGTAGACCTTCTGGTTGTTGGCCCGCAGCTTGCTCTGGATGGTGAAGAGCAGCACTTCCAAGTTGCCTTTCTCGGTGAACCTGAGGCAGGAGGCCGAGTCGGGTCAGAGGCAAAGCCCTTGAGGGGCCTGGGGTCTCATTATGTTTCAAAATGAAGTGTCTCGTGTTGCTTTTCTTCTCGGAAAAGCTTTGTGGGAAAGCCAGAAAATCCTGGCAAAATCCTCGTTTAAAAAGAACCTAATTTTATTTATTATTTTTTAAGGATTTACTTTAATTAACTGATTGGACCGTGCTGGACTCCAGTTCTTTAGCTGCAGTATTCGAACTCTTAGTTGTGGCATCTGGGATCCAGTTCCCTGACCAGGGATAGAACCAGGCCCCCAGCATTGGGACTGCGAAGTCCTAGGACCACCAGGGAAGTCCCAAGAACCTAATTTTGAAACAACTGAAAACTACACAGACGCAAGCACCGTCCCCCTGGGCAGGCGAGTCTGCAGACGGGATCATATGAGAACCATGACTAACATTTGTTGAGGACTCGCTCGCTGACCGCCAGGCCCTGCTTTCAGGGCTTTGCATACATTAACTCTTAGCTCTCACTACATGCTCCCATAACCCTCATTTTCCCGATGAGAAAACCGAGGCACAGGCAGGCTAAATAAGATGCCCAATGCTCACCAGGGCTAGATGGCAGAGCTAAGATTTGAACTCAGGTACTCTGAACCTTGGTCGCTTAACCCTTTGCTCTCTGCTGTCTTCTATTATGTTCCATGGACATCTTTTCAGGTCAATAAACACGTTTCTTCAATATTGTTTTCAGTGGCTGTCCCATGACTTATTTTTCTTTTACAAAGGTCACCTTCGTGAAAATCCTTAAAGCTACATTTTTGTTTAATGCCCAGAAGAGGACTTTCTGGGTCAAAGGGCACACCTCAAATCATTCCCCGGAAAGCGCAGAAAAGGGTGTTTCTGGAATAATACTAGTTTTGGAGCCAAAACACGTTAACTCCGAAAGAGGTCACAAATAAAAAATCGAAGTTTTAGCATGTTCTGTGTAGAACTGCCCAACAGTCAAGCCACACTTCAACAGTCGACTGCTAAAATACATAAATGATAAGAAGCTGTGCAGCGCGGAAGTGACAAGCCACACACCTGTATTGCCAGCAGTGACCACCTGTCAGGTCCAATGCCCTGTCCTTAAACTAGGATTGGGTTGTTGCAACACCCAGACCAATCTTATCTGAGCGGACTGCACCAGCTCTATGTACTACAGCAATCATTTCCATAGCATGATTTCGTGTAATGGATAATTATTTTTTAAAAAATTGCTTTGGTGCTGCTCCTGGCACTCTGAGCTGGGGGAATGAGCAGCCACTGAATTTCTGTGCTGCCAAATTTCTCTCCCAAAAGGCCCCCCTAATTTAGGCTTCCTGTGTGTGAGCACAGCTCAGGGCAGGCCAGCCGAGGCTGGGTGACGCCCAGGGACACCTACTTGGGTGGCTTCTCCACGGTGCGGTAGGAATTAAAGGACTGGAGCTGGTTCTGGACTCCGCTCAGGGAGTTGGCCAGCTGCCGGTCATTGAGGGTCACGATGGTCTGCTCGATCCACTGGAGCAGCTCGGAGGCCAGGGATTCATACTTCTCCACCAGGCGCTCTGCCTCCATGGTGTGGTCCAGCACCTGTGAGACCGCGACGTGGGGTCACCGGCCCAGCCCTCCCCTGCCCCTGCTTCAGGGGAACAGGACCCCAGGTCAGGCCTCCTCTGGACTGTACACCCATCAACCCCATGCTGGAGTGTACCTTGCCAATTCTTTTGCCTTCCACGGCCAGGGCTTTCATCTTGGAGAAGTAGTGGTAGTAAGTAGCCACATAGGTAATAATTGATTTCTCATCTGGTTGGTCCACATTCACATCTGAGAAAAAGGATCACTCAGGTCAGACAAAGATTAGAATCCTGCCTCCCAGAAGTAGGCCCACAATCTGAATCACTTACTCCAGTCCCAATCCCAATCACTTACTCCCCTCCCAGCTCCACGAGGTTATCTCTCCAGCTCCCTTCAGAGGAAAAATGACAGATTAACCATTTGGACTAAAAGGGCATGAAAAGCTAACTTCTTTCCTCTAAGAAACAAGCAGAGAATAAAACCCAGATGCCCAAAGAGGCTTTTACCCAGTTTTCCCAATGGGGAGACCAAAAGGAGTTGCTTGGAGGAAGAGAGACAAGAAACAGCATTCCTACTTGGGGCTGGATTGTGGGCTTGTGGGCTGGAAAAATGTCCAAGAAGTCATGCAGTTTAGGGGCACCAAGACAGAAGGCACGAATGAAGCCTGGGATGTCCAGAGGGATGGACCCAGGGAGCCCTGGGAGCAGGGACAGAGGCCAATTCTCAGGGCCATCTCAGGACACAGGCATGGCTATTTCTTCTTTTTTAATTAAAAAAATTATTTTCGGCTGCACCTCACAGCATGCGGAGCTTCCCTGATCAGGGGTCGAACCCTCACCCTCTGCAATAGAAGAAGAACCTTAACCACTGGACCACCAGGGAAGCCCCCAGCATGGCTATTTCTGACCCCACTCTCAAAGTTCAGTTGTGGGCCCAGGACGTGAGTGTCCTTCAAGCCATACTAGCGTCTACCTCGAGGACAGCAAGGCTGACTATGACTTGAAATCCCCAGGTTCTCTTAATTAGGCCAGATTGTATCCTACCTCCAGGGAAGACTGAGACTAGAAGCCCTCCTGACCACCTTGGCCGACCCACAGCCAGGTGGGAGCTGTGAAAATCACCTCAGAAAGTTACAGGACACTAAGTTGTTTTTTTTTTTTTTAGGACACTAAGTTTTACTTCCACGTTCTTTATCATCACTATGCTTCTCAAATGCTCTCCAAGGAGACTTGTGTTTGGCCTGCTTCAATCATTGTTAAGCTGATATTTGTCATTTTGGACTAAGAGGGCATGGGAAAAGGGGCTACTGGTGGGATGGAAAACAGGGAGAAAACAGCCAAGTCCCAAATCTGCCCAGGGAACCTCAGAAGGAGCATTTCCAACAAGGAAATGCTGGAAATTTCCTTGGCCCTTCTGTCCTGCTCTTTTCTGTACCAAGACTGTTCTCTGCTCTCCCAGGGAGGCAGCTCAGGAAACAGGCTCTAGAGCTAGGCTGCCTGAATTCAAATCTCAGCTCCTTCAGCAGTGTGACCTTGGGGGAGTCACATAATCTTTACAGAACCCTGTTTTTTCTTCCATAAATGGTGTAATGATGAAACTGATTTCAAAGAGGGGTGTTGTGAGAATTCAGTTAGTTAAAGCATGTCAGGTAGGTGGCACTAGTGGTAAAGAACACGCCTGCAGATGTAGGAGATTTAAGACAGGTGGGTTTGATCCCTGGGTCAGGAAGATCCCCTGGAGGAGGAAATGGCAACCCACTCCAGTCCTCTTGCCTGGAGAATCCCCATGGACAGAAGAGCCTGGTGGGCTTCAGTCCATAGGGTCGCAAAGAGTCGGACACGACTGAAGTGGCTTAGCACGCAAGCGCAATGTCAGGTACAGAACAAAGCCCGGTGGCCATTTCCAGTCTCATGGGCATTAGATCAGAACCATAGGGACCAACCAGCAGGGTCAACTGACCATGATACCAGTGCTTGGTGAGATCTCAAGGTCACAGAGCTTAATTTAGAACCCTAGAATTTTGGGGCCCTTAGAGACCTTGTAGACTAAGATTAATGTTTTGGCCACCCCATGGGGCATTGCAGGATCTTAGTTCTTCATGCCCCTTGCGTTGGGAGTGTGGAGTCTTAACTGCTGGACTGCCAGGGAAGTCCTTTTTTATTTTTATTTTTTTTAAATATTCTCATTTTAGAGGTGAGGAAACTGAGCCACAGAGAGGCCAAGCAACCAGCTCTGTGTTACAGAGCTGCTTCATGGAGGGCTGGGATAGAACCAAACCCCACACAGGGCTGCCTTTCTTCCTACACTGAAATAGAATTTTTATGCCATAAAATTCACCTTTTTGAAGTACACCGTTCCGTGGATTTTTGTATATTCACAGGGTTGTGCAACCATCACCGTGATCTAATTCCAGATCATTTCCATCACTGCCCCCCCCAAAGAAACCAGGTAAACCTCCAGCAGGGACTTCCGTTCTCCCCGCCCTCAGCTCTTGGCATCCGTCATCCACCTTCTGTCTCTAGCCCACAGCCGCTCTTTCACATAGCTCTGTCCCACCTTCAGGATCCAGCAGCTTCGTAAGTCCCAGCTCCTTCTCAGCCAGATTGAAGGCATTCTGCAGATTGTAGTGTGCATTACACTTCTTCAGGGACTCGAAATCCAGCAGGTCTGGCCTGGGTGGGGAGGGAATAGAGAAGGAATCAAGGGCACATGAGAGCCTAAAGAGGAAAAGGAAAGCCACCCCATCTTGATCTCTAAGTTCCCAAGCCCTCCACCCCCACTGCACCTCCCCACCTCGACTTCCCATCGCAAGACCTCTGTGCAGGAAGCACCCCCACATTCTGGGCTCTTCTCTGAACATTCACGCCTCCTGACTGCCGTGGAGCTCAGCTTGTCTCACTGCTTTGTCTACGTGTGTGTGCGGGCCCCTGGGTCATCAACCCATCCAGCAGCTCAGACAGGATGGCCAACCCCCGTCTTCTCACCGGTGTTTATGCACGATGGCGTTGAAGGCCAGCCCATCTCTCCAGCTGGTGGTGAAGTTGTTCACGTTGACATTGGGGTACCTATAAACAGAGGCCGGGATAGACAGTGAGTAGGCCTCCAGGATGGATCCGCAGCTCATAGTTCCTGGGCCCCCGTCCTTCCTTCCTACTGCACAGCCTTGGTGCATCCAGCCCTCCAAGGCCATGTTCTCTGGCAGCCTCACCCAGCAGTCTTCATCTGGCACCAGAGTAGCAAGGCATCCTTGGCTGACTTCTTCTCCTTGTTGTCTTCTGTTTCCACACTTATGTCTTGGATCTAAGAGGGAAGGAAGGAAGGAAGGCCCTCACTTCCTGAACAGCTTCCTTTCCGATAGCTCCTGGAGTTATCAGAGATGCTCAGTTATCAGAGATGTCCTGGAGTTATCAGAGATGCTCAGAAGCTCCTTAGACTCCTCAATTAGGGGCCTAGGGATACAGCCTAGGGCCTTTCTTCTCGGACTAATGACCACAGAACTCCAGGTCAAAAGGATTTGAGGCAGCAGAAAGGGGTGGGAATTCAGAAGAGGAAGTGCCTTGAAGGCAAAGATGCTGGTTCTTGCTGAGGGGAAAACTACAGGTGGAGAAGTGAACATTTCCTGAGAGCTGGGCTTCAAAGGTGAAGCTGATGGAGCTCTGCTTAGGGCTGGAAGGAGCAGGGAGTTACACTCAGGGTGTAAGCAGGCGATCAGGAGAGCTGTGATGGCATTAGGACCCTGGACTGGCGATGCTCAGAGCATAAGAAGGAGCTGGGTGGCTATTCTTTTGACAGAGGCGAGCAGAGTTTGAGGTAGAGGAGTGGACTGGTAACCAGACCCCAAATGCAGTTCTAACGCTCTCTGTGGTTTTTTGTGCCCCCAAATGTGGTCCTCCAGTGGACTAGGCAATGGTACCCGACTCCAGTCCTCTTGCCTGGAAAATCCCCTGGGCGGAGGAGCCTGGTAGGCTGCAGTCCACGGGGTCGCTAAGAGTCAGACACGACTGAGCGACTTCACTTTCACTTTTCACTTTCACGCACCGGAGAAGAAAATGGCAACCCACTCCAGTGTTCTTGCCTGGAGAATCCCAGGGACGGGGGAGCCTGGTGGGCTGCCGTCTATGGCGTCGCAGAGTCGGACACGACTGAAGCGACTCAGCAGCAGCAGCAGCAGCAGCATCGGACCAGGCCACAGGGAATTTGCCATAGCAGTTTGACAACACCCACGCTGGCCTCTGTGCTGTTTAATGATGAGGGTCCCCTGCCCCAGTGTGTGAGGTTCTGGGCCCCCCATGTGTGCAGTGACCATGGGAGATGCTGCACTGGTGTGCAGGGCACACGCCAGTTGACACCATGCGGGTACCTGGAATCGAAGGATGATGGTCCACACCAGCCCAAGGGTCAGGCGGTGGTTCCCGTCCACGATGTCATGTGAGCCCATGTTTTCCAAATGCACTTTTTGCTCCTTCAGGAACTGCAGCGCCTTGTCCACATTCTCCAGGCAGTGGATCCGCATGCGGCCCTTCGTGGGCTTTGGCTATGGAGGGAGGGGACACAAAGCCGTGGGCCTGTGGGCCTCCTCCTCCTCCTTCCCTCCTAGCTTTCCCGGGGCCCTGCCTCCTACGGCTTCCCCATGACCTCCCTCAGGAACACAGGCACCACCCGGGGAAGCTAAAGCTGAGTTGCAGATGAGGTTTGGAGCAGATTAAGATTCCCAAGGGAATTAATTGCACCCAGAGTGAGTGGGGAAAAAAAATGTTTTCAATGGGGCCACTGTTCCTGTCTCCCTGAAGCAATGTTCCTGGTTTAATCCACACAGCAAAGCCTCTCAAACTGAAACCATCCTCTGAGCAGAAGGCAGCCACTGCTTTCTGCTCTGTGGTGTCACTCTTCTCGCTCAGGGCCACCCCCAGGGCTTGTCCCCCTGGCCACTGTCTCTCAGGCCACCTCCTCCCTGGCGACCCCAGCTCACCAGCGTCTCCCCTGAGAGCACCTCGAGGAGCCTCAGGAGGTTCCGTCCGTCCCGGAGGTCGCTGTACAGGTCGCCCACCCGGCACGTCACCCGGGCCAGGTGCGAGTTGACCCACTTGGTGAAGGTTTTCTTCTGCACAGCTTCTCGCTCATCTGTGGCGGCAACATGGGGTCATTTCTGCCCTTCAAGAACCGGGAGCCTGCTTCTAAACATCAGTTGGTGGGGTTGGGGAAGTGAGGTCTGGGGAGGAGGAAGGGAAGGAATATAGCCGAGGGGAAAACCCACAACTTGAAAAGTCGGGAAATAAATTGGAATGAGTTCATGACCAGGGTCAAGAACAAAAATGAGAGACAGAGAGACGGAAAACAGGCTTTGAGAAGGAAGGATGAAAGAAATTACAGCAGGGGACATGCAGGGAAGGCCTGGGATCAGCGCTCTGCTGTGTATCAGTGGTGAAATCCTGTTGTTTAATCCATTAAGGCCTCACTTTTCTCATCTGTAAAATGGGCACATTACTTTCTCTTTCAACAAGTCATGGTGTTGACTGAGACACTGCATGTAAGATGCCGCACGAAATGTCTCCTGGATGAGTTACTGTTATTCAGGCATGATCTAACCCGAAGGAAAGAGTAAGAGTTGCTCCGGTCGGTCCAGCAGGAGCTATGGCTGTTCCCATTTGGTAGTGGGCAAAGGAGAGGGTATGGACTTCAATTACAGCAGCAGCTCTTCCAAGTGGTCATTAGAAGGATGTGACATTATAGAGCCTGCGGGTCTCCTGAGTCAGCCTGCCCTCCTGGGATAATTTAAAGAAAAGACGGGCTCCTCTATTTCTGGGCTGGTTCATTCAACTGGTTGCAAGAGGATCCTGTCCCAGGACACCAACATTCCAAAGTCAAGAGTGAATACATCATCGTGGAAGTTGGAAACAGGTAAAAAGTGAACCCGGGAAACACAGGGTGGGGCAGGGGAAAGCCAGGCAGAGTTCAGTGCCAATCTCACAAAAAGCGACGAGATGCCCACTGCCTGTCCACAGGGGGAGCTGCTGCTGAGAGACGGGATGCTGTTACATTTCCCAGAAAAACAAAAATTGAAATTATTATAAATGACATAGAGAATACCACTGACCCTGACACATTGGAGACGTTTACAAAGGTTTGTTGAATTGGACAGGAGTGTTAAGCCTTGGACCCCACATTTTTATAGCCTGGGTTTCAGTATATGAGTACATTCTACTCTTGCCTCATTATTTATGGTAATATCCACGACTGATAAATTAATTTCTTCCAGTAAAAAAAAAAGAAAAAATACAAATGACAAAGTGAGGGAAGAGGCTCAGCCCATTGGAAGTTGCTCTGGCCACTGGGATTTCCTCATGTCCCCCCTGGAGAGGCCCAGTGCAAGGACCCAACCCAAGTGGCCAGGGCTGAAGACTCACTTGTCTTTTCTTAGCACCAGCATCTCAGAAACCGAAAAGACTCACCCCTTAATCTCACATTCCTATGCACCTCACCCATAAAACACAGCGACACACCCATGTCTGTTCCTGTCTTTCTTACCTCCAACAGGGGACCTGGGACAACCTCAGCGTCCTACCAAGTGCTCAGAGGGCCTGATGCCCTGTGGGCCTCCTCTTAGGATCCACAGGCCCTGTGGGAGCCAGGGACCACCTGATCACCAGCCACGACTGGATCCAGGGAGTCTGCCCTCATGCCAGACACACGAGGCTGAGGCCATTTTGGCTCACAGGCAGCATAAAAGGGGGAAGATGTGGAAACAGGGGGCAGCTAGGAAAAAAAAAAATGTGCAAAGCCGACCACCAGCGACACAGCGTAACTTTACCAGGTGTCCAAAACATCCGCAGGCACACAGAACACCACGGCCCCCAGGAGAAACACACTGGCCTATGCGTGCTAGAGTGAACACAGCCGCCTCAGACCCATACTTGAACCCGTCTGCACCAGATCCCTTTGACACACTCCCCGGTTTCCACACACTCAAACACCCATTCAGAAATCCAGGACAGCAAAACGCCCTGGGCCCCTCCCCCGTTGGTTCAGTCCCCTGCCTCCTTCTCGGACCACCCCGGCAGGCGCGTCCTCCCCAACCCCCGAGAGTCTCAGGGAGACCGGGCCGCGCCTCCGCGCTCCGCGCCCCCGGGGACACACGCCCAGCGGGGCACCGCCGCCACTCCAGAGGGTCCAAGCCTCTCCGGCTCTGTCAGCGTCCGCGGATTTCCCGGCCACTTGTAATTATTCCCCCGGCACTTTGTCTCCCAACACAAACCGTCTGAGTCACAGAAGATGCTCCCCCTACCCCGGGGGCCTGGCTCCGGCTCCTCTCCCACGCCCCCAGCCGCTCTCTCCGTGGGGGCCCCCTCTCCGGGCGGCTCCAGCCGTGGCCCCCGCCCCCCGAGCCCTCCTCTCGGAGCCCACCACCCCACCCCCGGAGCCCACCTTGAAGCTGCTTGAAGCGTCCCTCCAGCACGCTGGCGTACTGAGCCGGGTTGATGAAGGCAGCGGGCGAGAGCAGGAGCCCCCCGGGGTTCTGAGCCCCCTCCACCGCCTCACAGTAAAACTCGCCGGCCCCGTTCAGGCCGTACCCGGGCGCCCTGCCCACCCCGTGCCCATTCATGGTGCCGCTGCCTCTCGATCGCCCGCGGCCCAGAGTCCATGCTCTGCCCGCGCCGGGGCGGGGCGTCGAGGATCCGCTCCCCCGCGAGCCGGGGGTCCCGGCTAGCAGGCCGTGTGGCCCGAGGGCGGTGGAAGTTTCGAGGAGTTGGGTGAAAAAGGAGCGGCGGGAGGTCCGAGCCCCCGAGCGCTCCGGCACCCGTCGGCAGAGCGCACCTGGTGCGGCGAGAGGAGACGGAGGCAGCTCCAGACAAACAGGTCGGACAGTGACGGGGGAGGGGCGGGGCGGAGCCGGCCGGCTGGGGCAGGGCCGGGCCCCCGGGCCGGAGGAGGGAACCGCCAGCGCCCTCGAGACCTGCCGGTCTGGCCTGGAGTTGCCTCGGAGTGCACCAGACCCGAGAGGGCCGGTCCCCACCCGCATCCCTCGCCTCCCCCGCGCCCCAGGTCAAGTCCTGCTTCCGAAGGTTTGCAGGGGTGTTGAGGATGCCCCCTGGCTGTGACTCTGGGAGGTCCCGCTCAGGACGTGGGCTTTGATCCCCAGCTCCGAGAGCCCCGAGAAAAAGAAATCCCGGGAAGGGCCAAGCCAGCTCAGTACTAGCCAGGCACGGGGCTATGCTGGTTGCTTACTTTCCTTCATTTGTGAAATAGATGGTGTTATCTTCCTCCCTTGTTTGTCATTCTCACCTCCAGTTCCAGATCCTTCCCTGCCCTGGGGCCCATCAGGCCGTCCTGGGGCCAGGCCATCCCAGGCCCCCAGTACACCCACAGCTGGGCACATCTACCTGACTCCCTTCCCACTTAAATATATATATATATAGCGACCCCATGGACTGCAGCTTACCAGGCTTCTCTGTCCATGGGATTTTCCAGGCAAGGGTACTGGAGTGGGGTGCCATTGCCTTCTCCATATATATATATATATATATATATATATATATATTTGGCTGCTCTGGGTCTTAGTTACTGCAGTGGGATCTTGAGTTGTGGCATGGGGATCTTGTTCCCTGATGAGGGATTGAACCCAGGTCCCCTGACTCTTCCTTGGGAGAGCCAGGTTCTCCCTGGTTCTCCCCCTTGGGAGAGCAGAGTCTTAGCCACTGGACCACCAGGGAAGCCTTCCCGTCCCACCTTTCTATGGGCTTCAGCCCTTGTCACTTACAGCCCACTCCTGTCCCCTCCCATCCTCCTTCATTCAGTATTTTCTGGCACCTGCTGGTGCAAGGCGTAGGGCTGGGTAAAGCCCATACAGCAAGGCCTCCTAAGAAGAGCCCGGTTTAGTAGTACAGATAAACGCCTACCGTCAGCCTGGGTTGGCATGCATTGAGCACACATCGAAATAGTCCTGGGTATCACACGTCATGTGCACACAGCTGTCATGACATTCTAGAGGCTACTCCTACCCAAAATCAGGGTACCAAAGTATCCCAAAGACTTAGTATTCTCTATGACCCATGTCTTCTGCCTTCGCTCAGCGATAGAAACAGTGATGAGTGTTTCACAAGCCTGAGTGTAGCCCTAACCAGAAAGACAGGGGAGCACAGGAGAAAATGATGAGGGATTCCCAGAAGTAATGGAATTACCCGAAGAGCTTTAAACCCCGAGTTCTGGACCATAGGTCCAAAGACTCTAATTCATTGTGTCCAGAAAGGGGTTTGAGAAGCTGTATTTGTGGAAATATCCCTGAGTGATCCTGTCAAAAGTGCAGCCAAGGTTGGGAACCGCCCCCCTGCCAGTGTCTCCCTTCATCCAGGAGGCCACCCCAACCACGCTGGGAGCACTGCCTCTCGGGGAGGAGTAGCTGTGACCTCTTCCACTGCACTGGGCTGGGAGGCCAGCAGGTCAGTGGAAAAGATGAGGGTGGCGTGGAGGAGGGAAACCAAACAGGGTGGGTGGCCTTGGAGTGTGTGGGTGACTCAGCCCCACGCCAGCCGCTGGTGGTGTCAGCTGGCAGCTGCACTCTTGTTGCCATGGCAACTCCTCCCCAGAACGCAGGGAGGCCCGTCGAACGGGTTTGCTGGTGCTCAGAGGAGCTTGAAGGGGAGAACCCAGGCCATAGTGGAAGGCAGGGGCTGAGGTGGGTGGAGAGCAACCCAGGAGGATGGGCGGTGGAAACCAGCGGTGGGTGGAAGGAACCTGCTTCAGGGAACGGGTAGATGAACTAAAGGGAGGAACAGGCAGCAGGCAGGTGGAAGGAACAGGTGGGGAGGGAGAGGAGCGGCTACTGAACAGGGAGGGGGAACAGGTGTGAGAGATGACAGTGAGAATCAAGGAAGACAGGAGAGGATGAAAGGGAGGGAGAGGTGGGTGGAAATAGAACAGCAAGACTAAGAATGCAAAAGAATTAAGGAACGTGACTCAGGGACAGGGGCCAGGCAGTCAGCTGAGCGCAGAGCGGAGCATGGCTGAGTCTCAGCATCAGCACGGCTTCTCCCTGCTTGGGGGGAAGGAAGCTGGGGCACTTTGTGGATTGCATGTGGTTTGTTCTTGAGGCTGGCATTGCGGAGTAGGACTTGGTAGAGTGATCTGGATTTCCCACTCTAGTGCAGTAGCTTAGAAAGAGCGTCGGTCTTCCCATGAAGTTGAAGGACTCTTCAAGACAAGCTTCCCTCCCCGGCATCCTCAACATTTCCCCCAGCCCTCCCCTGACCTCACCTGCCAGGGCCTTAATTCGGGACCTCTCAAAGAGGCGGGCAGAGCTGCTGTCATTGTCCCAGTCCGAGTCGGGCAGGTCCCAGCGGTTGTTGATGTCACTGTACTGGCCCTGGATCTCCAAGCTGTCAAAGTCTGTGGGCGACAGGGTGCTGCTCATGGTGGTGGGTGGCCTCCTGCTCCTGCAAGGGGAAATGGGGCCGGTAAGGGGCATCTCGAAGCCACTGAGCCCACCACTCAATATGTCTTCCTCTCCTCCTGCCCTAGATCTGCTCCACTCTACTGATGACCAAAGACTGTGGTTGCTTTCTTTGCCAGTGGAAATCACCCCCGGTGGGAGAGGAGAAGCCATGGTGGAGAAGCTGAGAGACAGGAACACAACAGACACATATGGAGTGAGGTCGGAAGGCGGCGGTGTCTCAGAGTGACATAGTGGAGACAAAGGGCTCCAGAGCCTCAGGCCAGAGACGGGCAGGAGGCAGGGAGCTGAAGGTGGCGATGGCCATCGGGGTGGCTCTGGACAGCAGTGTGTAAACTCCAGGGCAATGCGAGAAGCAGGCCTGGGACCCCATGGGCAATAGGGAGTACAAGCCAGAGTCCTTTCATTCCTGGTTCCACAAACTGTTCAGAGCCCTGCACCTCCCCTACTGCCTCCCACAAGGTGGCTTCCTGTACCCTGGAAGCGATTTAAGATGGAAAGACCCAGATCCTGCTCTCAGGCCAAGCCTGATGCACTGCTAGCAAGTATGGATACAGAGCCCAGGAGTTTTACGGAGGACACAGAATGGTTCTCTCCCTGGTTTCTTTCTTTTGTGTGGGACAGAGAATACTTAATAGGTGCTCGATGAGTATCAGTTGTGATATGTGTCCTCGTCACTTACATGCATCACCTCTGTGGGGCGAGGGACCACTATCATCCCTATTTCATAGATGAGGAGGTTGCTCCGTAAAAGTTAAACCAGGGTTCAAGGTCACTGGAAGGAGTAGAGTTAGGTTTTGAAGCAGGATTCTTTCTGACGCTGGAGGACAAGCTTTTTTTTTTTTGCCTCCCTGGGCAGCATGTGGGATCCTAGTTCCCCAACTAGGGATCAAACCTGCGCATCCCAGCATTGGAAGTGCAGAGTCTTAACTGCTGGACCACCAAGGAAGTCCCTGGAGGACAAGCTGTTAATCACAATATTTACATGTTCCTCGCATTTCCTGGAGCCCTCAGAGCTCCCTGAGAGAGATCAACAGCCATCCCTCCCTTCCAGGGCTCAGGCTGGGGAAACTGGGACCATGGATGCTTGCCAGCACAACTCACGGCTCTGTGTTACACAAACAACCCTGTCCTTCTCAAAACTAACAAATGAGCTTCAGATTAGTTTCTAGGGATTTTTTTTTTTTTTAAAACAAAACTCTACAGTTCAAAGTTCTCGAGTAATTCAGCACTCATTCAAGAGCATGGAGGGGGCTGGCTCTGTAACTGAACCCCAAATTCTGCATTTCTCATTTTCCTAGTGCCTCTCAAATACAAAGATATTTTAATCCTTAGCGCCACTTCAGAGGGTTGAGGCTATGACCTTGGCAGTCTCTTGTTCTGGAAAGGAAGTACCTTACCTCCTGTGTGGTTTGGGGGGACAGAAGAAAGAATGGGTGGTGACATGTGGGTGGGGAGGGAGATGTGTTCCCATGGGTGCACAGGGCAGAACTTGGCTTCTGTCATTAAGTGGTTCCACGAAACGGAACCTGAGGCACCTGAAGGCCAGGACTGCCTACCCCTCCCCTTTCTCCCAAAGGGAAAACAGCAAGGATTTCCCTGGGAGCTCAGGTCTCAGGTTCCTAGATTTGGGCTTTTCATTCCCTTTAATAGGAAAGAGGGGCTTCCTTCATAGCTCAGTCGATAAAGAATCTGCCTGCAATGCAGGAGACCCCAGTTCAATTCCTGCGTTAGGAAGATCCCCTGGAGAAGGAACTAGCAACCCACTCCAGTATTCTTGCCTGGAGAATCCCATGAACAGAGGAGCCTGGCAGGCTATAGTCCATGGGGTCACAAGAGTGGGACACGACTTAGCAACTAAACCACCACCAGTAGGAAAGAGAGCTTCATTTCCACTAAGCTTAGGACTCCTTTCTCATTTAAAATCCATCCTTTCCCCTAATCCCCAGCAGAGTCTTTCAATTTGCTCTGTAAATATTTATATAAAAATAAATTCTAGGGCAGAGTCAGGGCATCCTGAGGAGAGAATGCTGTAGGCAAGGTGCGACCTGAGCTAGAGTCCCCTAACACTCTCAACCATGGGACAGGGAAGCAGTCCAAAGCCCAGGACCAATTCGAATTCCGTTTCTCTGGGCCCCTCAGCTTAGGGCTTCCCCACCAGCAGCCATGCAAACACTTAGCTCTGGGATGGACATTCCCAGCATGCCCGCTCTCTCTGCATAGTGTGTGTGACCATGCTCTTTGAGACCACTGGACTGCAGCCCACCAGGCTCCTCTGTCCATGGGATTCTCCAGGCAAGAATACTGGAGTGGGTTGCCATGCTCTCCTCTAGGGGATCTTCCCTTCCCAGGGATTGAACCCTAGTCTCTAATGGCTCCTGCATTGGCAGGCAGGTTCTTTACCACCAGTGCCTCCTGGTAAGCCCCTCCCTGCATAGACCTGCCTGAAAAAATCCCTATATACCAGAAGTCCCCAACCTTTTGGGCACCAGGGACCAGTTTTGTGGAAGACAATTTTTCCATGGACTGGGGGTGGAGGGGATGGTTTGGGGATGATTCAAGCATTTATTATACACTTTATTTCTATTATTATTACATCAATTCCACCTCAGATCATCAGGTATTAGATCCTGAAAGTTGGGGACCCCTGCCATATATGATGCTCCCCTTCTATTCTGTGAACCCTTTTTTTCTTTTATCAGAAATCACAAACCTCCTAAAACCAGTCTCCAGGGGTATGGCCAATGAGCTGTTGTAAAAGAACTAATTTGGGGGAGCTCCCTGGTGGCCTAGCGGTTAGGATTCTGGGCTTTCGCTGCCATGACCCAGGTTCAATCCCTGGTGGGGGTAAGTTCATGTAAGCCGTGTGGTGCAACCAAAAAAAAAAAAAACCCCACTAATTTGGGATTCTTCAGGTGGGCCTATGCTTGCCATTTCTCTCCAGACCCCGCCACTCCCTGTTGGCTCCTTCCCAGCTTTGTCACACATTTTTATTACCTACTTGGTCCCTGAAGGCCTCTGAGGTTTTCAAACCCTGCTTCGTCTTTGTACTCCACAGAAAGCAGAAACGCAAAGCAGCAGACTGTGACCCCGTTTCCAAACTGTGTGTCCCCAGGACCCCTGGAAGCTGCACAAAACCAAACATGTATTGGCTTCTTTTTGCTAATCCAACTTGGTCCCCTTGATGGGACTGAGGTGTGGGATCCAGACCTCTCAGTGAGGTCCAGCTGTTAGAGCTGCTCCTATAACTTGGGGGAGAAAATGTGAAGCTGGAGCCTCCCCTTCTCCCAGATAAAATGGCCCTCTGGCCAAATCCAATTCGAGACATACATGCTTTTCATCCCTGAGTTTCCAGGGATGCCTGCCATTGTATGGGTAAGGAACCAAGATGGCACTGGTGTCCTTAGATCACAGGTCCCCATAGGGTGCTTTCTGGTGTCCTTAAGCACAGCAGTTCTGAGGGCCTCTGAGTTTTGGTTTCCAAGCATTTGGGCTCTGGAGCCCCCTGGCCTTTTGGACAATATGCTGTGTTCCCTGCTACCATCTTCAGAGTCCTACAGATTTCTGTTTCTTTAGATAGATCCCACCCTGGTTTCTTTTCTCTGATTTATCATTCCTTGCTTGTGATCTGGGTCTCCGTACTTATTTCCTTAGTCAGCCTGTACCCCTAGCCTCATGCTCACCTACGTCTCTCTCTTTGCTGGAGAATCATCTACCTGATTGTTCTCCATGGATTCCTGGACTCTGGCAAGAGGACAGTACAGCAGCTAATCCAGATTACAGTTTCACCAACGCCTTATTCTTAGCCGCTGACCTGGAGGCCAGACCTGAGTAGCTTACATTGTTCATGCTACGAGAAAGCCAACTCTCGCCAGCTGCAAGCTTGGGGTCCTGCTAGGTTCTCCGCCCAAGCACTGCTCAGCCTAGTGCCTGTCTTCCAGGGCAGCTGCCCCCTCCCCTTTCCTCCGTTTTGCTGGCATGTAAAGCTAGAAATCCAATCCCTCCGGCTAGAGTCTGTCTTGTACCCTAATTCCCTCTCTCGCCACATCCTCCTCCTGATTAATTCTCTACCTCCCTCAGAGACAGTTGATCATTCCCTCCTCTGTGCTCCCACAGCACTTCAGGATGCTGCTATTATTACGCTTATCACATTGTATTACAGTTAGTTGTTTATGTGTCTCTCTGCCTGCTCCCTTTTTAACCCATTGAGGACAAGGGTTGGGTTTTACTCACCTTTGTATTTTCCTAGTATGATAGCTATTCAATAAAGAGATATTGAATGAATGGGCTAGCATTCCTCCCCACTCTCATCAAATGCATTTCTTTTTTTTTTAGGTCTAGAGAAAAAACACAAGGAAAGAATGAAAATGGCATCAGAGAAGAGCCTCTGCTCCTCATCTCTAAAGTTCAGGATTATTCTCAAACTTGCATGAATAACAGTTACTTGGAGGGCTATTAAAACACAGACCAGTGGGCCCTGTTCCCCAGAGCTTCCGATGCAAGAGATCTGGGGGTGGGGCCTGGGAATCTGCATTTCTAAACTGTTCCCAGGGCACACTAAATCTACTGGCCTAGAGACCACATTTTGAGGACCACTGCTGTCCAAAGATGAGGAGCAGTTAGAATTAGAAAAGCTACGAGAGCAGAGAAGACACAACGTTTTAGGAGTGAGTGTGACCTGAGGTTAGCTTCTGGGTCTGTTTAGGCTCTATCCCATGCTAAACTCAAATACAACTTCCCCCGAGAAACCCCAAGACCCACAAAGAGCCGGAAGCCTCAGGCAAGGAGAGAGGAAAATGAAGATGGAGTGGGTTTGAGATCTAATGAGACAAATAGAGCTGATGGCCGGACACAGGCGAATCAGAGGCCCGGAAGGAGGGCGATATGGCTGGAGACGGGGCTGGGAGGCGGAGTTGAACCAATGACAGCAGGAGGGATAACAGATGAGAAGGAGTGGGGACTTTGGCAAAGTAAAAATCTTTTGGGACTCAAAGTATGAATGGACGAGCAAAGAGATAAAAGGAGAAAGAAATCACAAACTCAGGGCTGCTAAGATAGCAAAAGGAAGATGCACACAGGGAGACAAGACAAGCAAGAGACAAAACCCCAGCCTATTCCCTCAAGGCTGTGTTCTTGATAAAGCACGGGGAACTCTCCTCCAAGGAACTTAAGAATTGGGCTGGAGAGTGGGAATGGATTTTTGCTTCATCTTGTCCTTCAGAATCCTCCACTCAGGGCAGAACTATTCAGACTACTTTTCACTCCCTTGCTACGCCCCTCCCCCAAGTCTGTAACCCATGGGTTACATCAGTTTCCCTAAGGAACAAATTTAAGATCCCTATTAGCTTTTTCCTCCTTACTCCTTTGCTCTTCTGAATATGCCAAGAGGTTGCCCCGCACCTCAAGCTGAGACACAGATTTGGGACTCACTCTGCCCCCTTCACCCTCAAGGAAAACTGGTTTGTAGATACCCTGCCGGTGCCTGAACCGACTAGCGCTGAAATTGTAGCTGCCCTCGGAGGGGAGGAGGGCCGCTGAGAAACAACCCATGGAGACAGCATGTAGCAGGTTAGGACAGGGGCAAGCCTGCAGCTCAGACAAGCATGCAATGCCACGGGGTTAATGGGCTGAAGTCGTTCCGAGCCAGAAGGGATGGCAAAGGCCCGATTGTGGCGCTGGCGCTGGAACACCCCAGAAGGAGGCCTTGCCCGCTAGCTCTGCGCCCACGGACTCCAAGCCGAACGCACACATCTTGGCCACAGGGACACCTTTCGCTGCCACTTCCCCGCCACCCGCAGGGGTTTCATTCTCCTTTCTTCCTCTGGCAGCGTTCCCCTCACCACGGCCAACCGTGTCCCCTTCTCTCACACACTGTGGGGGAGCATAAAGGAGAGCGTGGAGCTAGCTACCAAAGAGGCGAGGAGAAGCCCACCCGGCTCCCCAGGGAGCCCCCGGCCGGCTAGCGAGAGGGAGTCGGGCGCTGGCAGCCTCGGGGCAGGGACCGCCGAGCGCGCCCGCAGCGCCTGGACCGGCGCCGGCCGGCCCGCCTCCGCGACGCGAACAGCTGGCGCTGTCACACACGCGCAGAGCCCGGCGACCTGCTCCCCTAACGCGTTTGTCAGCCCCAACTCTTCCAGACTCTTCTCTGGGCTCCGGAGAGGCCCGCGTCCCGCACGCCACGATCCCCACCGGCCGCACACGGGTACCTGGTTGGCTGGCGCTTGACTCTCCATCCAGTCCCAGGGACCCTGAGGGTGCGAGCACCCGGGGCCGCATCCTCCCGCCCCGGCTCCCCCGACCCGTCCCGACCCCGACCCCGACCCCGCCGCCCGCGCGCGTCTGCACAAAGCGCACCGCCCAGCCGGCCGGGACAAAGCGCGCCCCGGCGCCGGCACCTACCTCGGTGCGGAGCGCTGGCCCGACAGGCGGGAGGGCGGCGGGCGGGGGCGCACCGGGAGTCGCCGCGCCCGCAGCCCGGCCGCGTGGGGCGGTTGCGGGCGGCGGCCGGGCGCACGGCAGGCGGCGGGCGGGCGCTGTCACGGGGCGCGAGCCGCACGGGGGGCGCGCGGGGCCGGCGGCGGTGGGGCGCGTGGAGGTGCGCGGGCGCGAGCGGCGGGACTGCGGCGCCGCGGAAGGAGGACAATAGCCTCCCCCTGCCGCAGGCCGCCGGCTCCCGCGGGAGGCCGGGGACCATCTGGAGCCGGCGGCCCCGCGGGGCTCCAGGCGGGGCACGAGTCACCCCCTCCCCGCCCGGCGCCATGGCAACCACGGCCCCTCTCGGGTCTCTGCTTAGCTCCCCGGCCCGGGGTCGCTGACCTTCCCCGGGGCGAACGCGGCGTCGGCTCCTCCGCCGGCTCCCGACCCCCCACCGCCTACCCCGTGAGTGCCCCCAGAGCCCCGCCTTCCGTTCCTCGCCGGCCCTGGTCACCCTCTGGCCGTCTGGGTACCCCCCACCGCTTGCGGGGCTGTCTCCGCTGTTTGAGTACCCCACCTTTGTCCCTGCTCCGCTTTTCGCACAAAATCTACATCCCCGGAACATGCGATCTTTCCTTTAACGACACTCACCGCCCAGAAGGTTTCCCAGTATTCAGCCTCTTTTCCGTCCCGATTTTTTCCTCTTTGGGCACCTCCGGTCAGTCCATCTCCCTTTAAGCATTTCTTTCATCCATCCCTTCCCTCTCTGGTCCTCCTTCGGTCAGGGAGGCCGGCTCTCTTTCCCAAAGCATCTCCATGGTACCATGTGGTGGAGATTCGTCTCCTCGCAGATCAGATTCTCAGAACAGTCATCACTGCAGCTCCTCTCAGCTCCTTCTCAGCTCCTCTCATTTATCAACCAGAATTCCGGCCTACTCACTGTCTTAAAAGGGAATGGGGGTGGGGACGGACATGTCTAGGCCTGGCACAGCTGGGTTTCTCCTTGGTTTAGTGGCATCCGAGTGGTCTAATGATCTGAGGTCATTAACCAAGGTGAACTGCTATCTCCTAAGAGAGAAAAGAATTATACCCAAATAGTAAAGAGTGCCAGGTAGGTGCTAAAAGTGAATTTTCTCGGGTGATTCCCTCCCCAACTGCCACCCCCTCCCCAGCTCTAAGAGGTAGCGTACAGTTCTTTCTGACTTGAAATCGAAGCTCAGAGATAAACTAATAACAGTCAGTTGAACTTTGCACAGAGCAGTCTGGATATAACTATTCAATTTTATTGCCCCTGAACATGTGGGCCTGTCTCTACCTGGGATATGCCTGAAATGGCCAAATAAGGGCAATGTGAAGAATGGGCTTTGTATGAATTATTGGTTTAAGGCTTTGTTTATTTATGGGTAATGGCATTTTAGGATTTTGCTCCTTTAGGTAAAGGTATACATAGTGAAACAAATGTGTAAGTAATTGAAGTACTTTCCAGATAAGATTTTGGTAAAGTGAAATCGTTTGTGTTAAACCCACTTGAAAACAAATTCAAGGTTTAAAAAAAGAGTCCTGCTACTAATCCAAACTAGTTGTGTCATGTCACCTACTTGGCCTCCGTCTTCCTAGACTATCAAATGGGTTGGGAGAGGGCTTGGTGTGTGAGTTGCACTAAAAAAAGAGCTTGAAGTTCTCTCCCAGCTCTGATAGTCAGATTCCATCAGTAAACTGGAATCAGTATTCTACCACCAAACTGTAACTTGGCCTTCTGGGGTATACTTCACCATTAGCTGTAATTTCAGGCTTTTATTTTATTTTTTTAATTTGACTGTGTCGATCTTAGCTGTGGCTAAGTCATGTTCGACTCTTTGTGACCCCACAGACTGTACAGTCCATGGAATTCTCCAGGCCAGAAGACTGGAGTGGGTAGCCTTCCCTTTTCCAGGGTATCTTCTCAACCCAGGGATCGAACCCAGGTCTCCCGCATTGCGGGCAGATTCTTTACCAGCTGAGCCACGAGGGGAAGCCCAAGAATACTGGAGTGGGTAGCCTATCCCTTCTCCAGCCAATCTTCCCCACCCAGGAATCGAACCAATGAGCAAGACGATAATATCTTGTATATAGCGATTTGGGTTTCCCAGGTGGTGCTAGTGGTAAAGAACTTGCCTGCTAATGTGGGCGACGGAATGAGATGCAGGCTTGATCCCTGGGTCGGGAAGATCTCCTGGAGAAGGAAATGGCAACCAGTAACTCCAGTATTCTTGCCTGGAGAATCCCATGGACAGAGAAGAGAGTCAGAAATGAATGAAACGACTTAGCACGCATGCGTATAGTGATTTCCCCTTTTCAACATTTCATCATTCTTTTAAAAGCCTCATAAGTGAACATTCTCATTCTCATTTTATTGATGAGCAAACTGATGTTTAGACACCTAAGTGAAAGCCAAGCACATAGAGTCAGTTCATGATAGAGACACCAAGTCTTCTGATTCCGTGTATGTTCTTTCCCTTTTGCTAGAGCAGGAGTCGCACAGAGTCGGACACGACTGAAGCGACTTAGCAGCAGCAGTAGCAGCAGCGAAGGAGTATAGAAGAGTGGTTTAAAAGCATCAGTTTGAGGGGACTTCCCTGGTGGTCCAGTGGTTAAGATTTCACTTTCCAATCCAGAGGGTACAGGTTTGATCCCTGGTCGGGCAGCTAAGATCTCACAGGCTTGGGGCCAAAAAACCAAACCAAACCATGAAACAGAAGCAGTGCTGTAACAAGTTCAATAAAGACTTTTTTTTAAAAGTTTGGGATTAATAGATACAAAATATTATATGTAGAATGGATAAACAACAAGGTCCTACTATATAACACAGAGAACTATATTTAATATCCTGTAATAAACCGTAATGGAAAGGAAAATGAGAAAGAATATATATGTATAACTGAATCACTTTTCTGTACATCAGAACTTAACACAACATTGAAAATCAACTATATGTCAATAAAAAATATATATATCTTTAAAAAGCATCAGTTTTGGAGTCAGACTTCTGGGTTTAAAATCTACTTTGGCCATCTCTGCCTTGGGCAAACTACTTAACCTCCCTGGAATTCAGCTTCCTATCTTAAAATATATCATAATGTGGGGATCAAATGAGTTATTGCAGATGAAGTACTAGAACAGTGCCCGTGCATAGTAAGCACTCAGTGCCAGCTATTATTTTACTGTATTGTCATTTTTACCATACTGTTTCCCAATTTGGGGAGGAGGCATGTTCAATAAAGAGAACACTGAGATCGCTGGTCTCAGCTCTGTTACTGAGTTGCTTTGGAAACTTGCTATTTTGCTCTGCAGTGCGTCAGTACAGTCAATGATGAAGAAAATGCCTGCTTCCTTTTTACATGAGTGGTGAAAATGAATGGAATGATGTCTACTATATATGCTGAGCTTCTTGGAGAATCCAGATTTGCGACTTAATGTTACCAAGATTCCTGAAAGGTCTTGGTATGACTTCCCGCCACCAAACATACAGACATGACTGAAGTCTCAGCTTTCGTTCCTGTGCCATCGAAAACGTCCCTCCTCTGAGACTGATTCTTCTGGCACCTGCCCCAAGTCCCATTCCCTCCTGCACAAAGCCCCATGACTCTCATTCCTTCTGGTGAGTTCCCTCTCTTCTGGCTCCTTCCCATCAACATTTAAACATGCTCAAGTATCTGCCAGCTTAAAAAAACAAGTCAGAAATCTGGATCCTTCTCCATGTCTTGCCCTTAATCTTTACAATGACAGTCTTCTTGAGTCATCAGAGCTCATTGGCTCCACTTCTCTGCCTCTTTTTCAATCAAACATTCATTCAAAACCAACCTGGTTTATATGCCAGGCACCGTGCTGGGATCTGGGGATCTCTAATCACGAGTAGAATGAACACTATCTCTGTCCTCTTGGAGCTTACAGGCTGGCGGGGTTGACAGACATTAATAAAATAACCCTCAGATATATAATCACAAAGAACTGTAGAATGAATGAAAAGTTCAGGATGCTCTGTGAGAATTTAAGAGTCATAGCCTGCTCAGGGAGTTGGGGGGTGGTGGGGGTTCAAGGGAGATGTCCCTCAAATAATTTGAGCTGAAATCTGAAATATGAGAAATGTTAACCAGGTAGAGAATGGGGAATAATATTAGCAGTTACCAATGTTAACTGGGGACTATATTTCTATATTCATTTATTTGGCCATGCCAAAGTGGTTTGCTTGTGGGATCTTAGTTCCCTGACCAGGTATCAAACCTGGGGCTCTGACAGTGAAGGGGTAGAGTCCTAACCACTGGACTGCCAGGGAGTTCCCTGTTTGTATTCTTTATGCATAACATTTCATTTAATTCTGTATCAAATCTGGAGGTATGTATTAACCCCAGTTTACAGAAGTGGAAATGGAAGCATTGAGAGATGCAGTGCCTTGCCCAAGGTCTTGGCGGACAGCAAGCCTGATGCTGCAGGCTGCATGTGAGAAACAGAAGTCCAGTGGAGGGAAAACAGAGGAAACATGTGGTGCATTGTGACTGGGAGAGAGGCAATGGTTAAACCACACACGGCTTATGAGGTCATTGAAAGAATTTTGGTTTCTACCTTTAGAATCCTGGCAGCTACTGAAGGATTTCAAACAAGGAAGTGAAGTGATCAACTTTGTATTTTTAAAAGATTACTCCAGCGGACTTTTCTGGTGATCCAGTGGCCAAGACTCTGCACTCCCAGTGCGGGGGGCCCAGGTTCAATCCCTGGTCAGGGAACTAGATCCCACATGTCCCATCAAAGATCAAAGATCCCGGGTGCTCCAACTAAGACACGGCAGCTTTAAATTACTTTTTTTTTTTAAAGATTATTCCAAAAAAAAAAAAAAAAAGATTATTCCAGCTGCTGTGTGGGGAACATGTTGGAGTGGGTATTCAGTTTGATGTGAGAACCAGTTAGAAGCCTACCACCATGGTTCAGTTGAGAGAGAAGATGGTAGCCTGAACTGGACAATGGAGACAGAGGAACACACAGGGATAAAGGACTGACAAGATGTGGTGATGGGTTAGATCTAGGGGCGGTGGTGAGGAAAAAGGATTTGCTGTGGATGGACTGTGCAACTGGAGGAAGGGAGGGAGGTACCATTTGCTGAGATGAGGTTTGGGTGAAGAGAGTGCTGGTCTTGGAGATATTGAGTCATCAACTGTATCTGGGTGTGGAGCTCAAAGAGAAGGTCTGGACTGAAGATGTGCATTTGGAAGAAGTTAGTGTAGGGACAGACAGTAAGTGCAGGGGATAGATAAGCATTGGTGCAACTGATTTAATATAAACGTAACTTCTGCTCCTCTAAAGCTGCTTTCAACCGGGTTGTCAGTAATCCTACTGTTCAATGCAGTGTCGACTTCCAGTTGCTATCTTATCTCTCTTGGCAGCACTGGACTCTAGTTGTACCTGCTTCTTGAAGTGTTCTTCCTTTGGTTTAGGGCTGCCACCCTCTCCTGCTTTTCCGTCAACCCTTGCGGTCCCTCCTTTGTTTCTTTTGTGAGTTCCTTTCTGTTTGTCAGGTAGTTTTGTTGTTATTGTTGGTGACGGTGTTCTGCTCTGGGCCCTTCCCTCATCTTCCTGGGCCATTTTATCTACCACGCTGCAGCTGACATGGTCTTTTCATTTTCTCCCCTTACTTATTTATTTTTGGCTCTGCTGGGTCTTCTTGGCTGCCCGCGTGCTTTTCTCTAGTCGCAGAGAAGAGGGGCTACTCTCTAGCTGTGATGTGCAAGCTTCTCATTGCAGTGGCTTCTCTTGCTGCTGAGCATGGGCTCTGGGGCCCAGGGGCTTCAGTAGCTGCAGCTCCCGTGCTCTAGGGTACAGGCTTAATAGTTATGGTGTGGCGGTTTAGTTGCTCTGTGGCATGTGGGATCTTCCTGGACCAGGGATAGAACTCATGTCTCCTACATTGGCAGGCAGATTCTTCACCACTGAGGCACCAGAGAAATCCCCTAGAGTGTTTTTGTTTTTTTTTTTCTTAACACAACAATCTGACAGATCACTTTGCTGAAAACCCTTCAATGGCTCCCCAACATCTTTGGGATAAAGCCTAAACTTCCTGCTGTTCTTCCTACACAAAGCCTTCCCTGGGTTCCAAATCTGGGGCAGGGACCTTCTGGCATCACTGCACTGTCACCGCCCATAGCTTGTGTGGCATGCGGGATCTTAGTTCCCTGACCAGGGATTGAACCCACACCTTTTGTAGTAGAAGCATGGCGTCTTAACCACTGGAAGTCCAGTTCATAGTTGTATCCCCAGCAGAGCAGACATGTAGATATCTGTGCAATAAATTAGTGAATAACAGAAAAGACCTTGAGGGAGAAGGTGATTCCTTGTTGTAAACAGAAGCAACTAAGATGTTTTCATACCAAACAATGTGTTTTAAATTTCTTCTACCCCTGATCTATCTCCCATCACTTGAGCAACAGCAAGTGCTTTCTGGATACTGTCCTCTGCAGAAAAATGATACAGAAGATGAAAGTCTTGGTTTTTGACTCTTAATTAGATCTTTTCAAATCTGTTGCAGAGAAGATGTTTTTGAAAGCTGCAGTCTTTTAAAAACATTGTGAGAGCCAGATTCTTGACAGGGATTTCTTTTTTCTTTTTTAGTTTTTTTTCTTCCCCTTAAATCTCAAGAGACAGAACCCAATGAACCTAAAGTTTGGAGTTTATGCCATCAACTGTCTAATTGGAAAGCATACGTGAATTTTCCTTCCACACAGAAGATATAATCCTTTTTGAGCTTGGAGCAAAATTGAAACAGATTGGGAAAGGAGAGCAAGAGAGTTCAGATGCAACTGTGGGACTTCGTTTTCTGTTCCCACCACCAAACAATAGGGGACAGAAGAGGCTCATAATCCACTTCATTACTGGAACTCTGAGAAGACACAGCCTTTCAAAGCACCCTGTGCTGGGGCTTCCCTGGTGGCTCAGTGGTCAAGAATCTACCTGCCAATGCAAGAGACATGGGCTTGATCCCTGACTGGGGAAGATCCCACATGCCTTGGGCGACTAAGCCCGATTGCTGCAACTATTGAGCCTGTGCTCTAGAGCCTAGGAGCCGCAACTCACTGAGCCCACGTGCTGCAATTACTGAAGCCCTCGCACTCCAGAGCCCGTGCTCTGCAACAAGAGAAGCCACTGCAATGAGAAGCCCAAGCATCGCAACTAGAGAGTGGCCCCTGCTCGGCGCAACTAGAGAAAAGCCCTTCGCAGCAACCAAGACCTAGCATGGCCCAGAATAAATAAAACTGAAGTCCCCTGTGCTAACAAGAGCAACTGGCACAGCAGAAGTGGTAGCATCACCTGTGTAGGTAAAGTAGGCCTGACATAGACTTCATCTCCTCACCACCCCCAGCCTTCTCATCCCCTAAGTCCAAGTCTTCTTGGCGCCTTGACCTTTGGAGGGATTCGGGAAAGTTCCCTGGTGCCCAGCCCCTGAGAGGAGTGTGGGAGCGAGCTGAGAACTGGGTGATTCTGGGGACTGCTGTGGGGTGGGGGAGTGGTAAGAACCCCAGGGTAGATGCTGAGGAGTCTGTGACCCAAGTCAGTGACCCACTGGGGGCTCAGTATACCAGGAAGAGCTGAAATGGGAGCCACTGAGCTTCCTATGAAGCAATCACTGCTGTCTGTTTATACCAAGACCACAGCTTCCACCCACCAGAGAACAGCGACTGCAGTAGCTGCAGTGCCCAATGGCTAAAACCAAGTTGGCAGTTAGGCAAGAGAGACAGAAGATGACACTTGACCTTGAAGCCCCTTCCCTGGTATCCGAATAATACATAAACCTCAACACAGAACACCGCGAGAAGAAGACTGGGAGGAGAGTCCTAAGAGAGTGAGTTTAAAACTTGAAATGATTGCGTTGTCGTGAATTGGCATGGTTTATTATTTATCTGCCATTAGTAGAAATGGAGGCTGAAGAACCAGGTTGAGAAGTAAAGAAAATAATGTATTTCTTCACCTAAGTCTGTGACCTGAGGTTGTAAACAAGCCTGCTGTACAAGGAAAGGTCAGAACGGTGGGCTTGTGAGGGGAGCTCCAGCACCTTGCAAGGAATGACCTGATTTCTCGAGACTGAGTTGGAGGCCAACTCAGAGTTGTAACACCAACTCAGACATAATTTGCAAAGATCATGTAATTGAAAGCAAAGGTCTGCCAATGAGCCAAGATAAAGTCAAATAGGGTATCTGATGTCTGTGGGTAGAGGAGGGGTGCGGAGGAGGGAGGAGCCCTACCTGGAGCTCCCTTCTACAGTGTGGAAGAGTCTGGGGTTCTAGGAGCCTCGCAGGATGTGTTCTGAGCTGAGCAATGCCCTTACGTGCGTGCTGACTAAACTGGAGAAACTGGAACTGATTTGAGGACATAGAAGTATTACATCCATTTATCTTTGTCCAGTTTGGATTCAAAACAGTACTTATTTATGGACCATCCGTCCTAAACTATTTTTAACTTGCAAACCTAAGCACCATTAAAAACTGGGCCTAAAAACACATTTGAATGATTCCAGCTCACCTAGGAACAGGCTGGGATCAACCATGATTCTCAATATTTTTGATCTTACCCGTCAATATGTATGGTGCGTGAGTGCCCAGTCATATCTGACTCTTTGCAACCCCACGAACTGTAGCCTGCCAGGCTCCTCTGTCCATGGGATCTTCCAAGCAAGAATATCGGAGCAGGGATTTCTTCCAGGGAATCTTCCTCCTCCAGGGAATCTTCCCGACCCAGGGATCGAACTCCTGTGTTTCCTGCACTGCCAGGCAGATTCTTCATCACCGAGCCACCTGGGAAACACTTACTTGTCAATAATGAACTACCTTTTTCTTCTAAGAAGCTTATGCCACAAACTCCTGGGAATAGGCCGTGAGAAAAATGTCTGATGATACCCGTATACCTGAAATAAAATTTGCAGCATGTGCTTAGTGCTAATAACTGAAGGGATATCTTTGGGGCTCCTTGATCAAATTGCACTGGAAAATGTGAGTTGTGTGGGGAAACCGACAGTGCCAGAACTCAAAAAGGGTAGATTCTACATCCATCTCTGAAGTTATAGATCTCAGGTCAGTTTTCTATATTGGAGCCTGACTTACCTGTGCTGTGACACATAGCTAGGAGCTAGTCATTTCAATTAGTATTGGCAACCTGAGACTTTCTGGTGATCAGGACCCAAGGTCCTGGAGTCTTGCGACCTTGTTGAAATTCTAGGCCATCGCTTTCCAATTGTGTGACCTTGGACAAGTTATTTAATTTCTCTAAGCCTAGATTCCCCTGAAAATAGGGGATACCTTTAAATGAAGTTGTGATGAGAAATGAAACAATGCATGTCAGGTTTGTGACAGCTGGTGCCGGATAAGGACTTAATAAATGTTAGCTATTGCTGCGATCATTATTTTACTTGTTTTGTATGTAGGCAAATCTTGCCTTAAGTAAAACATAATGTATGAAAATCTAGATTTGCAAAAAAGGTTAAATGGGGGTTGTTTGCATTACAAAAGGATTCTTCAGTTAATGAAAGAACTAATAACAGGATTTCTTTCAGGCAGTCCATTTCCCAGTATGTTTATCTTTTTAACTTTTAAAAATAATTTTTATTTATTTTTTATTGGAGTATAATTGCTTTACTGAATCAGCTATACGTACACACATATCCTTTCCCTCTTGAGCCTCCCTCCCACCCCTCCTCATGCCATTCACTGGGTCATTGCGGAGCACGGAGCTGAGTCCCCTGTGCTATACAGCAGGTACCCACTAATGATCCATTTACACATGGTGGTGTGTATATGTCAGTCTGACTCTCTCAGTTCCTCCCCCTACCTCGTGCCAGTATGTTTAAAATGATTTGATTCACACAAAACAGGGTTTATACATTTGAGGAACATAGTGTACAAGGCAAAGGACATCTGTAATATACAATCACTCAGGACAGGTCTGAACCACTATGTCAAGTTAACAGTAACAGCCGTGGGTATGTCCCTCTACCCTTTATAAAAGGATTAGATGAATTCTCAGTGATTTCAAAGGGCAAGGCTGGGAACAATGGGTCGAAGACACAGCAGGGCAGGTTTCAGTTCAATATATAGGAACACTACCAAACTACTGCTGTCCAAAACCCGAATGGACTGTCTCTAAGGTGGCATATTTCCAACAATTCATGCAAATTCATCTGTTCAAGTAAATTCAACATTTCAAGTAAAAACTAGATATTAACTTGTCAGGACAGTTGGAAAGACTATTGCATGATATTAGGGAGGTGTTTCCTAATCCTAAACACTCAAAATATGCAACTATTAATAGATTGACTCTCTGCCTTGAATACCAGGAATAGGTTGAGGAAGGAGGTAGAGAGAGGCTGTTTGGGAGGAGGGGTGGAGATAAAGGAAATGAGCTGGAAAAAATATTGCTCCTCTGGTTTGGAAGTACTAGATTAAATGACTTCTAAGATTTCTTCTAACTTAAAGATTTTGAAACTCTCAAATTATTTCACTGCTGTTTACTGTTCAGTCACTCAGTCATGTCTGATTCTCTGTGGCCCTATGGACTGTAACCTGCCAGGCTTCTTTGTCCATGGAATTTTCCAGTCAAGAATATTGGAGTAGGTTGCCATTTCCTACTCCAGGGGATCTTCCTGACCCAGGGATTGAACCCAAGTCTCTCACTGGCAGGTGGATTCTGTACCACTGGCGCCACCTGGGAAGCCCCCAAATTGTTTCACAGATGCTATTTTAACCATATTCCTGGGAGAATTTTCCTATTTTAGTCGTGGAAAACTAGAACATAACACCTAAAGTAAGTGGTAAAATGGGAAAAGAATTAAGATATCCCGATTTTTTGATTTTTGATCTCACAGCCTTTTCTCAGCTATGAGAATGAGAGTTGGGTAAACAGAAGATAAAAGTGGTCTTAAAGCTAGAAAGGGTGAAAATCAAGTCAACTTGGAGCGCAGTGAAAAATAAGCTCAATCAAGTTTCCATATTACTAGCTTTAAAGGTATAGCACCATTCCTGGAAAAATGCTTCAGAGTACTATAATCAGCCTTCTTAAGTGAACAATGCAAAGAAATAGAGGCTAACAATAGAATGGTAAAGACTAGAGATTTCCTCAAGAAAACTGGAGATACCAAGAGAACATTTGATGCAAAAATATGCACAACAAAGGACAGAAATGGCAAGCACCTAACAGAAGCAGAAGAGATTAAGAAGTGGCAGAATACACAGAAGAACTGTACAAAAAAGTCTTAATGACCTAGATAAACATGTTGGTGTAATCACTCATCTGGAGCCAGACATCCTGGAGTGTGAAGTCAAGAGGGCCTTAAGCATTGATGTTGTTCAGTCGCTAAGTCGTGTCCAACTCTTTGTGATCCCCATAGGACTATAGCCCGCCTGGCTCCTCTGTCCATGGGATTTCCCAGGCAAGAATACCGGAGTGGGTTGCCATTTCCTTCTCCAGGAGATCTTCCTGACCCAGGGGTTGAACCCGTGTCTCTTGCATTGGCAGGCGAATGCTTTACCAACTGAACCACCTGGGAACAAAACTAGTAGAGGTGATGTAATTCCAGCTGAGCTATTTCAAATTCTAAAAAATTATGATGTTAAAGTGCTGCATTCAATAGGTCAATAAATTTGCAAAACTCAGCAGTGGTCACAGGACTGGAAAAGGTCAGTTTTCGTTCCAATACCAAAGAAAGGCAACGCCAAAAAATGTTCAAACTACTGGATAATCGTACTCATTTCACATGCTAGCAAGGTAATGCTCAAAAGCCTTCAAGCTAGGCTTCAGCAGTATGTGAACTGAGTGTGTCCAGATGTACAAGCTGAGCTTGGAAAAGGCAGAGGAACCAGAGATCAAATTGCCAACATCTGTTGGATCATAGAAAAAGCAAGAGAATTTCAGAAAAGCATCTACTTCTGTTTCATTGACTATGCCAAAGCCTTTGACTGTGTGGATCACAACAAACAGTGAAAAATTCTTAAAGAGATGGGAATACCAGGCCATCTTACCTGCCTCTTGAGAAATCTGTATGCAGGTCAAGAAGCAACAGGTAGAACTAGACATGAAACAATGGACTGGTTCAAAATCAGAAAAGGAGTATATCAAGGCTGTATATTGTCACCCTGTTTATTTAACTTATATACAGAGAACATCATGTGGAATGCTGGGCTGGATGAAGCACAAGCTGGAACCAAGGTTGCCAGGAGAAATAGCAATAACCTCAGGTATGCAGATGATACCACCCTTATGGCAGAAAGTGAAGAGGAACTAAAGAGCCTCTTGATGAAGGTGAATGAGGAGAGTGAAAAAGCTGGCTGAAAACTCAACATTCAAAAAACTAAGATCATGGCATCTGGTCCCATCACTTCGTGGCAACATATGGGGAAAAAATGGAAACAGCGACAGACTTTATTTTCTTGGGCTCCAAACTCACTGCAGATGGGGATTGCAGCCATGAAATTAAAAGACGTTTGCTCCTTGGAAGGAAAGCTATGACCAACCTAGACAGCATATTAAAGAGCAGAGATGTCACTTGCTGACAAAGGGCCATATGGTCAAAGCCGTAGTTTCTGCAGTAGTCATGTACAGATGTGCAGTCCCTGGGGTCGCAGAGTCGAACATGACTGAGCGACTGAACGACATCTGTAATCGTACAACTAAACCAAGACTGAACGTATGGAATCAGTGTCCTTTTTTAATGAAGCGCCTAGAAGAAGAATCTTTGACCTGGTCAACCTACGTGTCTTTCAAATAAAGCTGATCATCTGGGCTTTGAACCAATAAGTTTACTTTGGCCATACGTGCCCAGATCACACGGCTGTTTTCATTCCCAAGTCTTCTGTTATACAAAGACTACTTCCCTTGCGGTGGACACCAGCTGGCAGGACAAAGGCAGCCCTGCCTAGAGAGAAAGTAAAAAGCCAGTTATGAGAGGAGAACTACTTTGTGACATAGATTTCATTGGTTACCTAGGAAGTGGAGAAACTGGACACTAACAGGAATGGAATGCTACCTCCTGGGATGGCCACAGAACCTGCTACTAGTAGATGAGAAATCAGTGCAAAGGGTGATTGTCAGCCAGGAAAAGCAGGAAGCTACCTGGTGTCATCAGTCATTCTAAGAAGGAGAGGAAGAAAACATGGGGGTGGGGGTGAAGAAATACTCTAGTTATACAAACACTGATACTGTCCTGGGGGGAGAATCTTTCCTTTGCTGTAGTCCAAGAATTGGCACAAAAGGCAGCATGCCTATGGCCTCCAGTGCCCTCCATAACCTAACCTGCCTCTGCAAGAACATCCCTGTGTGACCCCTGAGAGGGAAGCAGAGGGAGGGGAGTCGTGAAGCTGCCCCAGATTCTGTGCTCTGGGTGGAGAAGGCCTCAAGAAGGTGAAGGGATGAGCTAATCTGAGCTTTCTGGCCCCATTTCCAAGGAAGTGATTAGTGGAGAGGCACCTGGGACCTGCTCCATTTCAGGAAACCCGGTTATGGGAACTGGTGGGACACAGACTTGACTCAGGACCCGAGAGAAGCAGTTAACCCTTCTCTATTGCCTGCATGAGAAATAGGCTCTCTTAACTGTTTCCCTGGGGGAAAGAAACTGCTCAAGGGGGGTTAGTTTTGCAACAGCCTGAGAAGGAGAATATTTTGCATTTAAGCGCCCAGGGTCATTCCTTCAGGGCCTTTGAATGCTCTAGGGGAGCCTGGGAACAAGGTGGTTGCTGTTCGGTCCATAAGTCATGTCTGATTCTTTGCGACCCCATGGACTTCAGCACGCGAGCCTTCCTCGTCCTTTGCTATCTCCTGGAGTTTGCTCTAACTCATGTCCATTGAGTTGGTGATGCTATTCAAGAGGGTGGGAACAAGTTAGTTCCTAAGTATCCAGGAATGATATGCCCAGAGAGGGCACACTCAAAAGGGAAAGGCAGTTCCACAGTTCCTAAAATATCACTGTCCACCTGGTAGCATTTCCTTGGGTGTTCTGGTTCTACTCAAACCCTTGGGTTTGGGTCAGAATCAATCTGGGGCTCTTCAGATGGGGTCTCTTTGGCCAGACTGGGGATTTCTTCTCAGAATAAACAGCATGTGTAAAGTGGGCATGCAGTGCCCAAACAGTGACCCAAATCCTGAGGTAAGTAGATGAATGCAAGCAGTCAATATGCCACTAAGTCTAAGGACTGGTTGTTGCTGGACCATAAAGAAGACTGAGTGCTGAAAATCAGTGCTTTCAAATTGTGCTGATGAAGACTCTTGAGAGTCCCTTGAACTGCAAGGAGATCCAATCTGTCAATCCTAAAGGAAATCAATCCTGAATACTCATTAAAAGGACTGATGCTGAAACTGAAGCTCCAATACTTTGGTCATCTGATTCAAAGAGCTGACTCACTGGAAAAGACCCTGACACTGGGAAAGATTGAAGGCAAAAGGAGAAGAGGGGTGGGCAGAAGATGAGATGGTTGGATGGCATCACCTACTCAATGGACATGAATTTGAGCAAACTCCAGGAGATAGTGAAGGACAGAGGAGCCTGGTGTGCTGCAGGCCATGGGGCTGCAAAGAGTTGGACACGACTTAGCCACTTAAAGACAACAACAACTAAAGACTGGGGAGAACTGGCCCCCTGAAGACACTGCTCATAAGACTGAACATGTTCGGAGCAGCATCCAAAAGCTCCTTCATTGACCTGGTTGACTAAAATGAACTTAACCTCACAAAGATCATTTCATTTCTTTGGGCCTCAATTTTTTCATCTATTGGGTATCACTGATAACCTCTATAATCCTTTTTGGCTCTAACACTCCACTAGTTTGAGGATGGGCTCTGAGTAAATACAGTTTTAATAAAGTGGAGTCAGTCCAATAGTATATAAGGTTCTAGACCCCAAACAGAATGGGGGCACACACTGATGGGTGAAATAAGGGTGGGAGCTGTGGCTCATTCAAGCCTTAGTTTGTAGGGAGATGAATGTATCTGAGGTCATTGCCTCAGCTTTTGCACGGAGGGGTTGGCTTCTCCTGGTCATGTTGATGTCCCTATACTGCAGAATCCTGAGACAAGCAGTTAGGCAGGTCACAACCATGTGAGAGATGCACTGCATAGCTGTACAGAAGTGGAAGGAGTGGTTAAGAGATTTTTATTTCAGGGGCTTCCCCGGTGGTCCAGTGGTTAAAAGTCTGCTTTGCAATGCAGGGGATGCAGGTGCAACCCCTGGTTGAGGAACTAAGAGTCCACATGCCATGGGTGATGCAACTAAGACCCAATGCAGCAAATAAAGAGTTTATTATTTCATATTCTGGCTCTGCCATTTACAAACTCAGTGTCATACAACCTCCTCTTTGAACTTCAGTTTCACCATTTGTAAAACAACTACAACCATACCTCCCTTATAAGGTTGGGAGAACTACTTAAGATAAATGCAAGGTGAAGGCCAATTAGCACAGCAAGTCCCCATCAAACTCTGCTGACTACAGTGGTTTATATGGCGGCAATCCTGATGGCAGGCCCTCAGATCACAGGCTCCCTTCCTCACGTCTGCCTGTGTCTGGTCCCTGGCTACCTCTGTTAGGCATTCGTTAACTCTAGGATGATGCTCGATGTTCCAGTGCCTGTTCACCCCTGAAGTTCACTCCAAGGACAAGGGCTTGAAGACCAACTCATCTGAAGTACTTCTACACTGGCACTGGTTCTCCACCCTTCCTGAGAATCCCAGTGTCATTCTCAAGGTGGGGCATTTTCTGCTGAGCCAACACTTGCCATAGGGAATATTTTAAATAGCCATCTTGCCATAGGAAATATTTTAAATAGCCGTCTTCAGTATCTTGGTTTCTCACCCATCAAATAGTGAAGATAACAACGATCTCACAAGGTACTTGCGAGAGTAAGATAAACATTATGTAAAGAGCCAGTGCTATCTGACAACAGGCTGTCAGTCATTCAATCTTAGCTCCCTTCCCCTTGCAATCACCTTCCTAAAGGGGACACCTGAGAGAGAAGAGAGTGAGGGAGAGGAAGGCACCAATGATTTCCCAAATGTCAGCTCTCTTAGCAAATCCCAGATGGTATTATGATGAACTTTCCATAAATATAATAAAAGCCATTTTTCTCTACTAGGTCTACCTGTGAGCAACAGAGGTGGGGAGGGTGGTCCACAGCACTGAACAAAGAGGAAGAAGGCTATGACCCAGGTCTCAGTAGACATATACTCTGGAGCAGGACCAAAGCTGTGTATGGGACAGGCACTCTGCCAGCTCCCCTGCCTGTTTTGCCCAGTCCTGGCTTCTTGGAGCTGGGGTGGAAGAATTTTCCCTGAAGGAAAGCAGCCAACACCCTGCCCCACCCTCCTCCTTGGGCAACTCTGCCAGGCAGGACTCTCTCTCACTAGTTTTCTTTTGGATGTCTGAGGAACCAGCTGCCAAACTGACAGTTTGGGCTCAAGCCCCTCTTACCTGCCCCTCCCTGACCAGCCCTGAGCTCACTGGCCAGTCTGGAGGACTACCTTCTTTTCCATCAGCTGGGAATGCTCTCCCGAAGCTTCTCTTGTGAGCTAGAGACTAAGAAACCCTGGTCCTGTCATTGGCATATTTAATGCACAAACGTGGGGGGGGCTTGTTCCTTTCCAGATCCTGACTATGGCTTGCTGGCACCCCGGGATTAAGCTGGGGACCTGCTCGGGACAGGTTGCCAGACAAAATACAAGTCTTGAATTTCAAAAGTCCAGTTTTGAATTTCAGACTGTAGCCTGCCAGCCTCCTCCCTCCATGGGATTCTCCAGGCAAGAGGACTGGAGTGGGTTGCCATTTCCTTCTCCAGGGGATCTTCCCGACCCAGGGATCGAACCCAGGTCTCCCACATTCCAGGCAGACGCTTTAATCTCTGAGCCACCAGGGAAGCCCTTTTTAGTACATATATGTCCCAAATGTTGCATAGGATACAGGTATGATTAAAATATGTTTAAAACCTGAAATTAACACGTAACTCCTTTTTATTTGCTAAAGTCTGGGAACCAGAGGCTGGCTTGGGGCACCTGGAGCAGCCCCACCAGAAGGTGAGACTGTTTGTTCGGAGGTCAGGCACCGGCTTGGGTATCCCGCATCCGGCACTTCAGCCCCTCTCCAGGCGGAGGCAAAGGGCTGAGGGCTGCACCTCGCGGCGGGACCGTGGGAAAGTTCTTTCGGGAGGAAGGAGGAGTCGTGGCCTGGCCTCATTCCTGCTCGCCCACAGCCTCGGCTGCCACCCGCGGGCTCTCCCCATCGCCGCCGCGAGCCCAGCCATCCGCCCACGGGCCGCCGCCGCCACTGCGGGGCCCTCCCCGCCACGTCAGGCAGGTCCCGGCTGCGCTCCGTGTCTGGGAGAGGGAGGCCGAGTGCGCAGGCGCGGTGGGCCGGTGGGCGGGGCGCGCGCGCGCGGGGGCGGGGGAAGGGGAAGGGACGGCGTTGGGCGGCCTGACGAGGGCGTGGGCGTGGGCGCAGGCGGAGGTCGTAGCCCCAGTGGGCGCCCCGCCACTGGGCGTGGTTGCTGCTCCGGGTGCGGAATGGAGGGGCCGGCCGTGGCAGTTTGCGAGGTGATGCCGGGAAGGGAGAGAAAGCAAAGGAGGACACTCTGAGGAGACGGGTCTTGTGAGGAGGCCGAGAAGTTTGGGCAGAGGGGTCTGGCGTTGCCTGAGGGAGAAGGAAGGTTCGGGAATGGTAGGATTCGGTTCAAGTCAGCCTGTCCCTCGCGGGGTTGTGAGGTACAGATGAGACGCGAGGCGTGGGAGCGCCTGGGCAGTCAAACCTGGGGGCGCTCAGAAGTATTTAGTGTGTGTGGGGAGGGGCATGGCTGTCCGCTGAGCGCGGGTGTCGCCCCCATCTGACGCCTAAGAAAGCTGCTAAGGAAGCTCAAGGGTTTGCCACACCTCAGAGGACGCTAGGGTTCGAGCTCGGATGGCAGCCTGTGCCGGGAGAGCGCACGGACAGCAGGGATGGGCGCGCTGGGCGGGGGGAGTCGAGGCCAACTTGTGCTAAAGTGGGGGCGAGGGAAAGCCGGGTCAGGCCCGCGGGTCACCAGAGGTGTGAAGGGGATTCCTGGGTCAGGGCCCAGAGCAGCGGGGTGATGAGAACCTGCGGTTCGGACGCCTCAGTAACCTAGTTCAGGCCACCGTGGACCCGAGATGCTCTGGAGGGCGGGACTGAACACCTCGCACAGAGTGGCCGCTTTCGTTCATTCGTGACAGAGTTTTCATAGCCTTACCTGATTGAATTCTTAACTACTGACCTCGTAGTTAACTGTAAACCGTAGACGGATTAATTACTAGGCATTCAGTTCGGTCGCTCAGTCGTGTCCGACTCTGCGACCCGTGGACTGCAGCACGCCAGGCCTCCCTGTCCACCGCCAAGTCACGGAGCTTGCTGAAACTCACGTCCATCGAGTCGGTGATGCTATCCAACCATCTCATCCTCTGTCGTCCCCTTCTCCTCCTGCCTTCGCTCTTTCCCAGCATCAGGGTCTTATTCCAATGAGTCGGTTCTTCATAGAAGCGGAACTCATAAGCTCTGGGTTCTATCCTAGGTTCTGTTGTCTGTAAAATCTAAACCTCCAACTTTCTTTGACAAAGAATCCAGGAAGATTGGGAAAACCACTGCTAGCTAGTACTTAATTACTTGTTTGTTGTTTAATCACTGAGTCATGTCGGACTCTCTTGCGACCCTGTGGACTGTGGCCGGCCATGCTCCTCTGTCTATGGAATTTCCCAGGCAAGAATACTGAAGTGGGTTGCCATGTCTTCCTTCAGGGGATCTTCCTGACCCATGGGTGGAACCCAGGTCTCCTGCATTGGCAGGCAGATTCTTTACCACAGAGACAGATCAAATAGAACCATAGGCTACAAGAAGTTGACCTGAAGTCACCTCGAGTTTTCCCAATTTTCCTGCCTTTGTTGTCAAAGAAAGTTGGAGGTTTAGATTTTACAGATGACAGAACCTAGGATAGAACCCAGAGCTTCTGACTCACAGGCTTTTTCCCTACTGCTTTTCCCTACTGCTCTCTCATTATGGATAAAGAAACTGCGGAAAAATCTGAACAGAGGGAGCACAGTAAGTCAGAGGATATGTGAGGGAAAGTGTTAGACTGTAGAAAAGCCTGAAAACCATCCTTACAAACTGGTACAAATTAGGATCTTAGTTCCCATGTTCTCATGCTGAGTTCTTTCTGCCTTTAAAAAAAGGGGGGTTAATAATTTTTGCTGCAGGTACCTCAGTGTGGAAGTGGGAGTCTACTTTCATAAATAATCATGGAAATTAAATACAATATATTTTATTTTAAAATTATCAAGATTGAATGTTTTACCAAGATACCTTGGAGACCTGTTCAACTTAGAATATTGTGTGCAGATGACTTTATTAGAAATAATAGCTAATATTTATTAAGCATTTACTATCTGCCAGGCACCGTGTTAAACATTTTGAACGTATTGTTTTGCTTACGTTCGGCAGCCATCGTATGTGGTAGATTTGCCCTCACTTTTATAAGTGAGGAAGCAGTGCTACAGAGAAGTTAAGCAACTTGCATAGGGTCACGTGCTAGTATTTGACTCATCAGGGTTTCAAACCCAGGTATCTGCTTCCAAAGTCAGTGCTCTTAACTAGTATTCTAACCCTGGGAAATGTTGATACAATGAAAAGTAAAGATTCACAAGCAGATGCCATTATTATTCATAATCTTCATGTTGACTTTTGTTTGGAAAGAAAAAAAGAAACAGGAAAAACAAACTCCCACTTAATTTTTCCAACTTATTATTTCCAGATGAATTTATCCTTTGAATAAAGCAATTTGTTGTCTTCATTTCCTGTTTTGGACATTGTTTTGAATTTCACTGTCTCCTTTTTATGTCACTCACCTAGCTATGTCTTCTGTTTAGACACAATGCTTTGTTCTTAACAAATGTAAATCTGACATTTTGCAAGCAAGAATATTATTTTTTGGAAATGAGAATTATTAACTGTATCATACAAATTTATTGTTACCATGATTTTTAAAGACGATTGTGGTTTCTTTGAATTGTGCCCTTTCCAGATTTTGAAATATTTAATAATTTACCAGAGGTGTGAAACAGCAGGAGTATCAAAGGGAGCATTGCTAGAAGGACAGCTAGTGATTTCCATAGAAGCATTAAATTCTAAGCACCAAGCAAATACTCTTCACTGTGTAACAACTAGTAAGTGGAGGAAGAAAAAATATTAATTTCAATCTGTTTTGTCATGTTTTATGTTATATTTTATTGAAAAGTTTCAATTAGTGTTTTATCATCTTCAGAATTATTCCATAATTAAACTTAAATTGTTCCATAATTAAACTTAAATTGTTCCATAATTAAACTTAAATGATTATGAAATAAGTATCTGGTAATAGATTTACAAATCTGTCGTACAGGAAAGGTGAGTAGAATGACTTATCAGAAGATTATTTATTTTACTGGTTTAAATTCCGATTACTCAGAAACCATCTAACTTTTGCTCTTGGTTTTAACTTCCTTTTTCACAGCTAAATTACATTACATTGAATTTTATCTCTTTTATACCCAGCCTTTGGTAGTTGGAAAAGAACCAAAAAATGAAAAGAAATGAAATGATGAATGGTGCATACTTTGATGATTAATTTGAAAATACATGTTTCTTCCATTTGGCTCTTATTATTTTGTCATTTAATTTGCAGTTAATTTGAAAATATATGTTTCTTCCATTTGGCTCTTATTATTTTGTCATTTTTTGCCTGTATTCTTGGAAAGCTGATGCATTGAGTGGCCCTGATAACTAATTTTCTTGAATTTGTGAAGTGAAAACTTTTTTGTCTTGCTTTTTTGGTGTGTGTGTAAGTTTATTGAAGGATATTTTGGAGTGAAGTTGTCCTGTTAGCCTTAGAGGAGTCACCCTGAGTCCCAGTTGAGACTGGATAGTAGGTTAGGCTCTAAGACATTTCACACTTGAACTGAATGACCTGTCTTCTCTTTGTGTACCTAGCAGTAAACATCTTCAAGAGGGTGTGATAGTTTGGTTTGCTGTTAACTCTGTGTGAACTCCCTTCTGACTGGACAGAGTTCCCACCATTCCTGAGAGAGGTAGTTAGCTACACGGCGAGAGTGATGCTTTTCTGCATATGGTTGTATTAGCTTGTGCACTGATCATGATCCAATAAACTGTGGTCAGAGTGGCAGGGTGATTTCACTCCAAGCAAAGGACTTGAGCCACACAGCTTTTGGCAAGAAACTGAATTACATAGACATTTTGAGCCTAATGGACCTCTTCAGTCCATCTAGTATAAGGAGCATTTCTCTTCTGTTTATTCTCTCTGATCTTTATATTTTTATTCTTTTTTGCAGGAAGAAAGGTGATATGTGCTTGTCATGAAACATTATAACATTTTAGAAACATATTCTATGGATGGGGGCTTCCCTCATAGCTCAGTTGGTAGAGAATTCACCTGCAGGAGACTCCAGTTCAATTCCTGGGTTGGGAAGATCCACTGGAGAAGGGATAGGCTACCCACGCCAGTACTCTTGGGCTCTCCTTGTGGTTCAGCTGGTAAAGAATCTGCCCGAAGTACGGGAGACCTGGGTTTGATCCCTGGGTTGGGAAGATTCCCTGGAGAACGGAAAGGCTACTCACTCCAGTAGTCTGGCCTGGAGAATTCCATGGACTATATAGTCCATGGGATCGCAAAGAGTCAGACATGACTGAATGACTTTGACTTCACTTCGTATTATGGAAAGTGAGACTCTTCAGTAATCTTACCGCATGAGATAATGATTAACATGCAGTATATATTCTTCTAGATTTTTCTATGCATATGTTCAGAGTCTCTCACCAAGTGGATAAAAAGCAGATTGCCAGCATTCTGGAATTTGAGAGATCGGGGGTGGGAGGTTGTATCTTAGCATTCAGTGTTTATATTCACTCAGTCCATTTGTTTTTAATGTGCAACTTAAGTTCCCAGCCCTTGCTTCTATCTTTTCACAGAATAACTTCTCCCCAACCCCTTACCAAATTTAGGAGGGACCAGTCCTTAGAAGGCTGAGTGGAGAAGGGAATTTAAAGATTTGCCTACTTCTTAAATTCATTTTTTCACCTGACTCCTTATTTTGGATCCCACCTCTACTTCCAGAGTTTCCTGATACTGCCAGTTTTTAGTTTGGGGGGATTTTTTTGTATATTTGGTATTGTTTCTTTACCTTTGCCTTTTTTGGCTTATAAGTCAGTTTTTTGGTTCTTAAGACCTAAATCCTTTCCCACTAGTTCTCTGGCTTTTCTGTTTCTATTTGGTTGGTGCAAATCTAATTGCAGTTTTGGACCATGAATTTTAAATCCTTACAACTAGGCTCAAACACATCTTTATTAATAGAAATCGGAACCATTACAATCAACAGATTTCTGCCAAATGAGAAATAAGTTTGTTTATTCCTATAGTGTAAAAATCTGTGCTTCAGGCTTCGATGAACTCTTGGAAAGCATTTTCTTCCTCCTGCTGGTTGTGGAGGCGTTTTCCCTGCAAAAACTTGTTAAGATGCTTGAAGAAGTGGTAGTTGATTGGCAAGAGGTCAGGTGAATATGGCAGCCCACTCCAGTACTCTTGCCTGGAGAATCCCATGGACAGAGGAGCCTGGTGGGCTGCAGTCCATGGGGTTGAGAAGAGTCGGACGTGACTGAGCGACTTCACTTTCACTTTTCACTTTCATGCACTGAAGAAGGAAATGGCAACCCACTCCAGTGTTCTTGCCTGGAGAATCCCAGGGATGGCAGGGCCTGGTGGGCTGCCGTCTATGGGGTTGCACAGAGTTGGACACGACTGGAGCGACTTAGCAGCATCAGGTGAATATGGTGGATGAGGCAAAATGTGGTGGTCCAGTCATTCACCTTTTGAAGTATTTGTTGTGAGACGTGCAGTCAGGCGTTGTCGTGGAGAATTGGGCCCTTTTTGGTGACCAACGCGGGCTGCAGGTGTTGCAGTTTTCTGTGCATCCTCATCGATTTGCTGAGCGTACTTCTCAGATGTAATGGTTTTTGCTGGGGTTCAGAAGGGATTGTCCCAACCCAGGGATCAAACCAATGTCTCTTAACATCTCCTTCATTGACAGGCGGATTCTTTACCACTAGCACCACCTGGGAAGCCCCAGGAAAGCTGCAGTGGATCAGATCGGCAGCAGACCACCAGTGACCGAGACCTTTTTTTGTTGCAAGTTTAGCTTTGGGAAGTGCTTTGGAGCTTCTCAGTTCAGACACTGAGCTGGTTGTCATATAAAATCCAGTTTTCATTGCACATCACAATCTGATCGAGAAATGATTCATTGTTGCATAGAATAAGAGAAGACGACCCTTCAAAATGACAATTTTTTTGATTTTTGGTCAGCTCATGAAGCACCCACTTATCAAGCTTCTTCTTTGTTCCAATTTGCTTCAGATGCCAAGCAATCATAGAAAGGATGACATTGAGTTCTTTGGCAACTTCTGTAGTTGTAAGAGGATCAGCTTTGATGATGACTCTCAATTGGTTGTTGTCAACTTCTGATGGCCGGCTACTGTAGTCCTTTTCTTCAAGGCTCTTGTCTCCTTTGCAAAACTTCTTGAACCACCACTGCACAGTCCGTTCGTTTGCAGTTCCTGGGCCACATGCATTGTTGATGTCGTGAGTTGTCTTCATTGCTTTACAATCCATTTTGAACTCAAGAAAATTGCTTGAATTTGCTTTTTGTCTAACATCATTTCCATAGTCTCAAATAAATATAAAATAAACAGCAAGTAATGTCATTAGGAAAAAACCAAACCAAGAAATTAGCATTAAAACAATGTATAACATAACTTCATTTATTTAAAAATGTATCCCAATATCAGATGGTAAAGAATCTGCCTGCAGTGCAGAAGACTCAGGTTGATTCCTGGGTCCAGAAGATTCCCTGGAGAAGGGAATGGCTACCAATCCAGTATTCTTGCCTGGAAAATTCTATGGACAGAGAAGCCTGGTGGGCTACATCTGTGGGGTCGAAAAGGGTTGTTGGATATGACTGAGCGACTAACATTTTCACTTTTTTTTCTTTTCCAGTATCAAATGGCAACAATGCAAACCTGCAGTAGCTTTTGCACCAACCTAATACAATTTTATTAAAGTCATCTCTCTTATTCTGTATCTTTGTGGGTTTACTACTTCTAAAAATATTCCTTTTCTATTGTTTTATTGAGATTTCAGGAGGGAGTGAAAGTAGATATGTATGTTCAATCTGCCATCTTTATCTGAAAGTGAGTGATGTCATTGGCCTGAAATCTCTGATGATGAAGAATGACATATTCATTACCTAGTGTTGCTGTAACAAAGTACCACAAACTGGGTGGTTTAAAGTAAATTTATTCTCTTATAGTTATGAAGGCCAGAAGTCCACAGTCAAGACATCAGTAGGATTGGTTCCTTCTGGAGGCTCTGAGGGAGAAATCGATTCCTTAGTTCCCTCCTACCTTCTTGTAGTTGCCAACAAGGCCTTGGTGTTCTTGACTTGCAGATATATTGCTCCAGCCTCCATCTCTGTCTTCATATAATGTTCTCCCTTGTGTATATCTGTGTCTTCACATGGCCTTCTTATAAGGACACCAGTTGGATTTAGAGCCACCTTAATCCAGTATGACTTCATCTTAACTTGATAACGTCTATGAAGATCCTCACCCCACTCCAGTACTCTTGCCTGGAAAATCCTATGGACAGAGGAGCCTGGTAGGCTGTAGTCCATGGGGTCGCTAAGAGTCGGATACGACTGAGCGACTTCACTTTCACTTTTCACTTTCATGCACTGGAGAAGGAAATGGAAACCCACTCCAGTGTTCTTGCCTGGAGAATCCCAGGGACAGGGGAGCCTGGTGGGTTGCCGTCTATGGGGTCACACAGAGTCGGACACAACTGAAGTGACTTAGCAGCAGCATGAAGACCCTATGTCCAAATAAGGTCATATTCACAAGTGTTGGGTCTTAGGTCTTCACAATCTCTTTCAGAGGTACATAATGCAACTCACAACAAATCAGAAAATTTTATTGCTGGAATGATCCATCTGTGAGAAGCTGAGAAATGACTATATATAATTTTTCCTATCATTGTTGAAGGCTTTAACAATTCCAGTGTTTTCCAAAATGTGTGTTACAGGATGTTTATATGAATTTTGAGAAAGGAGTTATGCAGTCATCTAAACTTGGGGTTTTCTGGTTAAAATCAAATGCATTTTGTCATTTTAGATCTCCGAACTTTTAATATGCCAGCATGGACTGTGAATCTTTAAAAATGGGCTGTAGTACATAGCATTTCCCAAACATATGTAACCTTGTAGTTTTTTTTTTTTAATTATCTTTTTTTGTTTGTTTTTATAACCTGACTTTTAAAAAAAGCTTTATTTAATTTTTTGATGCTCTGGGTCTTCATTGCTGCGTGGGCTTTTCTCTAGTTGCAGAAAGCGGAGGTTACTCTCCAGTTGCAGTACACAGGCTTCTCATTGCATTGGCTTCTTTTGTTGTGGAGCATGGGCTCTAGGGTGTGCAGGCGTCAGTAATGAGCTCAGTAGTTGCAGCTGCCAGGCTCTAGAGCACAGGCTCAATAGGTGTGGAGCATAGGCTTAGTTGCTCCGAGCCAGGTGGTATTTTCCCAGATCAGGGATTGAACCTGTGTGTTCTGCATTGGCAGGTGGATTCTTTACCAGTGAACCACCAGGGAAGCCCTTAAGTCATCTTCTGTTCTGTAAAGAGAATTTGGGCAATGTTGTTACTTAAAAATACCTGTTCTGTCATCTTTGCATTTGAAGGATAGCACTTTATTACTTTAGTACAGAAAGATTGGAAGCATAGCTGAAAATCTGTGAAGCAGGCAGGATGATTGTTTTCCCTGCACGTGTTCACCCCAGGTGATCTATTTCCAACAATTTGTTGATAGGATACTTGTTAAAACTAAGAAAGGATGTTAGAGGAAACAGTGTGAGATGTGCAGTTGAGAAGCATCATGGACACACTGTGGGACACACAGGTTGTGGTTTGTTTCTTGTAAACATTCTAGCTCCTCATTGATCTCCAGTGTCAGCCTGCCAGCAGCGTCCCAATCCATGTCCCAGTGGCAAGTTACCTACTCCTTTAGGTCAGAACTAGTGTATGCCTGTGAAGAACACTAAGTTTAAAAATGCTTTTTGTTAAATTAAAAAACTGTTAAATTTTTGTTAAAGGAATTTTTCATTTAACTAAATTGAAATAGCCTCATGTATTAATGGCTAGTAGCTACTGTATTGGGCTTCCCAGGTGGCGCTAGTGATAAAAAAGTAGCAGGAGGCTTAAGCCGCTGGATTTGATCCCTGGGTTGAGAAGATCCTTTGGAGGAGGGCACAGCAACCCACTCCAGTCTTCTCGCCTGGAGAATCCCATGGACAGAGGAGCCTGGTGGGCTGCAGTCCATACGGTTGCAAAGAGTTGGACATGACTGAGTGACTTAGCATGCCCGCACGCACAGCTACTGTATTGGACAGCACACATTTGGAGAATGATATTGCCTCTTACTCTAGATCTAGATTCTCAACCTTTTTTCCCTGCCAGAAGAATACATATTTCTTGAGGTATAGACACGTTTCCATTGGTTCTTACGGCAGTGATTCTTAGATTCTTAACTATGGGGTCACATCACTCTGGGGGAAGGCACGTTCTATTTGGGGAAAAAAGCATCCAGGTGGTTGAGATCTTCCCCACCCTCTTAGGGGCCTGTTTCCTCACTTACCCTCTTTCCCTGAAGAATTATTGTTCTAGGTGTTCTAATGTTCTGATTTAGAACTCTGCGTACAGAAGATTCTTACCTGATAGTCTGGTAAGGAATAAATTTACTAAAGACGGAATTGGTTAAAAGAAAGACCAAAAATGTTAATTGAATCTTATACTGGAATATGACTTATTGGCATGAGATACTCTGGTTATTAGCCACAGTTTGCAGTCTTCCTGTGATTTTTTTTCTATCAGGAATAGTAATATCCAAGAGGCAGCCCTGGTATTTAATATGGGTAAAGGAGTTGCTGTTTGGTTCTCCTCTCGATGAAGTTATTCTGCCCCTGAACAGTTGGAGCCTCCAGTACTTCTTTGGTGCTTTTTGTTAGTTGTTGTTCAGTCACTTAAGTCGTGGCCAACTCTTTTTGACCCCGTGGACTGCAGCAAGCCAGGCTTCCCTGTCCTTCACTATCTCCCAATGTTTGCTCAGATTCATATCTATTGAGTCGGTGATGCCATCTAACCATCTTATCCTCTGCTGCCTCCTTCTCCTTTTGCCTTCAATCTTTCCCAGCATCGGGGTATTTTCCAATGAGTCAGCTCTTCGCCTCAGCTGACCAGAGTATTGGAGCTTCAGCTTCAGTCCTTCCAATGAACATTCAGGATTGATTTCCTTTCGGATTGACTGGTTTGATTTCCTTGCAATCCTAAGGGACCCTCAAGAGCCTTTTCCAGCACCACAATTTGAAAGCATCAGTTCTTCAGCATTCAGTCTTCTTTTGGTCCAACTCTCAACATCCATACTTGACTACTGGAAAAACTATAGCTTTGACTATATGGACCTTTGTCAACAAAGTGATATCTTTGCTTTTTAATACACTATCTAGGTTTGTTACAGCTTTTCTTGCAAGGAGCAAGCGTCTTTTAATTTCACAGCTGCAGTCATTGTCTGCAATGACTTTGGAGCCCAAGAAAATCTGTCACGGTTTCCACTTTTCCCCCTTCTATTTGCCATGAAATGGTGGGACCTTTAGGGAAAGAGCAAATTAGCCAAGAAAGCGATGAATTAGCCAAGAGAGCGATGGTCAAGCTCTCTCGCCCCATGGACTCTCATGCTCTCACCCCACGTTCTGTAAATACCTGGTTATGTAACAGCTGAGATCACTTGTAAGAGCTCTGTGCATGCACGTCACAATGTACCGGCTTGGCCACACAGGCTACTTTTGTTCTGTAAACATACATAAGCTCCACCTGAAACACCATTGTGTCCGCATTATGGCTGTGTTGTGGCTGAGTTATGGTGTGTCCACTGGGTCAACCATGAGCGACTACAGCATGTCTGCTGCTGCTATGGCTGCCGTGCCAGTCAGGAGAGAATAAACATGTCTGCAGTTCCTACGGCTCCTTGAGTTTTCTTGCAGCTTCCCGGCTCATGCCTCAGCGAACAGTGAGATACAGCAAGACAGGACCTGATGCCGGGATCTTAGTTTTTTAAATATTCAGTTTTAACCAGCCTTTTCACTCCTCTTTCAGCCTCATCAAGAGGCTCTTTAGTTTCTCTTCACTTCCTGCCATTAGAGTGGTATCATCTGCATATCTGAGGTTGTTGATATTTCTCCCAGCAATCTTGATTCTAGCTTGTGAGTCATCCAGGCCAGCATTTTGCATGATGTACTCTGCAAAGAAGTTAAATAAGCAGGATGACAATACACAGCCTTGACGTACTCCTTTCTCAATTTTGAACCAGTCAGTTGTTCCATGTCCTGTTCTAACTGTTGCTTCTTGGCCCAAATATTAGTTTCTCAGGAGACAGATAAGATGGTCTAATAGTCCTATGTCTATTAAGAATTTTCCACAGTTGTGATTCACACAAAAGCTTTAGTGTAGTCAGTGAAGCAGAAGTAGATGTTTTTTGGGAATTCCTGGCTTTCTCTATGATCTGTATGATGCTCATTATTAGTGACCAACTTTTAGATATTCTGTATCTATCAGCAGTGATTTCAGGCTCCCATATGATTCTTTAGATAAAATCCATTTAATTGCTTCATTTGTGATACTTTGTGTTCTGTTTCTTGCAGTTGCTGCTGCAGGAAGCATTGATGGTGGTTTGGTCCTCAAGAAGTTCCTTAAAGGTAAAGAATTATACCCAGCTTCCACAAGATTAAGTCTCTTCCAGTCAATAAATTTGGTATTTTCTGAAACAAACAATATATACTGAAAGATAGGGTTGTCAGATACAGCAAATAAAACTGACTCCCACTTACATTGGAATTTCAGATGAACAGTAAATACCTTTTTAGTATACATATGTTTTATGCAATAGTTTATCCTGTAGTTTATCTAGAATCCTACTGAAAGATGATCTATAAAATTGTATAGATACAGGAAAAAAATTGTCTAGGCTAAGGCAAGATACCTAGGTCACTGTTCTCTGAATACTTTCTGTACACCCTCAAGCAAAGTTTTCCCAGATATGAAATACAATCTTAAGTATTTGTTTCCATCTATCTCAGAGAAATAGTATATGGAAAATACTTTTACTATAAATCATTTTGGCCAGTTTTAACACTGTTTTACACATGTCAAAGTTGGTATGGTTTAGGCATTTTCAGTGACCTTGATTTTAGAAGTTTTTTTTCCTTTGACTTGAGAATAATCTACAACCAAAGGACATGCATTAGTTTAAGGAGACCAGAATGATTTGAGAACCACTGTGCTTTCCTTTTTATCTTTTCTGGCTGTGTGGTTTGTAACTATTATCCAATGGGCCTGTCTTTTCCTGAGTGCTAAATTTACAACTTTTACAAAATAATTTTTTAAAAGAAACTCTTCCCAATTAAATTTGAAGTATGAGTAGATTGTAGTGTTTTTTTAAACTTATGTTGTCTTTCTTTAAGAAAATATGCCATGTATTAAATGTAGAAACAACCAAAAAGCTACATTAGAAGGGTATAATGTTATAAAATAAATGTTTGTGAAATGTATCACCATTGGACTTTTTAAAATGGCATGGTTTCTTAATGCTTTTTAAAATACAATCAATTTAAAATTTTAATTTATACCTAGATTTCCAGTAATTCAATTGCTAAAACCAAAGTACCTGCCTTTATCTTGGTCATATCAAAGAAAAAAAAATATAAAGACATAAACATATAGGAAACATTCTGCCTTTTGAAATTCTTTTTTGAAGTAATTTTTAGTTTAACCATGGGGATTTTAAAGTGCTTATTTGTTAATTTCAGGGTCATCAGGTGTATTCCCATTTGCCTTTGAAATTTTCTTGGCCCTCTGAATCTATTGATATTTTCCACCTGTCTGTACCCTGGATCTCTAATAGACTTCAGCTTTTTGCTCTGTGGTTTTAATTTGTTTATATTCTGCTTGGTGTGCACACATTTAAAAGCAGTAATTAGTAAGGAAATGTAATAAAAAAATAAATTGAGATTTTTGTTCTTCACTCTATAGGAGATATTCTGTGGGAGCTTGGGTAGATTTTTCTCCCTGTAGTGACAATCAAAATGATGATTTATTGAGTACTTACTGTTTACTTAGCTATGTGCTTGACATAGAGGGGTTACACTGGTAAACATGATATATTTGGTTTCTCCCCTTAATCCCACATTTAAGATATCTTAATTATTTAATTATACTGCCTTCCAAAGCCAATGCCTGGAAGAAAGAGAGGATTGGCTTACTGTCCTGGAGAGTTTGCTGCAATTCTAAGACTTTTAGGAAATCTAAATTCAACTTTAAGAATCATGAATTGACTGCCTCAAAATCATCCAGTCCATTTATCAGTCTTTTAGTTCTCTGCTTTTTTGGATTATGCCATTGAGATGATGCAAAGAGTGGAAAGATCATTCTTAATGCTGCTGCTCCATTTAAGTGTGTGAAAGTGCTTTGAAAGAAATGAAAATTCATAAAAATAAAAGAGAATATGTCATTAACACCAGAGAGGAGAAAGATTGTTTCCTGCAACATAAACCTGAATGGCACAACGAGTGGTTAGATCATACATAATGTATGATCTTTGACTAATCTTTGACTAATATTTGTGAAAGTGCTTTGAAAAAAGTGAAGAGCCATCTAAGTACAAGGAAATGGTTTTATGGTAATTGTTAACACTCGGGAGAAGGTGTTGGGTATAGTTTATGGAATAACCATCTATTTATTATGCTAATACAAACTTTAGACAGTTTGTGTCTTTTTTATTTAAATTTGTTATTTTAACAAATTTTGTGCATATTTATTTAAACTATTTTCATATCCTTGTGATAAAGTTGAGGTGGCTAATGTTTGTATAAAGAGGAAGCACTGCACATCAAGTACACAATAAAAGTTGAGTCATTTGCTCACCGTCATCACATTTAGTGGCCAACTGTAGCCTGTCTTCTCTGCAGCTGTTAGGCCTCATAATATTAGCTTCCACTCGATAATGCTATTTATTCTTACTAATTAGTAACAAAAATAACTCAGTGAAGCTCACAAAGGAAATTGTCTAAGATTAAGATTTGAATCCCTTAGCTCTCTGGTTTATGTACCATTAATTATGCCTTTATTACTATTGTTATTTAACATTACTATAACATTAGCAAACTGCTTTAAATTGGTCCTTTCACAAATCTTTTCATTATTAATTAACTTCATCAGTATGTCTCTGGTGGCTGATGGATTAACCATCAGATTTCCTGGTGATAAAGAATCACATACCTGTACAAAATTAATAGTATGCCTCCGAATTCAATTTGTTAGCTGTTAAATCCTTTTCATTGCTCAGATGATTTCTTTCAGTGTCCAAAAATAAGGTCTCCCCTCTCTCTAGGGGAACTTTTTCTCTGGCACTTGAATACATTAGATCAATTCCTGTACAAACAGGCTCCTATTTCTGGGTGTTTTCTTTATGCTGGATTAATAAACAACAGATGAGATGATTAGATAGCATCACTGACTCAATGGACATGAATTTGAGCAAGCTCCAGGAGATAGTGGAAGACAGAGGAGCCTGATATGCTGCAGTCCATGGGGTTGCAAAGAATCGGACGCAGCTTAGTGACTGAGCAACAGCAACAGCAATAAACTATGACCAAGATAATCTCCCTGGTTCCTACCTCTCTAATAGTTTATGTTCTTTTAAAATTTTCTTTCTTCTCTGTCCCTAATGATCTGTACTTTTGTCCAGTAAACCTTTATTGAATCTCTGCCTTGCCACAAGGACATTATAACAAAATACAGTGTGAAAATAAAATATTGTGTGATAAGTACTATGTAGTTCTTCTTTGGTAACACAGAGGGTATTGCCTAAAGTTTAGTCACCAATATGCCTTTCTTCCCTTTATTATTCTTCGTCATTATTCTACGTTTACTTCAGATAATCTTCTAGTTTTAAGGCTTTAACTGTCATTTCTGTGTTGACAAGGCTTATTTTTTCTGTGTCTCTAATGTGTTTCCAGCTTTGATTGTCAATTAAATTATTCCGTTTGAGGGTTCCTCTGAAATATCATATGCAGCGTATCTAAAACAGGGTTCATTTTGTTTCACTTGCTGTGTAATCTCCATTGATGTTAGTATCTCCAGTGATACTAACATTTTCATGATTCTCCAGGCTTAAAATTTTCAGCTTTTTGTTTTTGAGGGGAGGGGGAGGCTTCTCCTTTTCTTTTGTCCATTATCTAACATAATTGAATTTTTGGTTAGTTCTGCTTTTATAGTGTAGCATTATTTATTAAATTATATATTAATTTAAACAGCTTTATGTCCCTCCCTTGTGCTGTTCTGTGCCCAATTGCTCAGTCAGTGTCTTTGCGATCCTTTGGACTGTAGCTTGCCAGGCTCCTCTGTCCATGGGATTTTTCAGGAAAGAATACTGGAGTGGGTAGCCATTTCCTTTTCCAGGGGATCTTCCTGACCCAGGGATCAAACCCACATCTCCTGTGTCTTCTGCATTGTAGGCAGATTCTTTACTGCTGAGCCATCAGGGAAGCCCCATGTTCCTCTCTTAATGACTCCCAATTGCTTATTAAAATAAAACACCTCAGACTCTATTTGAGGTTCTCTGTTAATTAGAATAATCTTCTGTACTTTGAAGGATGATGCTCATTAAGATAAATTCTTATGTGTTTAAAAATTCATATCCTTTCATATCAATATATGTACTACTATTCTTCATAGTTATCCATTTATGTAGAAATCATTTACATATTCCTTTATGAGTATACTTATCCATGTATGTAGAATTAATTCTATCATAAATATCTATTTTGTGAAACATGATAGTTTTAACTTATTCTTGCCCAGAATCTAGAAACTACTTCCTAATATGTCCTTAGTGAAGAAAAGAAGGAAAAGAAAGGTAGAAGAAAGTGATGAGATGGAGGAATATGAAAAAAGGCATATAAAAGGTCTTTATTTCACTGTCTCTTCTAAGCATATTATTTTTACTTGTTTTTTAATCTTATTTTAAATATTTCATCACTCTCATGTTTATTGACATAATTTAGCTCTTTGCTAAAATATAGTTTGGCCAGTTATTTTTAAAAAATGTTCGTATATTTTTCCCAAATAAGAAAATTTACAGCTGTTTTTTTTTTTTTTCCTTTCCCCTTCAAAAGACTAGATAGGAATACCAGCCCTTGAAAGCAGGGAAGATGACTTTGCTGTTGCTGTATGGTTATATGGTTATGATAGTTCAGCTTTTGCCTCTTTTCCTGCATTCCCCCATTTGGGCATCAGGGAGAAGACTTCAGTTTTGTCTTCTTTTGTTAATTTGTTGGGAATGGAGGTGAGGAGTTGTGCTTTTCATACATTAGAGATGCTGATGTGTCCAGGCTTGCTCAGTGTTGAGTGAGAAACACAGAGTGGTGAACTCTTAAATGTCTGGTTCGGTGTATATTTTTAAAATCCAAGATTCTCATATTCAAAAATTTAAAGTCTATTATAATGTTATATCTTACAAGGTCAACAGCTCTAAATCTCACTACTTATCTAACACATTTTTCTCCCACATATGTGTTCTGTAGACATGACCTCATTCTCGAGAGACAGGTCAGACATAAGTTGTCACCATTTCTATTTCAGAGATGAGGAAACTGCGACTTACCTCAGTCTCTGATATTAAGTTTAGAAGTCAGGGAAGGGTTTGTGGACTTAGGTCATTGTTTATCCTGTGAGTCCACACTTAATCTGCAAGTTTTTGATACATTCTAAATAGTCTCTTGATGCTAAATTTGCATAACACATGGCAAGATTTTATAAAGAGAAGATTGAAGATCAAAAGAAGTTAGAATAAATGAATTTCTCCTGTTTCTTTAATATTTAAATATGCCCTTTAATTGGCTTGAGGAAGTTCTCTTTTAGTCCTAGCTTGCTGAGTTTTTATTGGATGTGGGCCTTTATCAAATATTTTTTTGCATTTATTGAGAAGATCATATGATTTTTATTCTAGAGTGTTAATATGCTGAATTACGTTGATTTTCAAATGTTAAACCAACTTTGCATTTCTGGGATACATCCCAGTTGGCCATGATGCATTATGTATCCTTTTTATGTATTGTTGGATTTGATTTGCTGACATTTTTAAAATAATTTTTCCATCTGTGTTCATAAGAGATACTTATAGTCTTCTTGTAATGACTTTGTCTTATTTTGGTATCAGAGTAATAATGACTTCATGGAGTCAGTTGAGATTTATTCTCTGGTCTTCAATTGTCTAGAAGAATTTGTGTGGAAGGTATTATTTCTTCTTTAAATATTTGGTGCAATTCATCAGATGAAGCTATCTGAGCTTGATTTTTCATTTGTGGGAAATATTTTAACTACAAATTCAATTTCTTAGATAATTCCAGGTCTATGGAGGTTATTTATTTATTTTGAGTCAGTGTGGGTAGAGTTTACCTTTCAAGGAATTTGCTCATTTCATCTAAGTTGTTATATTTATTGGCATAAAATTGTTCATGATATACCCTTATTATCCTTCTATCCTTCTAACACTTGTAGAATATCACCTCTCTTACTTCTGGTGTTGGTATTTTATTTTTGTTCTCTCTCTTCCTCGCTTCCTCTTTTCTTAGCCAGTCTGGCTAGAACCATATTCTTTCTGCTCTATTTCATTGATTTTCACTCTGATCTTTTATTCTTTCCTTTCTTCTGCTTGTTTTGGATTTCTTTTGCTTTTCTGTTGCTAGTTTTTTAAAGTGGAAGCTGTAATCATTGATTTGAGACAATTGCTTTTTACACTGAAGTCATGATACTCTTTTAAATAGTTCCAAAGTTTTAAAATTCTATTTTTTATTATTATTATGATTAATCTGGAGTTTATTTTTATTCATCATACAAGTTAGGAATCTAATTTAAATCTTTTCCTTTCCCCAATAATTTGTGTTATTTTTCTGTCACAAACCAGGGCTCTGTATATGCTTGGATTTGTTTCTGGGTGTTCTAGTGTTTATGTCTGTCCCTAGGGAGAAATATCAATAACCTCAGATATGCAGATGATACCACCCTTATGACAGAAAGTGAAGAGGAACTAAAAAGCCTCTTGATGAAAGTGAAAGAGGAGAGTGAAAAAGTTGGCTTAAAGCTCAACATTCAGAAAACTAAGATCATGGCATCTGGTCCCATCACTTCATGGGAAATAGATGGGGAAACAGTGTCAGACTTTATTTTTTGGGGGGGGCTCCAAAATCACTGCAGATGGTGATTGCAGCCATGAAATTAAAAGACGCTTGCTCCTTGGAAGGAAAGTTATGACCAACCTAGATAGCATATTCAAAAGCAGAGATATAACTTTGCCAACAAAGGTCCGTCTAGTCAAGGCTATGGTTTTTCCAGTGATCATATATGGATGTGAGAGTTGGACTGTGAAGAAAGCTGAGCACCGAAGAATTGATGCTTTTGAACTGTGGTGTTGGAGAAGACTCTTGAGAGTCCCTTGGACTGTGAGGAGATCCAACCAGTCCATCTTAAAGGAGACCAGTCCTGGGTGTTCATTGGAAGGACTGATGCTGAAGCTGAAACTCCAATACTTTGGCCACCTCATGCAAAGAGTTGGCTCATTGTAAAAGACCCTGATGCTGGGAGGGATTGGGGGCAGGAAGAGAAGGGGACGACAGAGGATGAGATGGCTGGATAACATCACTGACTCAATGGACATGAGTCTGGGTGAACTCTTGAGAGTTGGTGATGGACAGGGAGGCCTGGCGTGCTGCGATTCATGGGGTTGCAAAGAGTCGGACACGACTGAGCAACTGAACTGAACTGAGGCCAGTATCATAGAATCCTTATTTCCTAAAGCTTTAGAATTAATCTTGTTCTATGGTAGAGCCAATTCCCCCTCCTTGTTCTTTTTTTACTTCTATTCTTTTTTAAAATTTTTAATTGGAGGATAATTGCTTTACAGTATTGTGTTGGTTTCTGCCATACACTACGTGAATCAGCCATAAGTATACATGTCTCCTCCCTCTTGAACCTCCCTGCCACCCCCTCCCCACCTTGTCCCTCTAGGTTGGCACAGAGCACTGTTTTTGTTCTTTTCCAAAATTGTCTTTGTTTTTTAAAACCAGTATCTTGCCTGTGAACTTTAAAATTAATTTTTATGAAAAATCTTATTGTGATCTTGATTGTTGTTATTTTGAATTTTGGGGCTTCCCAGCTGGTGCTAATGGTAAAGAACCCCCCCTGCCAATGCAGGAGAATAAGAGATGCAGGTTCAGTGACTGGGTCAGGAAGAGCCCATGGAGGAGGTCATGACAGCCCATTCCAGTTTTCTTTCCTGGAGAATCCCATGGACACAAGCCTGGTGGGCTACAGTCCGTAAGGTCGCAGAGTCAGATGTGACTGAAGTGACTTAGCACACACACACATATTCTGAATTTTTAGGTTAATTTGGTAGCAGTTAGCATTTTTATAGTACTAAGTGTTTCTGTCTGAGTTGGTATACCTTATCACTTATTTAGATCTTCTTTTTTAAAAAATGTTATTTAACTTTGTCACAACTGGGAGGTAGGCACTATCATCTCCAGTATATAGGTTCTATAGGAGAATAAGGGACTTTCCCAGGAGCACCTGGCTAGTAAAGCCAAAGCCTACCCGATTCCAGAGGCCATTTTGCTAGATGTTATTATTTGCTTAAAGTATTTTTCTGCTCTCCCTATGAAAGAATTACACTTCTTGCCCCATTGATATAAAGCTGGGCCATGTAACTTGCTTGGGCCAGTGAAATGTGAGTGGAAGTAATGTGTACCACCTCCTGGGAGAAGATTTAAGAGCCAGTGTCGTAGCTCCTTTTCTTCCGCCATGAGGCTAGGATGTCTACAATGGAATGTGCTTCTTTAGCCTGGATCCTGCTTTAGGGTGGCTCCTTTTTGTTTTGCCTGGTGTGCTGCAACCTCTTAATTAGTTTCTAGAGGTCTCAAAAAGGCGATTTGATATTGTTGTTAAGTTTGGTATCTCCAGGCGGGACTGAGAGCCTGAGACATGCTCTTCTGCCATCTTGCAGACATCAATCCTATTTAGAGCTTTTTAAATGTTAACTTCCCTGGTGGCTCAGACAGTAAAGAATCCACTTGCAGTTCAGGAGACCTGGGTTCAATCCCTGGGTGGGGGAGATCCCTGGAGAAGGGAGTGGCTACCCACTTCAGTATTCTTGCCTGGAGAATTCCAAGGACAGAGAAGCCTGGCAGGCTACAGTCCATGGGGTCACAAAGAGTTGGACAGGACTGAGCAACTAACACTTCACTTTTATGTTAACACCTTGTAATTCTTTTCGTAAGTCCTAGACATCTTTTGTTGTATTTATTCCTAACGTCTTATAGTTTTTGTTGCTATTGTGAGTGGTATTCATTTTTTCAGTATTGATGACTTCAGCTGTTACAAATCTTGATAATTTATCTGTAGGTTCTCTTGGATTTTCTGTAAGGACAATCAGTGCATCTCTGAATTCTTACTGTTTTTTCCTTTTCATTTTAACTTCTCGTATGACATTTCTTTTTCTTGTCTTATTGCATTAGATAGAACAATATTAGTACTGGGTAGAAGGGCACAGGTGATATTAGGCATCTGTGTCTTGCCTTTCTTTAATGAGATTACTTAAAATTCTATTATTAAGTATGATTTTATATAGTTTCTTGGTATTTGCTCCTTGTCAGGTTAAGGAATTTGTCTTCTATTTTTAATTTGTCAATAGTGTTTGTTAGAAATGAGCATTGTATTTTTAAAGTGCTTTTTCTACATCTTTTGGGATTATGATATGGTATTTTAAATCTTTTTTTTAAATTTTATTTTATTTTTAAACTTTATGTAATTGTATTAGTTTTGCCAAACATCAAAATGAATCCATCACAGGTATACATGTGCTCCCCCTCCTGAACCCTCCTCTCTCCTCCCTCCCCATACCATCCCTCCAGGTCATCCCAGTGCACCAGCCCCAAGCATCCAGTATCGTGCATTGAACCTGGACTGGCATCTCGTTTCATACGTGATATTTTACATGTTTCAATGCCATTCTCCCACATCTTCCCACCCTCTCCCTCTCCCACAGAGTCCATAAGACTGTTCCATACATCAGCGTCACTTTTGCTGTCTCGTACACAGGGTTATTGTTAGCATCTTTCTAAATTCCATATATACGCGTTAGTATACTGTATTGGTGTTTTCCCTTCTGGCTTACTTCACAAATCTTTAATCTACTAATTATGATTATGGTGATAGACTTTCTGATAAAAAAGTCTTGTGGGTTGTATAACAATTTTATCATATAATTATTACATATCCTAGATTTAGCTTTTGTATTTGTATTCCTGGTGAGATTGGTTTATACTGTCCTTGCCTATTTTGGTATCAAGATTATACTAGCTTTGTAAAATGAGTTGGATAGATTTATCCATTTCTGTTATCAAACCTTTTGTATCTGTTTTGTGAAAATTTGGTAAAACTACCCTGTAAAAGGAGATGATGGTGTCTCTATTAGCGAGATAGTAATGGTAGTAGTAGCACAAATGAGGAGAACGAAATGGGCCCCCACTCTAGTACTCTTGCGTGGAGAATCCCATGGACGCAGGAGCCTGGTAGGCTGCAGTCCGTGGGGTTGCTAAGAGTTGGACACGACTGAGCGACTTCACTTTCACATATCACTTTCATGCACTGGAGAAGGAAATGGCAACCCACTCCAGTGTTCTTGCCTGGAGGATCCCAGGGATGGGGGAGCTTGGTGGGCTGCCGTCTATGGGGTTGCACAGAGTCAGACAGGACTGAAGTGACTTAGCAGCAGCAGCAGCACAAATGGAGTAGCCATCATGGTCAACAAAAGAGTCTGAAATGCAGTACTTGGATGCAGTCTCAAAACCAACAGAATGATCTCTGTTCGTTTCCAAGGTAAACCATTCAATATCACAGTAATCCAAGTCTATGCCCCAACCAGTAACGCTGAAGAAGCTGAAGTTGAACGGTTCTATGAAGACCTACAAGACCTTTTAGAACTAACACCCCAAAAAGATGTCCTTTTCATTATAGGGGACTGGAATGCAAAAGTAGGAAGTCAAGATACACCTGGAGTAACAGGCAAATTTAGCCTTGGAATACGGAATGAAGCAGGACAAAGGCTAATAGGGTTTTGCCAAGAGAACACACTGGTCATAGCAAACACACTCTTCCAACAACATAAGAGAAGACTCTACACATGGACATCACCAGATGGTCAACACCGAAATCAGATTGATTATATTCTTTTCAGCCAAAGATGGAGAAGCTCTATACAGTCAGCAAAAACAAGACCGGGAGCTGAACTGTGGCTCAGATCATGAACTCCTTATTGCCAAATTCAGACTTAAAATGAAGAAAGTGGGGAAAACCACTAGGTCATTCAGGTATGACCTAAATCAAATCCCTTATGATTATACAGTGGAAGTGAGAAATAGATTTAAGGGACTAGATCTGATAGATAGAGTGCCTGATGAACTATGGACAGAGGTTCGTGACATTGTACAGGAGACAAGGATCAAGACCATCCCCATGGAAAAGAAATGCAAAAAAGCAAAATGGCTGTCTGAGGAGGCCTTACAGATAGCTATGAAAAGAAGAGAAGCGAAAAGCAGAGGAGAAAGGGAAAGATATAAGCATCTGAATGCAGAGTTCCAAAGAATAGCAAGGAGAGATAAGAAAGCCTTCCTCAGCCATCAATGCAAAGAAATAGAGGGAAACAACAGAATGGGAAAGACTAGAGATCTCTTCAAGAAAATTAGAGATACCAAAGGAACATTTCATGCAAAGATGGGCTCTGTAAAGGACAGAAATCGTATGGACCTAACAGAAGCAGAAGATATTAAGAAGAGGTGGCAAGAATACACAGAAGAACTGTACAAAAAAGATCTTCACGACCCAGATAATCACGATGGTGTGATCACTCACCTAGAGCCAGATATCCTGGAATGTGAAGTCAAGTGGGCCTTAGAAAGCATCACTACGAACAAAGCTAGTAGTGGTGATGGAATTCCAGTGGAGCTATTTCAAATCCTGAAAGATGATGCTGTGAAAGTGCTGCACTCAATATGCCAGCAAATTTGGAAAACTCAGCAGTGGCCACAGGACTGGAAAAGGTCAATTTTCATTCCAATCCCAAAGAAAGGCAATGCCAAAGAATGCTCAAGCTATCGCACAGTTGCACTCATCTCACACGCTAGTAAAGTAATGCTCAAAATTCTCCAAGTCAGGCTTCAGCAATACGTGAACCGTGAACTTCCAGATGTTCAAGCTGGATTTAGAAAAAGCAGAGGAACCAGAGATCAAATTGCCAACATCCGCTGCATCATGGAAAAAGCAAGAGAATTCCAGAAAAACATCTACTTCTGCTTTATTGACTATGCCAAAGCCTTTGACTGTGTGGACCACAATAAACTGGAAAATTCTGAAAGAGATGGGAATACCGGACCACCTGATCTGCCTCTTGAGAAACCTATATGCAGGTCAGGAAGCAACAGTTAGAACTGGACATGGAACAACAGACTGGTTCCAAATAGGAAAAGGAGTATGTCAAGGCTGTATATTGTCACCCTGCTTATTTAACTTATATGCAGAGTACATCATGAGAAACGCTGGGCTGGAAGAAGCACAAGCTGGAATCAAGATTGCCAGGAGAAGTATCAATAACCTCAGATATGCAGATGACACCACCCTTATGGCAGAAAGTGAAGAGGAACTAAAAAGCCTCTTGAAAGTGAAAGAGAGTGAAAAAGTTGGCTTAAAGCTCAACATTCAGAAAATGAAGATCATGGCACCTGGTCCCATCACTTCATGGGAAATAGATGGGGAAACAGTGGAAACAGTCTCAGACTTTATTTTTGGGGGCTCCAAAATCACTGCAGATGGTGATTGCAGCCGTGAAATTAAAAGACGCTTACTCCTTGGAAGGAAAGTTATGACCAATCTAGATAGCATATTCAAAAGCAGAGACATTACTTTGCCAACAAAGGTCCGTCTAGTCAAGGCTATGGTTTTTCCAGTGGTCACGTATGGACGTGAGAGTTGGACTGTGAAGCAGGCTGAGCAGCAAAGAATTGATGCTTTTGAACTGTGGTGTTGGAGAAGACTCTTCAGAGTCCCTTGGACTGCAAGGAGATCCAACCAGTCCATTCTAAAGGAGATCAGCCCTGGGTGTTCTTTGGAAGGACTGATGCTAAAGCTGAAACTCCAGTACTTTGGCCACCTCATGCGAAGAGTTGACTCATTGGAAAAGACTCTGATGCTGGGAGGGATTGGGGGCAAGAGGAGAAGGGGACGACAGAGGATGAGATGGCTGGATGGCATCACGGACTCGATGAACGTGAATCTGGGTGAACTCCGGGAGTTGGTGATGGACAGGGAGGCTTGGTGTGCTGTGATTCATGGGGTCGCAAAGAGTCGGACACGACTGAGTGACTGAACTGAACTGAACCCTGTAAAAAAAAAAATTTGAACCTGGTATTTTGAGGGTGGGTAGAGGCAAGAAAGGAATTCTTTTTGATAAGGAGCGTGTTTTCATGTTGCTGCTAAGTTACTTCAGTCGTGTCCGACTCTGTGCGATCCCGTATACGGCAGCCCACCAGGCTCCTCCGTCACTGGGATTCTCCAGGTAAGAACACTGGAGTGGGTTACCATTTCCTTCTCCAATGCGTGAAAGTGAAAAATGAAAGTGAAGTCACTCAGTCATGTCCTACTTGTAGCAACCCCATAGACTGCAGCCCACCAGGCTCCTCTGTCCATAGGATTTTCCAGGCAAGAGTACTGGAGTGGGTTGCTATTGCCTTCTCCAGTTTTCATGTTAAGTTTTCTATTTCTCCCAGAGTCAGTTTTGGGTGTATCCTTGAACAATGTGGAGGTTGTTGTGCCAACCCCCCACACAATTGAAAATCTTCATACTATTATCTCTGCTTCAAAAACAGATGAATGGATAAATGACTCATCCAAGGACAGGAAGCTGAAACAGTTTAGATAAAATTAGGACTCAAACCCTAGTTCTTCTGATTTCACATATTGCAATTGCTAATCAGATGCAGACTTTCCCCTACACTTAAGTAAAGACCTGTAAAATGAAAATGCAGATACTATAGTTATTGAAAAAAAAAAGGTGTGTAAGTGGGCCCACACAGTTCAAATGCATGTTGTTCAATGATCAACTGTATGTATATTTCTTTTTAAAAATGCATGCTTGCACACACATATTATATTCTATTCTTTTCATTCATTATTCATTCATTCAGTACATATTTATTGAGCACCTGCTATATGTTAGGTATTTCATCTTAATTTTCAAATTAATTGATATTAAGTTATTCATAGTATTCCTTTTTTATTTAAAAATATTTGTACTCATCTCTTTGGGGTTCTTATCTTGGTTTTTGTGAGTTTTTTGCCTTCTCTTTCTCTTGATGGTGATAATATAACACTAATAGCAAATATTTCAAGACCTGTTCAAAGTCACAAATCTAGTAAGTGATTGAGTGGGATATATGAGCCTAGACAGACTGGGTCCAGAGGCTTTGTCTTAGGCACTGTTCTGTAGTATTTTGGTCTATTTTACAGTATACTGTTTTGCTAGAAGTTTGACTACTATATTAGCTTTTCAGATAATCAACTCTGTTTATGCTCAACAAATGATTAGATATTAATTTCTTTTTTCCTTTGACAACTTCTCACTTCATTCTCATACCACTTGAAGAAATCTACAGCTTGGGTCGTATTTGGTGGTTCAAGGTTATGTGAAGAGGCACGTGTAAGCTTGGAAGAATGATCGTGTTTTCCTCCCATTTTCAGTCTGCATCTTTTTGTTTGGAGTAGTGTGAGGCTTGGGTGCATATTCCTTTGTTAGGGACTTTAGTGAGCACATCCTTGTTGACTCATTTGCTTGCTGCTGAGCCAACAGGTTATGCAGTGACAGCTCTTCATCTCTGCTTTTTGAGGGAGTTAATGAAGATTTGACATTATTTCTGAAAGTTTGCTGATTCTCTGTTAAAATGTCCTGCTTTCTATTTCCTTCTTTAAAGCATGTCTGGAATTGTTTCTCAATGTGGAAATAATTAGCCAATTTAACTAATGACAACAAGCCACAGAGCCAACCAAAGAAATTTTCATCTTTTGGCTTAATTCACCTCATTTCTTTAAAATGCTTGGTATTACTACTTTGTTCACTGGTTAAAGGCAAGAAAACCAAATAGTTAATTTGTCTGCTGTGTCTCTTGGGAAATAACGATGATAAACAACCAAATCTTAACTTTTGCCATCATCAGAGAAATTATTTTTAAGTGGAACTTTTTGTTACAGAGCAACATAGCCCATTTTAGAAAATTAGGGGAAAATAGGGAAAAGGTAAAAACTTCTCATAAACTTCCATCGCATGCATTTTTAATATAGCTGTCATCACAATACATACACAATTTTGTCCTACTACTTTTTTCCACTTAACATGTGAGCATTTTTCATGTTATGACAGTCTCCTAGTAATTATTTTTAATGGATAAGTTGTCCGTAAGAAGATAAATCATAAATTAATTAACCATTTTATATTTAAGCTTTTAGGCTTCTTTCTTTTTTACCATTACTATGAATATCTGTATATTGTAGTGATTAAGAACTGATACTGTATGTCCTTGAACAAGTTATTTGATCTTTGAAAGTACCTACCTCATAAAGCTGTTTTGAGGATTACATGAGATAATACACATAATGCATGTAGCATAGTGATTATTCTGAGTAAATAGTTTTCAATAAGTGATAATTAATGTTAATGTCCCTGGGATAAGCATCTTAATGCATACAGCTTTTTGCTTAATTGAAAAATTTAGGATTAATTTCCCAAAGTAGATTTAATTTGATCAAAGTCTATATTTTTATGGCTCTTGAAATGGCTTTTAAAAGGGTTGCATCATGTAATAGCGTTTGTAAATGAGATACTGGGCTTCCCCAGTATCTCAGTGGTAAAGAATCTGCCTGTAATGCAGGAGACGTGGGTTTGATCCCTGGGTCGGGGAGATTTCCTAGAGAAGGAACTGGCAATCCACTCCAGTATTCTTGCCTGGGAAATTCCATGGACAGAAGAGCTTGGTGGGCTACAGTTCATAGGGTCACAAAAGAGTCCAACATAACTTAGCAACTAAACAACAGCAATATGAGACATTAACTTCCTGTACTTTGCTAGCATTAGGAATTTCAATGACTTAAAACTATTTCAGCCAGTTTACTAGTTAATGAACAAGTATATAGTTTTTGTGAAATACTTGTTTGGCTGTGCCACATCTTAGTTGAGGCATGCAGGATATTTTAGTTGGGGCATGTGGGATGTAGTTCCCTGACCAGGGATCGAACACAGGCTCCCTGCATTGGGAGTGCAGAGTCTTAGCTACTGGACCATCAGAGAAATCCCTGTAGTTTTAATTTGTATATTTTTGAAACTTTTTATGTGTTTACTATCTATTCTTTCTTTTTTTCTGAACTTTTCCCATATTTTCAGGGAAAAACTTCTAGTTTAAAATAAATTTAGTCATTGTCTGTGTGCTACGGTTTGAATGTTTGTGTCCCCCTTAAATTCATTTTTGAAATCCTAATGGCCAGTGTGATGGTATTAGGAGACGGGACCTATGGGAGTAGCTTAAGTCATGAGAGTGGAGCCCTCACAAATTGGATTAGTGCACTTAGAAAAAAGACTTGATAGAATTCCCTAGGTTCTTTTTCCATATAAGAATACAATGAGAAGTCTGCAATCCAAAAATGAGAGCCCAGAACCTGGCCATGCTGGCACTATGATCTTGGACTTCCAGACTCCAGAACTGTGAGAAATAAATTTTTGTTGTTTATAAGCCATTCAGTCTGTGGTATTTCATTATAGCAGCACAAATGGAATAAGATACTGTGTAAGTTGTATTTTTAGGCTTGATACCATACTGTACAAATGATTCAGATTCACTGTTATAATGCCGTTTTGCACAGTTGGCTATGGAATGATAGAGCTAATGTAATGACTTCCTGAATCTCATTTTCTTCTAATACTTTACTGATACATGAATATCACTGTGGATGTTCTTCAAGAATCGGAATATTATCTAAAAATGTCCTTTAAATCAGTGGTCCCCAGCCTTTTTGGCACCAGGGACTGGTTTCATGAAAGACAGTTTTTCCATGGACCAGGGGTGGGGAGATGGTTTCAGGATGATTCACATGCATTACACTTATTATGTACTTTATTTCTCTTATTATTATATCAGCACCACCTCAGATGATCAGACATTATTAGATCCTCGAGGTTGGGGACCCCTGCTTTAAACAACAGCTATTTGTTTGATGATGTTCTTTTCCAAATGAAAACTGTCTATACATATATACTGAATGTCTCTCTCTACATATAATATTCATAGAATTTAATTAACTCTAAATAGGCATATATAGTGATTAAAAACAAAAGCTTTAGAGTCAGCCAGCCCTAGTCTTAAATCTCAACTTTTACACACTATTTAAAATAGTTCTGTTTGTAATAGTATCAAAATACATGAAACACATAGGGATAGATTTAACATAAAAAAATAAAAGATCTCTGCTGAGAACTGTAAAACATTGCCAAGAGAAATTAAACAGTATTTGGAGAGATATATCATGTTTATAGATTGGATAGTTCAATACTGCTAAGATGTCAGGCAAAGGAGAAAGGGAAAGATATATCCAGTTGAATGCAAAATTCCAAAGAATAGCAAGGAGAGATAAAAACCTTCTGCCTTAAGTGAACAATGCAAAGAAATAGAGGAAAACAACGGAATGGGAAAGTCTAGAGATCTCTTCATGAAAATTAAAGATACCAAGGGAACATTTCATGCAAAGATATGCACAATAAAGGACGAAAGCATTATGGACCTAACAGAAGCAGAAGAGATTAAGAAGAGGTGGCAAGAATACACAAAACTACAAAAAAGGTCTTAATGACTTGGTTAACTACAATGGTGTGGTCACTTACCTAGAGCCAGACATCCTGGAGTGTGAAGTCAAGTGGGCCTTACTACAAAAAAAGCTAATGAAGATGATGGAATTCTAGCTGAGCCATTTCAGATCCAAAAAGATGATGCTCTTAAAACTGTTCTCAATATGCTAGTGAATTTGGAAAACTCAGCAGTGGCCACAGGACTGGAAAAGGTCAGTTTTCAGTTTTCATTTCAATCCCAAAGAAGAGCAGTGCCAAAGAATGTTCAGACTACCATACTGTTGTGCTCATTTCACATGGTAGCAAGATACTGCTCAAAATCCTTCAGGCTAGGCTTCAACAGTACTTGAACTGAGAACTTCCAGATATACAAACTGGATTTAGAAAAGGCAGAGGAACCAGAAATTAAATTGTCAGCATCCGTTGGATCATAGAAAAAGCAAGATAATTCCAGAAAAACATTTGCTTCATTGACTATGCTAAAGCCTTTGACTGTGTGGATCTCAACAAACTGGAAAATTCTTGAAGAGATGGGAGTACCAGACCACCTTACCTGCCTCCTGAGAAACCTGTATGTGGGTCAAGAAGCAACAGTTAGAACCAGATGTGAAACACTGGACTGGTTCAAATCTGGAAGGAGTATGTCAAGGCTGTATACTGTCACTCTGCTTATTTAACTTATATGCAGAGTACATCATGCAAAATGCCAGACTGGATGAATCACAAGTGGGAATCAAGATTGCCAAGGGAAATATCAATAACCTCAGATATGCAGATGACACCACCCTTATGGCAAAGCAAAGAGAAATTAAAGAGCTTGATAAAGGTGAAAGAGGAGAATGAAAAAACTGGCTTAAAACTCAACATTGAAAAAATGAAAATCATGGCATCTGGTCCTATCATTTTATGAAAAATGGAAAAAATGGAAACAGTGACTTGGGGAAAAAATGGAAACAGTGACAGATTTTATTTTCTTGGGCTCCAAAATCAGTGCAGACAGTGACTGCAGCCATGAAGTTAAAAGATGCTTGCTCCTTGGAAGACAAATTATGACAAACCTAGACAGGGTATTAAAAGCAGAGACATCACTTTGCTGACAAATGTCCGTTCAAAGCTATGGGTTTTCCAGTAGTCATGCACAGATGTGGAGAAGGAAATGGCAACCCACTCCAGTACTCTTGCCTGGAAAATCCCATGGACGGAGGAGCCTGGTAGGCTACAGTCCCTGGGGTTGCTAAGAGTCAGACACGACTGAGCGACTTCACTTTCACTTTTCACTTTCATGCATTGGAGAAGGAAATGGCAACCCACTCCAGTGTTCTTGCCTGGAGAATCCCAGGGATGGAGGAGCCTGGTGGGCTGCCGTCTATGGGGTCGCACAGAGTTGGACACGACTGAAGTGATTTAGCAGCAGCAGCAGCATGCACAGATGTAAGAGTTGGACCATAAAGAAGGCTGAGCACTGAAGAACTGATGCTTTTGAACTGTGGTGCTGGAGAAGACTTTTGAGAGTCCCTTGCAGAGTAAGGAGATCAAACCAGTCACTCCTAAAGGAAATCAACCTTGAATGTGCATTGGAAGGACTGATGTTGAAGCTGAAGCTCCAATACTTTGGCCACCTGATGTGAAGAGCCAACTCATTGGAAAAGACCCTCATACAGGGCTTCCCAGGTGGTTCAGTGGGTAAATAATCTGCCTGCCGATGCAGGACACATAAGACACATGGGTTCAATCCCTGGGTCCCAAAGATCCCCTGGAGAAGAAAATGGCAACCCACTCCAGTATTCTTGCCTGGAGAATTCCATGGACAAAGGAGCCTATTGGTCTGCAGTCCATGGGGTCACAAAGAGTCAGACACGGCTGAGCAACCAAACAACAACTGATGCTGGAAAAGATTGAAGGCGGGAGGAGAAGGGGGTGACAGAGTATGAGATGGCTGGATGGCATCATCGACTCAATGGAAATGAGTTTGAGCAAACTCCGGGAGATCTTGAAGAGCAGGGAAGCCTAATGTGCTGCAGTCCATGGGGTCACAAAGAATCGGACACAACTGAGCGACTGAACAACTATAACAACTGGTGGCTCAGATAGTAAAGAACCCACCTGCAGTGTGGAAGCCCCAGGTTTGATCCCTGGATCAGAAAGATCCCCTGGATAAGGGAATGGCTACCTACTCCAGTATTCTTGCCTGGAGAAGTCCATGGACACAGGAGCCTGGCAGGCTATATATATATATAGTCCATGGGGTCGTGAAGAGTCAGACGTGACTGAGTGACTAATACTTAGTGTAAATAGAATTTTTATACGCAGGAAGGCAAAAAATTTATGTGACTCACTTATTGAGATTTTTTTTATTGGCGTTTTCTGAAACCAAACTTGCAAAATATCCAAGGTATGCCTGTAATTAATTTCTTTTTATATCTGACTAGCATTCCATTACATGTATACACTCTTCTTATCCATTCTGTTGTTGGACATTTGGATTTTTCCAGTTTTTGTCTATTTGTAATAAAGCTGCTATGAACAGCTGTTGTAAATCTTGTTTTGGACACATACTTTCATTTCTCTTGGGTAAATACCTGTAAAATGAAATCGATGGGTCATGGCATAGGTATGACCTATGTCATGGGTTTCTTATGACAGTTTCATAAGAAGCTGTCAATTTTCCAAAGTGGTTGTACCATTTTACACTCCCACCAGCATTATATCAGAGTTCTGATTGTTCTGTATCTTTGCTAAGTAACATCTGGTGTTTTTTAATTTTAACTATTCTGGTGGATTGTGAATTTAATTTACATTCTCTGGTGACTGATGATGTTAAGCACTTCTTCATGTGCTTAATGGCCACTCAGATATCTTCTTTTGTGAAGTATCTATTCAAGTCTTTAGCCCACTAAGAAAAAAACAGCTTTATTGAAATCTAATTCATGTTTCATACAATTTATTCATTTATAATACACAATTCAGTGGTTTGGGGGTATATTATTAGTTTTTAAGTTGTGGTAAAATACACATCTGACATAAAATTTGCCACTTTAACTGTCTTAAAGTATACAATTCAGCGTCACTAATTATACTCACAAGGTTGTACAACCAACACCATTATTTCTAAAACTTCATCATTCCAAACGGAAACTCTGCAACCATTCTCTGGTAACCTCTAATCCACTTTCTGTTGCTATGAACTTGCCTAGTCTAGATAGTTCCTATTTGTAGAATCCTATAATATTGGTCCTTTATATGGCATATTTCACTTAGCATAATGTTTTCAAGGTTGATCCACGTTATAACACATATCAGAACTTCATTCCTTTTCATGGCTGAATAAAATTCACATATATATCACAGGCTTCCCTGGTGGCTCATCAGTAAAGAGTCCATGTACTCTTGCCTGGAAAATCCCATGGACGGAGGAGCCTGGTAGGCTGCAGTCCATGGAATTGCAAAGAGTTGGACACGACTTGAGCGACTTCGCTTTCACTTTTCACTTTCATGCATTGGAGAAGGAAATGGCAACCCACTCCAGTGTTCTTGCCTGGAGAATCCCAGGGACGGGGGAGCCTGGTGGGCTGCCATCCATGGGGTCACACAGAGTCAGACATGACTGAAGTGATTTAGCAGCAGCAGCAGCAGCTGCAATGCAGGAGATGCAAGTTTGATCCCTGGGTCAGAAATATCCCCTGGAGGAGGGCACGGTATCTCACTCTGGTATTCTTGCCGGGAAAACCCCACGGACAGGAGCCTGGTGGGCTGCAGTCAGTCCATGGGATCACAAAGAGTTGGACATGACTGAAGCAGCTGAACAGGCGTATCACAGTTTGTGTGTTTATTCATAAGTTGACGGACACTGGGTTGCTTCCACTGTTGGATCACTGTGAATAATGCTGCCATGAAAATTGGTGTACAAGTGTCTATTTTAAATCTCTGCTTTCAACTCCTTTAGGCATATCCATAGAAGTGAAATTGTTGTATGGCAATTCTATGTTTAGCTTTTTGAGGAACTCAAACTTTTTTCCATTATTTTACATTCCCGTCAACAACGTTCAGAGGTTCTAGTTTTACCACATACTTGTCAACCTTTGCTATTTTCATTATTATTTCACTGAAGGATAGTTGACATACAGTTATTACTTTCAGGCATACAACATAGTGATTTGAATTTATATACATTACAAATTGATCACAATAAGTCTACTAATATTCTGTTACCATAAAAAGTTATTACAAGACTTTATATTTCCTATGCTGTGCATTACATTCCTGTGACTTATCTTATAAGTAAGGCTTGTATTTCTTAATCCCCTTCACTTATTCCACCCACTTCCCATCCTCCTCCCATCACCATCATCATCATCATCATCACCATCCTAGTAGCTGTGTAATGTTTGGCCCTCCTTGTCTTTTTTCTAAATCAGGATGATTTTTATTATGAAGATTTAAAGCTGTTTTTATATTAAGGATGAAATCCTGTTGCCTTACATGTTTTACAAGTATTTTCTTACAGCCTGGCTAAGTTACTCATTTCTTAACAGTCTTTTGATGAGCAAAAGTTTTTTTTTTTTTTTTAATTTGATGCAGTTTATAAAATTTTTTCTTTTATAGTTACTTATTTCTATGCCCTAAGATCTTCCCCTGCTCTTAGGTTAAAGGATATTCTCCTTTGTTTTCTTTAAGAATCTTCTTAGCTTTTATTTTTAGGTCTATCTTCCATCTCTAATTTTTGTGTGGGATCTATCGGAGATGTCAAGATTCATTTTCTTCCTTTATAGACATCTGGTCATTCTAGGAACATTTTTTTGGAGATTTTCTTTTCCTCATTGGATTCTTTTCTTGCTTTTATTTAAAAAAAACAAATGACCATGTTAAGTGTGAACCTATTTCTGACTCCTTCTCATTACCATATATTGTCCTATTTTTTGAAAAATAACCATTATTTTCTCAAGTGGTTTGAGAGGAAAGTTGAGGGGAAGTACCAAGAATTCTCATAAGCCCATATTCCCATTTTGGGACTTAAGTTTTCAATTCATTTGGGTAAGTACCAAGAAGCATGATTATTGGATCATGTATTTTCATATAAAAATGCAAAACTGTTTTCCATAGTGGTTGCAGCAGTGAGTGAGAGTTCCTATTGCTCCACATCTTTGTCAGCATTTGTTGTCAATGTCATCAGTGGGTTTTGGCCATTCTGATAGATGTGCAGTGGTACCCTGTTTTAACTTGCATGTGTCTAATGACATAATAATGGGAAGCATTTTTTCATTTGCTTACTTGCCCTCTGTATATCTTCTTTGGTGAGGTGCCTGTTCAAGTCTTCTACTCATTTTTTAAAAACTGGGGTGTTTTCTTATTGTTGAATTTTAAGAGCTCTTTGTATATTTTAGATAAGTACTTTATCAGATACATCTTTTGCAAATATTTCCACTCTGACTTGCCCTGAGATTGTCTTCCATAGAGCAGAACTTTTTAATTTTACTGAGGCTCAGTTTATGAATTATTTCTTTCATGGATCATGCCTTTGATGTTGTAGCTAACATGTTATTCTGTTCCATTGATCTATTTCTCTGTTTTTTCCCAACACCACACTGTCCTGATTACTGTAGATTTAAAAGTCTTTATGTCAAATAGTGTTGGTCTTCTGACTTTGTTCTTCTCCTTTAATATGGAATTGGCTACTTTGGTTCTTCTGCTGCTCCACATAAACTTCAGAGTCAGCTGGTTGATATTCACAAAATAACTTGCTGGAATTTTTATTTGGATTGTGATCACTCACCTAGAGCCAGACATCCTGGAATGTGAAGTCAAGTGGGCCTTAGAAAGCATCACTACAAACAAAGCTAGTGGAGGTGATGGAATTCCAGTTGAGCTATTTCAAATCCTGAAAGATGATGCTGTGAAAGTACTGCACTCAATATGCCAGCAAATTTGGAAAACTCAGCAGTGGCCACAGGACTGGAAAAGGTCAGTTTTCATTCCAATCCCAAAGAAAGGCAATGCCAAAGAATGCTCAAGCTACCGCACAATTGCACTCATCTCACACACTAGTAAAGTAATGCTCAAAATTCTCCAAGCCAGGCTTCAGCAATACGTGAACCGTGAACTTCCAGATGTTCAAGCTGGTTTTAGAAAAGGCAGAGGAACCAGAGATCAAATTGCCAACATCCACTGGATCATGGAAAAAGCAAGGGAGTTCCAGAAAAACATCTATTCCTGCTTTGTTGACTATGCCAAAGCCTTTGACTGTGTGGATCACAATAAACTGTGGAAAATTCTGAAAGAGATAGGAATACCAGACCACCTGATCTGCCTCTTGAGAAATTTGTATGCAGGTCAGAAAGCAACAGTTAGAACTGGACATGGAACAACAGACTGGTTCCAAATAGGAAAAGGAGTACGTCAAGGCTGTATATTGTCACCCTGCTTATTTAACTTATATGCAGAGTACATCATAAACGCTGGACTGGAAGAAACACAAGCTGGAATCAAGATTGCCGGGAGAAATATCAATAACCTCAGATGTGCAGATGACACCACCCTTATGGCAGAAAGTGAAGAGGAACTAAAAAGCCTCTTGATGAAAGTGAAAGTGGAGAGTGAAAAAGTTGGCTTAAAGCTCAACATTCAGAAAACGAAGATCATGGCATCTGGCCCCATCACTTCATGGGAAATAGATGGGGAAACAGTGGAAACAGTGTCAGACTTTATTTTTGGGGGCTCCAAAATCACTGCAGATTGTGACTGCAGCCATGAAATTAAAAGACGCTTACTCCTTGGAAGGAAAGTTATGACCAATCTAGATAGCATATTCAAAAGCAGAGACATTACTTTGCCAACAAAGGTCCGTCTAGTCAAGGCTATGGTTTTTCCAGTGGTCATGTATGGATGTGAGAGTTGGACTGTGAAGAAGGCTGAGCGCAGAAGAATTGATGCTTTTGAACTGTGGTGTTGGAGAAGACTCTTGAAGAGTCCCTTGGACTGCAAGGAGATCCAACCAGTCCATTCTGAAGGAGATCAGCCCTGGGATTTCTTTGGAAGGAATGATGCTAAAGCTGAAACTCCAGTACTTTGGCCACCTCATGTGAAGAGTTGACTCATTGGAAAAGACTCTGATGCTGGGAGGGATTGGGGGCAGGAGGAGAAGGGGATGACAGAGGATGAGATGGCTGGATGGCATCACTGACTCGATGAACGTGAATCTGGGTGAACTCTGGAAGTTGGTGATGGACAGGGAGGCCTGGTGTGCTGTGATTCATGGGGTTGTGAAGAGTCGGACACGACAGAGCGACTGAACTGAACTGAACTATATCTAAAGATCAAGTTGCGAAGACTGACATCTTGACAATATTTATTTAATCTTCCTATCCATGACATGGAACATCTCTCCATTCAGTTCTACTCTCTTTCATCAGAGCTTTATAGTTTTCGTCATATAGCTCTTACACATAGGTTTTGGGTTTTTTTGTTTTTTTTTGCCTTATATCTAAGTATTAATATTTTGGTTTTTAACAGTGCTAATGTAAATGGTAATGTGTTTCTAATTTAAAATTCCACTTGTTCATTGCTTGCATATAGGAAACCAGTTGACTTCTGTGTATTAACCTTGTGTCCTGCAAGCTTGCTATAACGGCTTATTAGTTCATGTAAATTTTTTAAACCAGTTTGCTAATATCTACAAAAAGTCTCCTGATATTATGATTGTGTTGACTCCATAGGTCAATTTAGGGAGAATGGTTTTATTGTTGTTGTTCAGTTGCTCAGTCCTGTCTGATTCTTTGTGACCCCACGGACTGCAGCACACCAGGCTTCCATGTCCTTCACTGTCTCCTGGGAGTTGCTCAAACTCATGTCCATTGATTTTGTGATGCATCCAACCATCTCATACTCTCTTGCCCCCTTCTCTTCCTGCCCTTAATCTTTCCCAACTTTTCCAATGAATCGGCTCTTTGCATCAGATGGCCAAAGTATTGGAGCTTCAGCTTCAACATCAGTCCTTCCAATGAATATTTAGGGTTTATTTCCTTTGTGATTGACTGGTTGATCTCCTTGCTGTGCAAGGGACTGTCAAGAGTCTTCTCTCACACCACAGTTCAAAAGCATCAATTCTTTGGCACTCAACCTTCTTTATGGTCCAGCTCTCACATCCGTACACGACTACTGGAAAAACCATATCTTTGACTATATGGACCTTTGTTGGCAAAGTGATGTCTCTGCTTTTTAATACCCTGTCTGGGTTTGTCATGTATGGATGTGAGAGTTGGACTGTGAAGAAAGCTGAGTGCTGAAGAACTGATGCTTTTGAACTGTGGTGTTGGAGAAGACTCTTGAGAGTCCCTCGGACTGCAAGGAGATCCAACCAGTCCATTCTGAAGGAGATCAGCCCTGGGATTTCTTTGGAAGGAATGATGCTAAAGCTGAAACTCCGGTACTTTGGCCACCTCATGCGAAGAGTTGACTCATTGGAAAAGACTCTGATTCTGGGAGGGATTGGGGGCAGGAGGAAAAGGGGACAACAGAGGATGATATGGCTGGATGGCATCACCGACTTGATGGATGTGAGTTTGAGTGAACTCTGGGAGATGGTGATGGACAGGGAGGCCTGGCATGCTGTGATTCATGGGGTCGCAAAGAGTCGGATGTGACTGAGCGACTGAACTGAACTGAACTGGGTTTGTCATAGCTTTTCTTCCAAGGAGCAAGCATCTTTTAATTTCATGGCTGCAGTCACCATCTGCAGTGATTTTAAAGCCCAAGAAAATAAAGTCTGTCACTATTTCCATCGTTTTCCCGTCTATTTGCCATGAAGTGATGGGACCAGACGCCATGATCTTAGTTTTTTTGAGTGTTCAGTTTTAAGCTACCTTTTTCACTGTCCTCTTTCTCTTTCATCAAGAGACTCTTTAGTTCCTCTTCACTTTTTGCCATTAGGGTGATGTCATCTGCATATTGATATTGTTGATATTTCTCCTGGCAATCTTGATTTCAGCTTGTGATCATCCAGCCTGGCATTTCACATGATGTACTCTGCATATAAGTTAAATAAGCAGGGTACAATATACAGCCTGGACATACTCTTTCCCCAATTTGAACCAGCCCGTTGTTCCATGTCTGGTTCTAACTGTTGCTTCTTGACCCAAATACAGGTTTCTCAGGAGACAGGTTAGGTGGTCTGGTATTCTCATCTCTAAGAATTTTCCACAGTTTGTTGTGATCCACACAGTCAAAGGCTTTAGCATAGTCAATGAAGCAGATGTTTTTCTGGAATTCCCTTGCTTTCTCCATGATCTGGCAAATGTTGGCAATTTGATCTCTGGTTCCTCTTCCTTTTCTAAACCCAGCCTATACATCTGCAAGTTCTCAGTTCACATATTGCTGAAGCCTAGCTTGAAGGATTTTGAGCATAACCTTGCTGATGTCTGAAATGAGCACAATTGTATGGTAGTTTGAACGTTCTTTGGCATCGCCCTTCTTTGGGATTGGAATGAAAACTGACCTTTTCCAGTCCTGTGGCCACTGCTGAGTTTTCCAGATTTGCTGGCATATTGAGTGCAGCACTTTCACAGCATCATCTTTTAGGACTTGAAACAGCCCAGCTGGAATTCCATCACCTCCACTAACTTGGTTTGCAGTAATGCTTCCTAAGGCCCACATCACACTCCAGGATGTCTGGCTGAAGGTAACTGACCACCCCATTGTGGTCACCTGCGCATGCATAGCCCAGCCCTTGGTCAAGGGCTCATGGAGAACACAGGGAACTTCCACACCAACTTTTGGTACCCAATTCTGTGTAGCTCCTTCCTTTCCAGTGCCCTGCCTTGCAGATTTCAGGTACTCTCACAACCATGAACTCTATTCCCCGTCTCCTCAGCTTCATGAAACCACTGTGCTCTGCCTGAGCTCCAGGTCTGTCCTCCATGAGGAGGAAAATTTCCCCAGGCAGACATCCAGAGGTTCATCTCATGAGTTTCCCTTCTCTCAAGGGTCACAGTCCTGTGCTATTTATTATCCAGTGCCTAGTGTATTTCCTCCAGTTTTATAATAGTTTTTGGTGGGAGGACTTATTTGGTACTGTTATTTCATCATTGGAAGAAGAAGTCCCAATATATGATTTTGATGTATGTTCACAGTGCCACAAGATTGAAAATTTTCTATCTACTTTTCTTTAATAATTGAACAGTTGTATCAAGAGGTAGTTTGATGTTAATGATTATGTCATTCTTTCCCCTCTATGTCCTTCCTATCTTAGCAAAGTGGTGCAAGTGTAAACTCATTTTTTCAAAGGGCATGCTGGTTTATTTAGTAGTTCTTTAAGCAAAGGCTTATGCAAAGAGTCGGACATGACTGAGCGACTGAACTGAACTGATGGAATAGAAACATTTTAAGTTTCTCAGTCTTTAATAGTAGTTTGGCTCTCTAAAAGTCCAGATTCAAAATTAATTTCCTTCAGATGTTTGAAAATAGTACTCAGTTATCCTCTGGCATCTGGCATTGTTGATGAGAAGTCCAACTCATGTTTCTTTTGGCTAATTTGATTCTCTTTTGTAGCTTTTAAGGTTTCCTCTTTATCCTTGTTATTCTGGGTTTCATTGTGATATGTGTAGCTGTGTGATTCAGTCATTATTCTGAAATTTTTTTAATTTTAATTTTTTTAGTGTTTTTGTCTTTTAAAAATCTATTCTTAATGTCTTTTATCTTTTCCTTCTTTTAATTGATATATAATTCAGATGTCATAAAACATACCATTTTAAAGAGTACAGTTCAGAGGTTTTAAGTATATGCACAAAGTTGTACAACTATCATTGCTATTCATAACATTACATTTTCATCATCCCCAAAAGAAATCCTGTACCCATTAGCAGTCATTCCTCTTACCCTTACCCCCTGTCCTTTGGCAAATACTAATCTACTTTCAGTCTTTATGGATTTGCCTATTCTAGATATTTCATATAAACAAAATAATATGATATGCGGCCTTTTGTGTCTGGCTTAATGAAGCATAATGTTTTCAAGATTCATTCATGTTAGTATGTAGCATGTAACAGTACTTCATTTCTTCCTATGGCTGAATAATATTCTATGTTTTGTTAATCTGTTCATCATTTGTTGGACATTTAGGTTGTTTCCACTTTTTCCTATTATGAGTCATGCTTCTATGAACTTTCAACTGCTGCTAAGTCACTTTAGTCGTGTCTGACTCTGTGCGACCCCATAGATGGCAGCCCACTAGGCTCCGCCGTCCCTGGGATTCTCCAGGCAGGAACACTGGAGTGGGTTGCTGTTTCCTTCTCCCTTTTAAATATGCTCTTAGAGTATCTGCCATCCATAGGGCTTTCATTTCAAACACTATCTTTAATTTCCAAGATTTCTAATAGAGTTTTTTTGCCATTGATTTCTGTTTAATCAATGGCAGTGTATTCTTATTTCATGACTTCTTTTTCTATTTGAGGATATAAAATATAGAGCAGCTATTTTAAAAAATATATATTTATTTATTTATTTTTGGCATGCTGGGTCTTTGTTGCTGCGCATGGACTTTCTTTGATTGTAGTGAGTGAGTGCTACTTTTCTTTTTTATTTTAATTGGAGGCTAATTACTTTACAATATTGTGGTGGTTTTTGCCATACATTCACATGAATCAGCCATGGGTATACATGTGTTCCTCATCCTGAATCCCCCTCCCACCTCTCTCCCCATCCCATCCCTCTGGGTCATCCCAGTGCACCAGCCCTGAGCACCCTACCCTGTCTCATGCATCGAACCTGGACTGGCAATCTATTTCACATATGATAATATACATGTTTCAATGCTATTCTCTCAAATCATCCCACGCGAGGGCTATTTTTAACAAAAAGTCATGGACTCTAGGGCATGAGGACTCAGTTGTTGTGGCTCATGGGCTTACTTGCTCTGCGGCAAGTGGAATCTTCTTGGACAAGGGATCAAACCTATGTCCCCTGCAATGGCAGATGAACTCCTATCCACTATACCATCAGGCAAGTCCTAGAGCACTTATTTTAAAGTTCCTTTCAGGTTGTTTTATTAATTCTGTTTCCTCTGGTATACCCTCTGTTGGTTGATATATGTCATATTTTTCATGTTATTGGTCTTTGTTGGTTGGTAATTTTTAGTTAAGAGCTGATTTTCCATGATCCTTTTGTCCTGGACACATCCTACATTGCAGCCTTCCAGTAGGAGGTTCTCTGGATTGCTGAGCCCTTATTGGCAGGGCATATATCTTGGACTAAAACTTTGCTTAAGTGGCAAGATAAAAAAGCTCTTGTATCTTAATAGAATATACTGTTCTGAGTCTCATCTGCATTTACATTCCTTGGCTCTAAGGCGCTTATCCTGCATCACTTGACTTGTAACCAACCCTCAGGTAGACAGGTACCAAATCTCTGGCTTTTGTTCATGTTTTGTTCTATCTGTGGCCTCTGTAGCTCTTGCTTTTAAACCTGTTGTTGCAATATTGGGCCTATGTTTTTTTTTTCCAGTCCGTGCCCCAAACATGGGACATCTCTTGTCCTTACTTACCACTGTGGACTCTCTTTTTCATTTCTGAAGATCAGGGAAGAATACAAAACGGAGTACAAAATGAAGTACAAATGTATACCTTGGAATACAAAATGAAGCAGGGCAAAGGCTAACAGAGTTTTGCGAAGAGAATACACTGGTCATAGCAAACACCCTCTTCCAGCAACATAAGAGATGACTGTACACATGGACATCACCAGATGGTCAGTACCAAAACCAGATTGATTCTGTTCTTTGTAGCCAAAGATGGAGAAGCTCTATATGGTCAGAAAAAACAAGACCGGGAGCTGACTGTGGCTCAGATCATGAACTCCTTATTGCCAAATTCAGACTTAAATTGAAGAAAGTAGGGAAAACCAGTAGACCATTCAGGTATGACTTAAATCAAATCCCTTATGATTATGCAGTGGAAATGACAAATAGATTCAAGGGATTAGATCTGATAGGCAGAGTGCCTGAAGAACTATGTATGGAGGTTTGTTACATTACACAGGAGGCAATGATCAAACCATCCCAAAGAAAAAGAAATGCAACAAGGCAAAATGGTTGTCTGAGGAGGCCTTACAAATAGCTGAGAAAAGAAGAGAAACTAAAGGCAAAGGAAAAAGGAAAGATATACCCATCTGAATGCAGCATTCCAAACAATAGCAAGGAGAGATAAGAAAGCCTTCCTAAATGAACAATGCAGAGATCTCTTCAAGAAAATTAAAGATACCAAGGGAACATTTCATGCAAAGATGGGCACAATTAAGGACAGAAACGGTATGGACCTAATAGAAACAAAAGAGATTAAGAAGAGGTGGCAAGGACACAGAGAAGAACTATACAGAAAAGATGTTAATGACCCAGATAACCACAATGATGTGATTACTCACCAAGAGCCAGACATCTTGGAGCGTGAAGTCAAATGGGCCTTAGGAAGCATTACTACAAACAAAGCAGGTGGGGGTGATGGAATTCCAGCCGAGCTATTTCAAATCCTAAAAGATGATGCTCTTAAAGTGCTGCACTCAATATACCAGCAAGTTTGGAAAACTCAGCAGTGGCCATGGGACTGGAAAAGGTCAGTTTTCATTCCACTTCCAAAGAAGGACAATGCCAAAGAATGTTCAAACTGCCGTACAACTGTGCTGATTTCACACACTAACAAAGTAATGCTCAAAATTCTCCAAACCAGGCTTCAACCATACGTGAACTGAGAACTTTCAGATGTTCAAGCTGGATTTAGAAAAGGCAGAGGAACCAGAGATCAAATTGCCAACATCCGTTGGATCATAGAAAAATCGAGGGAATTCCAGAAAAACATCTGCTTCATTGACTATGCTAAAGCCTTTGACTGTGTGGACCACAACAAACTGTGGAAAATTCTTAAAGAGATGGGAATACTAGACCACCTTACCTGTCTCCTGAGAAACCTGTATTTGGGTCAAGAAGCAACAGTTAGAACCGGACATGGAACAACGGGCTGGTTCAAACTGGGAAAAGAGTATGTCAAGGCTGTATATTGTACCCTGCTTATTTAACTTATATGCAGAGTACATCATGTGAAATGCCAGGCTGGATGAATCACAAGCTGAAATCAAGATTGCCAGGAGAAATATCAATAACCTCAGATATGCAGATGATACCACCCTAATGGCAGAAAGTGAAGAGGAACTAAAGAGCCTCTTGATGAAGGTGAAAGAGGAAAGTGAAAGGCTGGCTTAAAACTCAACATTCAAAAAACTAAGATCATGGCATCCAGTCCCATCACTTCATGGCAAATAGATGGGGAAACAATGACAGATTTTATTTTCCTGGGCTCCAAAATCACTGCAGATGGTGACTGCAGCCATGAAAATTCAGGACTGATTTCCTTGAAGATTGACTGGTTTGATTAATTAAAATTGATTTCCCCCCAAATAGCTACTCATTCTTTAAGGAAATTGTTAAGATTTCTAGAGAATTCCAATTTATTGACAAAACTTTTTCTCATGTATCTACATTTGTTTTCCCCATTCTGTATTGTATTACTACTTTATAGGATTCAGGAAAATTTTTTATTATTTCACAGAAAGGTAATTGAATCACAGGAAAAAAAAAAAAAGGGCATTGCCCTAGGTCAGAAAGTGAGTCAGTGGTAAAACCGAGGACTGATGCAACTCATCCTGGTTTAGTGCCAACTTCATTAAACTTCAGTGCAGCATAACCTTGCTGCCATATTATCTTGGGCTTTGTGACTGAATTGTCCTTGAAAAACAAACTAATGGCAAGAAAAATAGTACCCATTAAGACTGGTAGCTAGAACTTGATCTTGGTAAAGTTCATACTTTCTGAGATGGTTAAAACTTTATTAGATACATAGTATGAATGCTTTAGAAAAAAGTTGTGCCATTATTATAGGATATATTTTGAATTCTTGTGTAGTATCAACACTGTCAGCCTCATTTATAAGGTAGAACTTGTAGAGACTGATATATCTTTATTCATATTTAATTTTCCATTTAACACTATTGTAGAGGGGGACTAAGGGATAGCATTTTATAAAATGAAAAATTTGGGTTTTTTCCCCCTTTATAATATTACTGCCAGAGTACAGAAAGTAGGAAAGATAGTGAATACTTTGAGGTTCTGTTTGTTGACTATGATCCAGGACACACTGATGCTTTGTGTAAAGAGTTCTAAATTGATGTATATAAATATACCAAGTAGTTAATTGACAAATTAGCGAGAGTTTGCTTTTCTTTATTAAAGACTACCTCTTAAAGGACAGACCATACAGTATTAGATCAATGCCTGAAAGGGCTATTCTTGAATTTTTCTGCTTTAAGTTCTAAGTTAGCTCACTTCCTGGATTTGTATTATTAAACAGTGAAGTGAGAAATAGATCTGATAGACAGAGTGCCTGATGAACTATGGACAGAGGTTCTTGACATTGTACAAGAGACAGTGATCAAGACCATCCCCATGGAAAAGAAACGCAAAAAAGCAACATGGCTGTCTGAGGAGGCCTTACAGATAGCTGTGAAAAGAAGAGAAGCGAAAAGCAAAGGAGAAAAGGAAAGATATAAGCATCTGAATGCAGAGTTCCAAAGAATAGCAAGGAGAGATAAGAAAACCTTCCTCAGCGATTAATGCAAAGAAATAGAGGAAAACAACAGAATGGAAAAGACTAGAGATCTCTTCAAGAAAATTAGAGATAAGAAAATTAGGGAACATTTCATGCAAAGATGGGCTCGATAAGGGACAGAAATGGTATGGACCTAACAGAAGCAGAAGATATTAAGAAGAGGTGGCAAGAATACACAGAAGAACTGTACAAAAAAGATCTTCACGACCCAGATAATCATGATGGTGTGATCACTCACCTAGAGCCAGGCATCCTGGCATGTGAAGTCGAGTGGGCCTTAGAAAGCATCACTATGGGACTCTCTCTCCCGCGTGCGTGGGCTCGCGCGCGCTCTCTCTCTCTCTCTCTCTCTCTCTCTCTCTCTCCTGCTATCTTCTAAATAAAATAGAGCTGTAACACTGATTTGCCTAAGAGCTATAACACGGTTTGTCCAAGACCCGAGAGCTGTGACGCGCTGAGGGCTTTAATGTCCGTTGCTCCAAATCTTTGTTGTGAGGGGACACAGAACCGAGGAACCTACACTCGCGTGACATCTATGGTGCCGTGACTCGGGTTTAACCTGGCTGAAACAACCTCCACGCGGAAGAGGCCAAGCATAGCAAGAGCCCAACTCAGCAAAGCTCCTGCGCTAGAAGCGGAAGGCGAAGAAACCCAACGCAGGGGAAGGCTCATCGTGCTGGAAACCGGGACAGCGAAAAACGAACTCAGAAAGCTCAGGTGGCCCAGTCTCAGATTCCAGAAGACCTCCAGTTAAGGTCAACCAGCTACAACATGCAGTGCCAGTTCAACAAAGATATAAAACTACAGCCAACCATGGAAAATATCACACACCCTTGGACACCGCTATAAGGACTCTGAGGATTGAGACTAGCAAGAGGGGGAGGCCCAATACCCCTCACCATCCCAGTTCAGCAAGAAGTAGCCAGAAAGACCTCTATGCCCACATTCCCAAAGAATTGGGCCTCCCATCTCTTGAGGGGGGAATGTTAGGTAGGTAAATAGGAAAAAGGAGTCCAAAATGGCAGTGGCTAAAAGACAAGGAAGGTCAAAGGAAGGTCAGAGGACCAGAGTGAAGACTTCAGGCAGAACAAACAGAACTCCTGGCTAACCCCAGTTTGCATAGGGCAGGCCCGGGTGGAGGAAAACTTATAAAAGGAGGAGCCAAAGCGATTTCTCACGACTCTCTCTCTCCCACGTGCATGCGCTTTTTCTCTCTCTCTCCTGCTATCTTCTAAATAAAATAGAGCTGTAACACTGAAAAAAAAAAAAAAAAGAAAGCATCACTATGAACAAAGCTAGTGGAGGTGACGGAATTCCAGTTGAGCTGTTTCAAATCCTGAAAGATGATGCTGTGAAAGTGCTGCACTCTATATGCCAGCAAATTTGGAAAACTCAGCAGTGGCCACAGGACTGGAAAAGATCAGTTTTCATTCTAATCCCAAGGAAAGGCAATGCCAAAGAATGCTCAAGCTACCGCACAGTTGCACTCATCTCACACGCTAGTAAAGTAATGCTCAAAATTCTTCAAGCCAGGCTTCAGCAGTACATGAACTGTGAACTTCCAGATGTTCAAGCTGGATTTAGAAAAGGCAGAGGAACCAGAGATCAAATTGCCAACATCTGCTGGATCATCAAAAAAGCGAGAGAGTTCCAGAAAAACATCTATTTCTGCTTTGTTGACTATGCCAAAGCCTTTGACTGTGTGGACCACAATAAACTGTGGAAAATTCTGAAAGAGATGAGAATACCAGGCCAACTGATCTGCCTCTTGAGAAACCTATATGCAGTTAAAACTGGACATGGAACAACAGACTGGTTCCAAATAGGAAAGGGAGTACGTCAAGGCTGTATATTGTCACCCTGCTTATTTAACTTACATGCAGCGTATATCATGAGAAACGCTGGGCTGGAAGAAGCACAAGCTGGTATCAAGACTGCCGGGAGAAATATCAATAACCTCAGATATGCAGATGACACCACCCTTTTGGCAGAAAGTGAGGAAGAACAGTGAAAGAGGAGAGTGAAAAAGTTGGCTTAAAGCTCAGCATTCAGAAAACGAAGATTATGGCATCTGGTCCCATCACTTGATGGGACATAGATGGGGAAACAGTGGAAACAGTGTCAGACTTTCTTTTTGGGGGGCTCCAAAATCATTGCAGATGGTGATTGCACCCATGAAATTAAAAGACACTTACTTCTTGGAAGGAAAGTTATGACCAACCTAGATAGCATATTCAAAAGCAGAGATATTACTTTGCCAACAAAGGTCCAGACGTCTAGTCAAGGCTATGGTTTTTCCAGTGGTCATGTATGGATGTGAGAGTTGGACTGTGAAGAAAGCTGAGCGCCGAAGAATTGATGCTTTTGAACCGTGGTGTTGGAGAGACTCTTGAGAGTCCCTTGGACTGCAAGGAGATCCAACCAGTCCATCCTAAAGGACATCAGTCCTGGGTATTCATTGGAAGGACTGATGCTGAAGCTGAAACTCCAGTACTTTGGCCACCTCATGCGAAGAGTTGACTTATTGTAAAAGACCCTGATGCTGGGAGGGATTGGGGGCAGGAGGAGAAGGGGATGACAGAGGATGAGATGGCTGGATGGCATCACTGACCCGATGGACATGAGTCTGGGTGAACTCCGAGAGTTGGTGATGGACAGGGAGGCCTGGCATGCTGCAATTCATGAGGTCACAAAGAGTCGGACACGACTGAGCAACTGAACTGAACTGATTTATTAAAAAGTATAAGACTATCAGTTAGAACTAGCAGCTCAGATTTCTGGCATTGGATATGACCTTGTGGAAATGAACTGAAAATACAAACTGATTTAGTGAATTTTCAATTTGTGTAAAATTGAAAACATGAGATTAAATGTCTTAACCCCATAAAGTAATTCTAAATGTTCAATCAATTTGCTGATTCATAGCCATTTCCAGTTGTATTTAAAATTTTGCAGATAATCTTTTCATCAGGGAAAAGCCTACTTGGCTCATCAGTTTAACGGACAACTCCAGAAACTCTGGTGCTTATCCAAACTGCTTGTTCTCTGTTGTTGCCATTTCTTCTCATACAGATATGCAATCCGTTCTGCCTGGATTCTTTGCGAACCTGAACTGGACTTCAGAGGAGGCCAGCCATTCTCAGGACACATCAGGGCTAAGACCCTTCCAGATGATTTTTGAGGCAAGTTTTGCTGTGGTTCTATAAATTAATGATGTTTTGATTCTTATTTTTCTACAAATGTAATAACAGAAAATAAAAGCGTAGGTCCTTTATAGAATAAAGTTGAAATAAGGTATTGGTTCCCAGACTTCCCTGAACAGATTTTAAATCACTTGGAAGCTTTGAAAATAGTGATGTTTGTGTTTTACTCTAAGAGGTTGTCATTTAATTGGTCTTGGGTGTTGGATTAGTCTGCTTGGGCTGCCATAAAAAAAAAATACCACATGTTGGGTGGCTTAAACAACAGAAACTTATTTTCTCATGCTTCTTTATGAAGTTAGAAGTCCAAGTTCAAGGTATCTTGTCACCATTTGCTCACATGATCTTTCCTCTGTATGTATGTGGAGAGAGAGCTTTCTGGTATCTCTTCCTCTTCTTACATGGACAGTCCTATCAGATTAGAGGTCCACACTTATGACCTCATTTAACCTTATGACATCCCTAAGGCCCTGTCTCCAAATAAATCAAAATGGTGGCTAAGGCTGCAACAAATGAATTTGGGGGAATATAATCTGGTCCATAGAGGTGTGGCCTGGGCTTTGGGATATTTTTAGAATCCCAGATAATTCCTAATGTGCAGGTGAATTTGAAAACCACTGAAATAAACCACTATTTGATTTTGGACCTCCTGAAGAAGAAAGCAAGAATGGATGCCCAGTGCAGATCCTATTTAAATATTTTTATTAGGTTGGTTTAAAGATTTTTATTGATTTGTTTGTAGCCCTGATTTGTGAGAGTGACAATTGAGTCCTCCATTCCCATTATCAATTCTCTGATCTTTCCTTTCTTTGAACTGGTGGAGACAAAGAATATGTTAAACACTCTCCCAAAAAGCACATGGGAGGCTATTCTCCATGTTGGAACAATTATATCCTTCTTCTAAAAGGAAATGAACATGGAATCAGGACAATAGATATCCTTGGCTGTGCCGTATCTTGTTTAGGGGAATGAAGGGTAAACAATTTGGAGCAGTTAATGGTTAGTCAAACAGAGGCAAAAGGAGAAGGGGGCAGCAGAGGATGAGATGATTGACTAGCATCACCGACTCAGTGGACATGTTGTTGTCCAGTCCCTCAGTCGTGTCCAACTCTTTGCAATCCCATGGACTGCAGCATTCCAGGCTTCTCTCTCCTTCACTTCCTCCTGGAGTTTGCTCAAACTCATGTCCACTGAGTCAGTGATGCCATCCAACCATCTCATCCTCTGTCGCCCCTTCTTCTCCTGCTTTCAGTCTTTCCCAGCATCAGGGTCTTTTTCAGTGAGTCAGTTCTTCCCATCAGGTGGCCAAAATATTGGAGCTTCAGCATCAGTCCTTCCAATGCATATTCAGGCTTGATTTCCTTTAGGATTGACTGGCTTGATCTTGCTGTCCAAGAGACTCGCAAGAGTCTTCTCCAGCACCACAGTTCAAAAGTATCAGCTCAGACTTTTTTATGGTCCAACTGTCACATACATACATGACTATTGGAAAAACCATTGCTTTGCCTATATGGACCTTTGTTGGCAAAGTGATGTCTCTGCTTTTTAGTACACTGTATAGATTTGTCATAGCTCTTCTTCCAAGGAGCTTTTAATTTCAGGGCTGCAGTCACCATCTGCAGTGATTTTGGAGCCCAAGGAAATAAAGTCTATCACTGTTTCCATTGTTTCCCCATCTATTTGCCATAAAGTGATGGGACTGGATGCCATGATCTTCATTTTTTGAATATTGAGTTTTAAGCCACCTTTTTCACTCTCCTTTCACTTTCATCAAGAGGCTCTTTAGTTCCTTTTCACTTTCTGCCATTAGGGTGGTGTTATCTGCATATCTGAGGTTGTTGGTATTTCTCCTGGCGATCTTGATTCCAGCTTGTGATTCATCCAGCCCCGCATTTCACATGATATCCTCTGCATGTAAGTTAAATAAGCAGGATGACAATATACAGTCTTGACATACTCCTTTCCCAATTTGAACCAGTCCAGTGTTCCATGTCTGGTTCGAACTGTTGCTTCTTGACCCAAATACAGGTTTCTCAGGAGACAGGTAAGGTCGTCTGGTATTCCCATCTCTTTAAAAATGTTCCAGTTTGTTGTGATTTAGCATAGTCTTTAGCATAGTCAATGAAGCAGAAGTAGATGTTTTTCTGGAATTCCCTCGATTTTTCTATGATCCAACAGATGTTGGCAATTTGATCTCTGGTTCCTCTGCCTTTTCTAAATCCAGCTTGTACATCTAGAAGCTCTCAGTTCATGTACTGTTGAAGCCTAGCTTGAAGGATTTTGAGCATTACCTTGCTAGCATGTGAAATGAGCACAGTGTACGGTAGTTCAAACATTCTTGGGTTTCCCTTGTGACTCAGCTGGTGAAGAATCCACCTGCAGTGAGGGAGACCTGGGTTCGATCCCTGGGTTGGGACGATCCCCTGGAGAAGGTAAAGGCTACTGCTCCAGTATTCCGGCCTGGAGAATTCCATGGACTGTATAGTCCATGGGGTCGCAGAGTCAGGGACTTTCACTGTCACTTTCGCTTGAACATTCTTTGGCATTGTCCTTCTTTGGGAGTGGAATGAAAACTGACCTTTTCAGTCCAGTGGCCACTGCTTAGTTTTCCAAACTTGCTAGCATATTGAGTGTAGCACTTTAGCAGTGTCATCTTTTAGGATTTGAAATATCTCAGCTGGAATTCCATCACCTCCACTAGCTTTGTTTGTAGTGATGCTTCCTAAGGCCTGCTTGACCTCACACTGCAGGTGAATGACCACACCATCGTAGTCATCCAAGTCATTAAGACCTTTTTTGTACTGTTCTTCTGTGTTTTCTTGTCACCTCTTAATATCTTCTGTTTCTGTCAGGTCCTTGATGTTCCTGTCCTTTTTTGTGCCCATATTTGCATGAAATATTCCCTTGGTATCTGTAATTTTCTTGAAGAGATCTCTAGTCTTTCCCATTCTATTGTTTTCCTCTATTTCTTTGGACTTTTCACTTAAGAAGGCTTTTTATCTCTCCTTGCTATTCTTTGGAACTCTGCATTCAGATGAGTATATCTTTCCCTTTCTCCTTTGCATTTCGATTCTCTTCTTTTCTCAGCTGTTTGTAAGGCCTCCTCAGAAAACCACTTTGCCTTATTGCATTTCTTGAATCTGAGCAAATTCTGGGAGATAGTGGAGGACAGAGGAACCTGGCATGATGCAGTCCATGGGGTTGCAAAGAATCGGAGGGGACTTAGCTACTGAAGAAGAACAACAACAGTTATAAAACCATTATTGTCAGGTAGCAAAAAAAAAAAAAACCCAAAAAAGCCACTTGATTCCAGTGAACCAAGGAAAACAGTGCTAGAAAAGGAAATCATGTGTTTTACTCAGTCTGAACAAAAAGTGATCATTCTTACACCTAGCATAAGTATTATTTAAGCCTCCTGACAACTCTGTGAAGTGGCTAGGACAAGAATTTCAGAGAATTTGACTGTCTTTCCCAAGGTCATTCCATAGTTAAGTGACAGAATCTGAATCAAAGCCTTACTCATATTGATTAGTGCTGTTTCAATATTTATTCATTCCGTTAGATACCTCTGTTTGTTCACGATAGCTTCACTGTCCTAGAAAGAGTCCCAAGATGTTACTTGATCCCAAGGAACTTGCAATCTTGGAATATCAAGGAAATGATAGATAAGTAAACAAATAATTACAATACAGTGTAATAGAGATTTTTCTGGGTATAAGGAGTTCATGAAAGAATAAAAAATTATCATCAGAGTGATAAAATTTTTTTTTTCCCTATTGCAAAAGCAGTGTTTCTCTCAAGCAAGTCAAAGTGTACATTGAGAGCACAGATAATTTGACTTAATCAAGGTGCATGTCTGGGTTCATATCTTTTCACATAAGAATGGGATGTTTCAGTTTAAGGTTTCCAGAACAGTACACCTCCAGTCTGGCTGTGGAAATTGGTGATTGGAAATAAGTAGAGGTCAAGGTCATTGGAGTTGAGAAGGTCAGAGAATTTTGGGACCAAGTCCTCACTTAGACTGGTCATCTGCTTGGATGTGGAAGTCAACCAAGATGATGACAGGACTTAGAGTACAGAGGACAGCTGTGCTTAGTGCCAGGTAATCAATTGGTGATAGGTGGGGAGAGGTAAGAGTAGTATAACCTCAGAGGAACAAGGATTTCTGAAAGCATTTGTTCTATCTGATGGTCTTTGATACTTGAATGAAGAGAATGGGGAGAGGAAAAGGGGAGGTTGTGAAAAGATTTCATCATACGTGTATACTTCAGGTGGGGAGAAGGGCCAGGTAGCAAGGTTTACAGCAAAGGCTAGTGAATGGAGACATCCGTGAAAAGGCAGTAACAAGTGATCCACTGCTTTGGGCATGTGGGGAAAGCTAATTCCAGGGAAGACTGAGGGAAAACTTCATTTAAGAGAGATGCTGGTGGGACTTCCCTGGTGGTCCAGTGGTTAAAACGCTGCACTTCCAGTGCTCCCACTGCAGGGGCCGTGCATTGAATCCCTGGGCTGGAAACTGAGATCCCACATGCAGTGCCAGGTGGCCAAAAAAAAGGTTGCTGGGTTTGTGTTTATGCTCAGTCCTGCACCTTGGAGTCCATTAGGCTGGGTGATATGTCCTTCAAAAAACAATTTGATTTTGCAAGATCTTGACAGATTTATCCATTTTTGTATTCATTTTTGTTATAATAGTAAATGATACAATGACTAGAGATATACATGTAGACATAAAAACATCTATCTCTGTGTTTCTCTTATTATCCATCATCTGGGTACTTACCTATTTAAGCAAAGAAAGAGACACTGATATTCTCTTACAAAGTCATATAGAGCCCATAACTGCATAAGTTTATATTTAAAAATATAAAATCCCTCCCATAATCTATCATATGATTAGACTTGTATTTAAGGATAATGACTGAAACATATGATTCAGTGGTAATTTCTGCTGCCCAGGACTGGCAGCATATTTTTTTCCTGATAACATATAAGTTCACTGTTTCTGAAGGTACATTAGGCCTGGGTACTGGCTGTAAAAGATTGTGTAGTGTCTCTTCCTCCCTCCCCCCATCTCTCTCTTTCAATAATTTATCAGTAGGTCTTAAAAGGAGCTATTTGTTTTGTGTTAACTATCCTCTGCTGACCTGACATTATTTCACTTTATATTCTCAGTCTGGATTAGGTGCCAATCATTCCTGTGTATTTTTTTAGCTTCTCTTATATGTTTAAATCATAAAGCTTCTTCACATTATCATATAAATTATTTATTTCCTCTTTCTCTTCTACTTAAGTGTAACCTCTTCAAATTTAGAGATGGTTTTACTTATCTCTGTAAACCTAGGCACATAATAAACATTAAGTGTTTTATCAATGAGTAAATACATATACATATTCAGTAATCATATGTAAGCATTGCCCATAAGGTTCCATAAGAAATAATGATAGATTACATAATATCTGATTCAGATAGCTATGTACAGAAAATGAGCTTTCTTGGAGAGGTAGCATTGTATAGTGAAAGGTGGGCTTTGGAGTTCTCAGATCTAGGTTTGAATCCCAATTCTGTGAGCTAATTAGCTATGTGTGACCTTGGACAAATTAATTAACTTCTTTAGTCTCATTATCCTCACCCATAAAATGGGGATATCTTCTACTTGTATGTAAACTGCTTGGCATGTAGCAGGTGTTCAGTAAATGATAGTTCCCATCATTATTAATGGTAGACCCTCCCTGGTAGCTTTTCAAGGAACTTTCACTTGTTTGGTTGCCTTACTGCTAGATATAATTAAGCCCTTTATATGATACACCCTATAATCACTAAGGTTACAGAAGTTTGAAACTGTTCCAAGAAGTTGTTTTTGAAGTGTTAAGTATGGAAAATGCTTTAAAGAGACCATTGCTTTTCTGCATTTGAACATTTTATAATAAACATTTTAAAAATAAGGATATGACTGATATGTATGCTACAGTTAGTGTTTACTTACTACTACTTACACATGTCAATAATCCTAGATTTGCTTCCAAATTTTCTAATAATCCCCATCCATTTTTCTAATATTTTAAAATATTTTTATAATAGTTATTCTAATCATCCCCACCCATTGCACAGTTATTGATCTTTTTTCAGTGAACTTATAAAAAAGTATTATAATAATTTATTCTTCTTTATTAGCTATTTACATGTTTTTTCTTTATTGTGTTGAGATTTTGAGATTTGGGACCTTTTTTCTCCTTTAATATGTACCTAGTACATGAGTTTGTATTCTCTGAGCCACTAATAAAAACTTACTGATTTCTGACTCTATTTCCTCTTCATTAACTTCTCTAGTTTTTAGGAGACACCTTCTAACTATGGTTTTAAGGACATTATATTAAATGTAAAGAGCTTCCCTGATAGCTCAGTTGGTAAAGAATCCACCTGCAAGGCAGGAGACCCCAGTTCAATTCTTGGGTCAGGAAGATCTTCTGGAGAAGGGATAGGATACCCTCTCCAGTGTTCTTGGGCTTCCCTTGTGGCTCAGCTGGTAAAGAATCCACCTGCAATGTGGGAGACCCGAATTTGATCACTGGCTTGTAGTGTAGGAAAGTGGTTAAAGCTAAAGCTTTGGAGCCAGATCAGCAAGACCTTGGCAAGGTTGTTTAATCTCTTTGAACCTTTTTTTTTTTTTTTTTTTTTTTTTTATGGAGGGCTTCCCTTGTGGCTCAACTGGTAAAGAATCCATCTTCTATGCGTGGGAGACCTGGTTCAATCCTAGTTTCATTCACTTTCACAGAACACAGACCTTCTGACTTATGAGCTTCTGCTTTACAGCTTTTCCTTAAAAATAAATGGATGAACAGATTAAGGTTTAAAAATAGGGTCTTTTTAATGTCTGCTCCTTTGACTCCATTGAGATTCTTTGGTTTTTTAAATTTTATTTATTAACTTTTGGCTGTGCTGAGTCTTCATTGCTGATATGGGCTTTTCTCTAGTAGTTGCAAACAGGGGCTACTCTCTAGCTGTGGTGTGTGGGCTAACTGCGGTGACTTATGTTGGAGTGGAGCACAGGCTCTGAAGCACATGAGCTTCAGTAGTGGCAGTGCCTGGGCTCTAGAGCACAGGCTCAACAGTTGTGGTGCACAGGCTTATTGCTCCATGGCATGTGGGATATTCCCGGATCAGGGATTGAACCCATGTCTTCTGCACTGGCAGGTGGATTCTTTACCACTGAGCCTCCAGGAAAGCCCCATTGAAATTCTTAATACAGATTGACCCTCATTAGGATAGTAGAGTTAAGCTAGGATTACTCTTCTCAGCTCCAATCTAAATTACTTTTTTCCCCCTGGATGTCTGAGGTGTAGTTATTTTTATAAGAAGAAATATCATAATTTAATTCATTTGTGCCCTTGAGTTTGTGCTTATGTGGTGGATGTTTTTGTTATAGGCTGATGTAAAGCCCAGGACTTTGATGACAGACAGTCTGGTTATAAAGAATTTTTTACGCAAAGTCATCACTGTGCTCCCCAAGGTAAGCTGTTCTTTCTGCACAATAATGATTCTCTTGTTTAAGTCATGTGTTTTTAAGAGACCTCTACTCTGTAGGGCATGGGAACATCTGATTGGTTCTCTTTCTTTTTATGACAGTGATTAAAAGTTTTAATATTGAATTGGTTTGGTTCCTGTATCTCTAAGGCAGGCTTGGTATTGGCCATGTGACATCTTTGAGAGCCTGTGGATATAGAGAGAACTTTGTTTTAGATTCATATTTTCACTGCCTTACTGTTTTATTGTATCACTTTGAATACCTCATTTCCCTCCTCTGTGCTTCTTTTTTCTTTTAAACCTGGATAATAAACTGCTGATTATCTCCTCCTTTTCTAAAGTGACTATAACAGTAAATAAGGAAATTCTGACTTTAAACTCAGGAGAGCTAAAATTTTTATTATTACCTGTAGTTAGAAATGTTCATAAAGTCACAGCAATAAAGTATGCTGTATAACTTTCCCGGTTTTTCTTGCAGGTTTCCTACTATTTCTGTCTTAAGCAAGATTCAGTATTTATTGTTAGCCAGTCTCTATTCCAAGTGTTCACCACATATTCATTCATTCAGCTCTCCCAGTACCCCTTGTGAAGTAGGTTTTATCATCATCATCCCCATTTTACAGCCCAGGAAACTGTGGTGCTGAAGTTAAATAACTTGCAGAGCCACAATTTGAAAGGATACAGTCTGGCTCTAGAGTCTCTTATTACCCATGATATTATGTAGAAAGAAAAAGTATAGGTTGAAGGTAGAAAATAATTACAACAGTAAAGTAAACTGGAGGGAGAACATAAGAGTCTGATGGGGATAGGAGAAAAAAAACAAAGAAAAAAGCATGGAATTTCCATATATGAAAACAATGGAAGCAATAGAGAGAGAAACGGATAGTTCTTTAAGAAGGGGAGAAGAAATACATTAGGAGAACAGCAGAGGACAAAGGGTAATATTTCCTCATCAGTTGAGTTCAATAGTTCAATTGTGCAGCCCTACGGACTGCAGCACGCCAGACTTCCTTGTCTATCACCAGCTCCTGGAGCTTACTCAAACTCATGTCCGTCGAGTTGGTGATGCCATCCAACCATCTCATCCTCTATCATCCCCTTCTCCTCCCGCCTTGAGTCTTTCCCAGCATCAGGATCTTTTCAAATGAGTCAGCTCTTTGCATCAGTTGGCCAGGTGGCCAAAGTATTGGAGTTTCAGCTTCAGCATCAGTCCCTCCAATGAATATTCAGGACTGATTTCCTTTAGGATGGACTGGTTGGATTTCCTTGCAGTCCAAGGGACTCTCAAGAGTCTTCTCTAACCCCACAGTTTGAAAGCATCAATTCTTCAGCGCTCAGCTTTCTTTATAGTCCAACTCTCACATCCATACATGACTACTGGATAAACCATAGCTTTGACTAGATGGACCTTTGTTGGCAAAGTATTGTCTCTGCTTTTTAATATGCTGTCTAGGTTGGTCATAGCTTTTTTCCAAGGAGCAAGCGTCTTTTAATTTCATGGCTGCAGTCACCATCTGCAGTGATTTTGGAGCCCCCCAAAATAAAGTTATGACCAACCTAGATAGCATGTTTAAAAGCAGAGACATTACTTTGCCAACAAAGGTTCATCTAGTCAAGGCTATGATTTTTCCTGCGGTCATGTATGGATGTGAGAGTTGGACTGTGAAGAAGGCTGAGCGCCGAAGAATTGATGCTTTTGAACTGTGGTGTTGGAGAAGACTCTTCAGAGTCCCTTGGACTGCAAAGAGATCCAACCAGTCCATTCTGAAGGAGATCAGCCCTGGGATTTCTTTGGAAGGAATGATGCTAAAGCTGAAACTCCAGTACTTTGGCCACCTCACGCGAAGAGTTGACTCATTGGAAAAGACTCTGATGCTGGGAGGGATTGGGGGCAAGAGGAGAAGGGGACAACAGAGGATGAGATGGCTGGATGGCATCGCTGACTCAATGGACTGAGTCTGGGTGAACTCTGGGAGTTGGTGATGGACAGGGAGGCCTGGCGTGCTGAGATTCATGGGGACGCAAAGAGTCAGACACGACTGAGCGACTGATCTGATCTGAAAATAAAGTTTCTCACTGTTTCCGTTGTTTCCCCATCTCTTTGCCATAAAGTGATGGGGCCGGATGCCATGATCTTAGTTTTCTGAATGCTGAGTTTTAAGCCAACTTCTTCACTGTCCTCTTTCACTTTCATCAAGAGGCTCTTTAGTTCTTCCTCACTTTCTGCCTTAAGGGTGGTGTCATCTGCATATCTGAGTTTATTGATATTTCTCCCAGCAGTCTTAATTCCAGCTTGTTCTTCATCCAGCCCAGCATTTTGCATGATGTACATAATCTGTGACTAATTAGAATTCTAAGGTAGAACTCAGTGTATTTAGGATTCAGAATTTGAACACAGACAGGTGTTAACTATGTTTAGGGAAATTGCAGTGGAGGAGGGGAAGATGATATAAAGAGTATCTTCTTTAGGAATTGAGTATGGAAGCTTTTAATCCTTGTTCTGGTTCATGTTAAATATCACACCCCATTTATTTTGCAGATTAGATTTAATTTCAGTGTAAAGGTAAATGGAATCCTCTCCATGGAGATCTTTGGGTAAGTCCTTAATCCCTGACTTAAGTTTATGCAATGGTTCTACAGTTTTTCTGTTATTATTGTCCTATTTCCAGTGGGTTCACAGTTTGATTTCTTGACTCAAAGTCACTTTGAAACTTATTTTCCAAGACCCCCACATTTTCTTATTTTCTAGATTAGTTTTTTAATGAATAAGTAGATTAAACCTTTCATGCCTTTCCCTGTCACTGGAATGAGTAAACTTAAAAATAACCATTTCCTCTTGGTTGTGTGCGCTCAGTCACTCAGTTGTGTCCAACTCTTTGTGACCTCATGGACTGTAGCCAGCCAAACTTGTTGTACATGGAATTTCCCAGGCGAGAATACTGGAGTGGGTTGCCATTTCCTATTCCAGGGAATCTTCCTGACCCAGGGATTGAACCTGTATCTCTTGAGTCTCCTGCATTGGCAGACCACTGCGCCATTCCCCTTGGTTAGTGAAGTGAAAGTCACTCAGTTGTGTCCAACTCTTTGCAACCCCATGGACTATGCAGTCCATGGAATTCTCTAGGCCAGAATACTGGAATGGGCAGCCTTTCCCTTCTCCAGGGGATCTTCCCAACCCAGGGATTGAACCCAGGTCTCTCGCACTGCAGGCGGATTCTTTACCAGTTGAGCCATAAGGGAAGCCCAAGAATACTGGAGTGGGTAGCCTATCCCTCCTCCAGGGGATCTTCCTGACCCAGGAATCAAACCAGGGTCTCCTGCATTGCAGGCAGATTCTTTACCAATTGAGCTATCAGGGAAGCTCCTTCCCCTTGGTTAATTGGTTACCAAATTTCAGTCATCTCTGGAATTGGTACTAATGCACCTAAATTTGTATCAGGCAGAAATTGGTCTTAGAGTCTTTAATATATGGCTTAGCTTTTCTTTACTTTGCAGGGCAGAGAAGGAACCTACTTTGAACCTGTCGAATGGAATTGCTCTTGTCGTAAACTGTCAGCATTACCTGAGGTGAAGGGGAAAGCCTTGTTGTCCCGCTCCATGTTTTACTCTTATTATGAGTATGAATGTGGGAAGAAATTGAAAATGGTCTCAGTTGTCAATTCTTAGTGCCAAGTGTCAGAATCTCTGTAAGAAAAGTGAAAGTAAAAAAATTTAAGCCATCTGTATTGAAAATTGTTATTATTCCTGGCTCCTTGAATGTATTCTTATTTACCTGAGGGCATGCATGTTCCTTCTTCTCTCCAAGCCTTAGTTTCTTCTGTGAATAAATCAAAACAAACTGCTAATTCCAATTCCATTTAGGCATGAGAAGAGAGAAATTACTTTAAAAGGTTACTTGCACTCTTGGGTAGAGAGATACTATGAATACAAAGGAATTCTTTGTATATTATTGTTTGTGTGTTAGCATTTTACATAGACTTAGAAATCATCTTTCTTCCCACCTCCACCTTTTTCAGACTACAAAAAAAAAAAAGAAAAAATCCATGGAGGAGGTGGAAAATAAATGGAATAGAACCCTGTGCTTTGCCTTCCTGTGCTGTCCAATTTATAGCAAGACTAAGCCTAACTTACGTTTAAGTCCAGCTAATTTATTCTTTCTTCAGTAGTTTCTGCCTCTGCTTTATCCCCTGAATCAATACTGGTAGCCATAGGATCTTAAGGCTTGAAGAGGCTGCCTGTGGTTTCTCAATCTGTTTTCTTACTCTTGCTCAAAATTACCTCTCCAATTAGAATATGTTTATTCTTTAATATTTGCAGGAAATAAAACCCTCATCCCATATCTTTCTTTAGTAATCTTCTAGCATCGTACAATCCCTGCAGGTAGACAGCTTGCTATCATAGATTTACTGAAAGAGTTTAAGCCTCTAAGCCAGTGTTTGTGGACATATTTCCCTGGGTGACCTGATTAGAGAAAGGGGGAAAGGTTTATTAATATTTCTTTTCTGTTTATAAAAGAGCTCTCAGAAAGTAAACAAATACCAGATTTCACAAGATTCTTTCTAGGAGTGGAAGATGTTCCAGTTTTTTCTCATCACTCCTACCAAATAGTAACCTAAGACTTCTTCAGGGGAAAGTGCAGCATATGTAAAAGCAGACATCTAAGAATCACGAGGCCAGTTTTAGGCCATTTGTGATTCAGGGACCGCTGACCCATACCCCACCTCCACCATGCTGATCTTTGAATTATCTTGGAAACTTCTGCTCAGAACCACAGAGTAGTTTTAGTAGAGGAAATAGACTTTTGAGCAAAAGCAGGAGCCACGCTGCAATTCCTGAAATGCCAATTTGTCTACTTTTTCCATTGCCTGTGATTCACTGAGTGGGACACAAGTTACTTATTCCAGCAAAATTTATGTGGTGGATTATATGGTTATGCATATGCTAGAGGTTATAAAAAGAATCTTGAATTCCCTTTAAAATAATTTCTTAAGAGGGAAAAAGGCGAAATTTGTCTTATCTGCTTTTTTTTTGACAGTACACCAAAATTTGACACAACTGAATTACCCTGCAGCAGAATCCATCCTGTGCTGGGACACCCAGTGATGCTCTTCATCCCTGATGATGTGGTAGGAATGGGCTTGTTGGGAGAGCTGACGCTGACTCCAGCCGTGGCTCTGTGTCCTTGCCCGAAGGTCTTTTCCAACCAGCTGAACAGGATCTCTTCCGTTTCCATATCCTTTTGATGACAGAGTCCATGAAAATTTTCAAATTCCTTGTCTTTGAAAATGGATTTTTATATTTCAATCCTAGGAAAGCTGCTAGAACATAAACTCTGTATGTAGAAGCTGGTATGATTTGTATAAAAACAAAAATCCAATATGAAAGCTAAGCTTGCAAATTTGTTCAAGAAACTGAAAACTATAAAATATGACGCATGTGCCACCCGGTTTTCTTACGGTCCAGTGTGACCGGAGCAGGAGTGAATGATGCAAGTAGGAGCAGTGAGGCTGGAAAAGTAGTTTGGAGTTGAATATTTTGGATCTTGAGTGCCACACTAAGGAATGTGAATTTTATTGTGTGTATAATGGGAAACCAGTTAATGTTTTAGGAATCGCCAGCAGCCTTGTACAGGGTGGGTGGGAGAGAAAAGTCAGTAATCACTAAGTACATAAGTAAGTGAACTGGGTGAGAGATATTAAGTGCATGAACTAAAGGTGTGATGAGCATGGAAAGGAGAGGTTATCACTGGAAGGAATCAACAAAACGAGGTAACCAGTTCCCTGTTTTGGCTAGGGAGAGATTAGGGGCAAGAAGTAGCTAAAGTTGCTGTCAACAGCCCTATATGTAGAAGATACAGGGTGGATATAGATATATGGAGATATAGATATATGGAAACAGAAAATAGATGGGGAAGGATTCTTTTGGGGGTGATAAAAAATATCCTAAAACTGATGGTGGTGATGGTTGCACAACTTTTTGAATATACTGAAACCAATTTAATTGTACACTTTAAATGGGTGATTTGTATGATATGTAAATTAAATCTCAGTAAAGCTGTTGGAAAAGATTTCCATGGATGGCTGACAGAATAATGATGCTGGCAACAAGATGAAAATTATAAATAGCAGATCTGAGGAGTAAAGAAGATTAGTTTAGCTTTACATATGTTGCATTTATGTTGCCTGCAGAACATGTTTTAAAAATAGCCATATAGAAATTTTGGTCTGGAATTTGGAAGTGGTCAGATTTTTAGAGATATAGAGCCTCAGTGTTTTTTCCATAGGTGAGTGATTATGGTATAGTATATGCTATGGCTAGAATGACACAGGAGTAAACAAGTATATTGTTTGAAGGATTCTCACACTATAAGTGTGTGAACTTTAAGTGATATTTACATTTACTATGAATACTGTTATGGTTGAGTTTAAATCTATCTCCTTACCTGTGTTCTGCTTATTCCTTGTATTTTATTTTCTTTTCCTTGAAGGCAGACTGGATAAGGTGTAGTTGTGTACTATAAAACCTAAAGCAATCCCTAAGTTAATACCACAAAGAGTTATAACTAGTAAGTCAAAAAGGGGGATAAAATGGAATTATTAAAAATACCCAAGCAAAAATAGAATCCAAAAATAGAAAAGAAGAAAAAGGAAATAAAATACAAGGAACAAACAGAAAATACATAACAAGATGATAGATTTAAATGCAACCATAACAGAATTCATATTAAATGTAAATAGTTTAAACAACCCAATTAATTAAAAGACATTCACACATCCTGACTGTTCAGATACGCCACCCTTATTCTTAGTTTGCAACACTTCAAAGCTCCCTGGCTCCAAACAGCGAATGTGTTGGCCTCAGCTCGTGCATTAACGCCTTCTTGAGTTTGTGACGGAGACTTCACTTATAGACACTGCCTCCCTTTGCTCTGTTGTGACTTTCAATAATGTCCCCGTGCCCACTGGATTTTAATCTTCACACTTAGTGCCTCCTGTTTACCTTATTAAAAAGAGGATTAAAACAGAAAGATGAAAGAAAATATATATTCTGGGCTTATTAGCTTTGGTCCAGGGGGACAAAAAAAGCTTATGCAGTGGTTCCTAACTGGGTACTTTTGCCCTCAGAGGACATCTGGCAATGTCTGGAGACATTTTGATCCTTATGAGTGGAGGCAGAGGTGATACTGGCATCTAGTGGGAGTGGGTAGAAGCCAGGGATGCTGCTTGAGCATCCTGTAGTGCACGGGACAGCCCCGCAGTAAAGAAGCATCCGGCCCAGAGTGTCAGTGTGCCAAGGTCGAGAAACACTGGGTTATAGGGAGGGTGTGGGTGGGACTGGAAAGTCAAGGGCAGGAAACCATTTTAGGGGCCTGTCTTTCTTAGTCCTGGTTAGAGAGTAGGTTGGAGAAGGTGAAGCATTTCCTTCTCAATCTGAACATACTCATTCTCACTGGAAAATATTCTTTGGTATATGTTTTTAATCTAGGATGCATCACATAGTATTACAGTTTATTGGTTTTTATGTGTATCTCCCATACTGTAAATCTGACTTGAAGGTAGGTGTTAAATCTGTATATTCATGTTTGTATCCCCAGAATTTAGTATAGTATTGTGTTTAGCCTGTGTTATTAATACCATTCAAACCTATGATTTAATGAGTAGGATCAATAAATAAACAAATTGTCCCAATACTGTACTGGTACCTCACACTCGTTAAACGTGAAATAGATTTCTGAAGATTCTAGTGGTTCAATCTTTGGTGACTCACATCTATCCTTAATGTGGAAAGGGCTTAATATGTAATTGCCTAGCTTGCTAGTTTATTTCTGAGAGTGTGAACCAGGTCAGTGTTGCATTTGTTTTTTGCAAATGAATACATAATCACAAAAAACTAACATTTTGGAGTTTTCTTTAGCCACTATACATATTTCTGTATGGACCTTCAGGTCTGCCTCTGATATTTCCAAATTCAGAGCAGCCAACTACTCCTGTCTTCAAAGACGCCTCTTATTTCATTGACTGGAAGAAACACCACTTGTGTATGGTGCCCAATTGGGATCTCAGTTTAGACAGGGGTAAATCTCTCTCTCTGTCTTTGTTTGCATAGGAATAAAGAACTCTGTAAAATATTAGAGAAATGCAAGAAAATATAAATAGCAAATATATATAAGAATAGGACCTAGTGATCTGATGGCTTAGGTTGAGGGTACAGGTAGGAGTCTGGCTAAGTCTGAGAGTCCATGTGAAGTGAGTCATACAGGTGTCAACAGGCAAAGCCCCACCAGAGCCTAACTGTTTTGGTATTACGTGTTAATGCTGGTTCCCCTCTCATTTCTACTGCCTCCTCTATTCCTGGTCTCCTTGAAGTAGGCAATGGGCCTTTACTTTCTAGGGATTTGTTCAGAAGGTTTCTGTTGTACCTTAATCTGTCAACTCTGGAGTTTTAAAAAGGTTATTAAAGTTGCAGTCACATCTTTGACCTATTGTGGAAGAGAAACATTTCCCAATGAAATCAGAAAAATCCATATAAAATTACTTAGAAAAAATATAATAATACATAAAGGCAAGGCAGAAGTATCAGCCGTATAGTAATATACCTGGGAAACTGACTGTCCTATTCATATAGAGCCTAACCACATTGGCTTTGGGTAAACCATGCTGAAAATTGGATACTTAATAATTCGACCAACAAATGAAACTGAGAAGTAGGAATATGCAACCATAAGCTGATGTCTAGGAGCTTTATATTCTTGAACTTGACTGTTGTTAGCCAGAATCCTTTGATATTTAAAAGACAGTCTGTTCAACTGGATCCTGAGGAATTTCACCAGTAGGGAAGAGGTATTCAGGGAGGAGTTATTCTAGAGTTATAACTGGTATGAGAAGATTGAAGCTTCCTGATACAGGGATGTATCTCTGAGAGAAAGAATCTTCATCTAGGAAGAAGGCCTCATGGTGAGGCTCTTTTCTCTTGAGTAGGTAGTTTTTCCAGAGGGTGGCATGAAAGGAGGTATCCTTGGACTCCTGTAGGTAAGTGGTTTCGTGAGGAAAGAATGTTTGGTCTTAATAAGGCTGTGGCCACAACTGTGGGCTGGCTCTTGTTTTTTATATTAAGAAAGGCCACAGACACTGAGCTAACAGTGGAGGTGAAGATTAGGTGCCCAGGCGTTGAGGAAGACATTATGTTTAACTGGCCAAGAAATGACAACGATGGCCTCTGTCACTAATTGAGACCTCTGGCAGCACTTATATAACGCCATCAGTGGGGGTGAAGGGTTTTCTCTGCTGTCTTGGTACCCGAGTCCAAATTCCATTTTCTCTTCCTGGCTTTGACCCTTGTTAGGGGGTCTTAGTAACTTGAATGGTGATTCATGTTCCTCTGAAAGTGAGGCAAGTGAATGAATGACATGTGTTATTGTCTGTTAATGTTTTTATTTAAACTGAATTGGACCACCTGGATTGTACTTTAAAAGATTAAGGTGCTAGAAAGTGACTGTAGGGATCAGATTACACGGGAATACAAATATCAGATAGCATTGTGGTTAAGAGCAGAGATTTGGGGATTAGTCTAAACAGTTCCATCACCTACTGTCTCATGTTGGGCAATGTATTTAACCTATCTGTGCCTCTTTTCTTGTCCGTAAAAGAACCTAAGACTAGGTCCCATACTATAGTGTGGTGAAATCTAAATGTTGAGATAGTTCACGCCAATTTCATGTGGTACATGGCATGAAGTCGGCATTCAATACAAGTTAGCTCTTTTACTAGTGATACCCACATCTTACTAGCCTGTTACTGCTGATACCTACCTTAGAAAGTAACTTGAGGAATGAATGAATTGATTATATAATGCTTCTCAGTAAATTCTAAGGAATGCTGTTCGGTTTGCATTTTACACACCCAGTTGTTATTTTGATGTTCTTCTTGTGAGTCACTATTATTTGCTTCCATCATGTGGGTAGAGAAACAGATTCAGGAGGAGAAGGGAGTGTTCAAATTTAGATCTGTCTCAGGCCCCTCTTTGTTTGAAGCATGGGTTGTTTATTCACTTAGCTTTTTGAGGGCTTTACCTATCTTAGGATATTCTGTAATATCTCATCCTCTAGGTTCGGTGCTTCCAGATGTGAGTTATCAGGTGGAATCCAGTGAGGGAGAAGATCAGTCTCAGGATATGGGCTCCCAGGGACAAACTGTGCTGCTTTTTCTCTTTGTGGATTTCCACAGAGAATTTCCAGGCCAGAAAATGGAACTCTGGGGTAGGTATAGAAGAATGGGGCTGCCACCTTGGATGTGCTTAAATGTTAAGAGAATAAATAAAAGAGACTTGGGGACTTCCCTGGTGGTCCAGTGGCTAAGACTCGATGCTCCTAAACTCTCCAGTGCAATCCCTGGTTGGGGAACTAGATCCCACATATGTCAACTAAGAGTTCACATGCTATGACTAAAGATCCCACAACAAAGATCAAAGATCCCATGTGCTGCAGCTAAGACCTGGTGCAGCCAAATAAATCAATAAAAATATTTTTAAAAGAAAGGAGACTTTACATGAAGCATAAATCTGAATAGATGTGCTTCTGTAGAATAACACATTTCAGTGAAAAACTTAAATAAGTTAAATTATATGCTCTGTGAGAAAGATCTATATCTTGAAGCATCACCTAGATGATGACAATCCCAGATTTGGTTGACCAGAAATCAGCAGACACTTCCTGTTGGTCCCTACAGAGTGTATTACCTTAGACGGGTAGTTCTCAACCTCAGCTGCACAATATATTACCTGAGGAGCTTCTAAAAAATGCCCACGTCTCATCCCTAGAGATTTGGGTTTCCTTGGACTGAAGTGGGCTTCAGGTATCAGTATGTTTTTAAAGCTTCTCAGGTTGGAGTACTATTCACCATCCTCCTGCTTTCCCAAGTACAATCAAGAAAAGCTATCAGTCTTGGCCTTAACGCAACATCTCAAATTCAGCACGAGGTGTGGGAGTGCATTGGTATGAATGGCTTTGTGGGATTGCCACATCGACTTCTGGAATAGGACAAAGAGTCCTTGTTCAGGCATACAGATGCCTTTGGCATTTATCTAACAGATAGGTAATAACCTGCTATCAGAAGGTTCTCTCTGTTAAAGCTGTGATTTACATCCTGTTTTGTGCTCCATGAAACACGTGCATCAGAATCACCTGGAGTATTTGAAAATGTGCAGCTTCCCGGGCAAGGATTTACTCAATTTTGCTAATGTAAATATCTGTATGGCTCAGGAATATGTTTTTAACAAAATTCTCAGGTGATTCCTAAACATGGTACAATTTGAAAACCACTGAATATAAGAGTTGATGCTTTTGAATTGTGGTGCTGGAGAACTCTTGAGAGTACCTTGGGCTGCAAGGAGATCAAACCAGTCAATCCTAAAGGAAATCAACCCTGAATACTCATTGGAAGGACTGATGCTGAAGCTGAAGCTCCAGTACTTTGGCTGCCTGATGTGAAGAGCCAGCTCATTGGAAAAGACCCTGATGCTAGGAAAGATTGAGGGCAGGAGGCGAAGGGGACGACAGAGTGTGAGATGATTGGATGGCATCAGTAACTCAGTGGACATGAGTTTGAGCGAACTCTGGGAGATAGTGAAGGACAGAGAAACCTGGCGTGCTGTAGTCCATGGGGTTGCAAAGAGTCGGACATGACTTAGTGACTGAACAAATAAGAGTGGCTTATGCATTTGAATCCAGTAAAGTCTGAGACATAAAGTTAAGTGTTCCTCAGTGCCCTCGGAAACTCTGAAGGAAGTAGCAAGAAGTGGAGCTTCTGAATGTCTGGGGAAATGTTCACAAGCCTCCCTTTCAGGGCTCCTGACTTGTTTCTGTGTTATCCTTCCTTTGTGGGCCAGTGTTTTTTCTTAAGACTTTACTCTCTAGGCATTCCAGTGCTGCTTGGTGTGGCCCTGTTCCCACTGAGTCATAAGAGAAATGAGACAGCTTACAACCCCAGATCAAAAGAGCTGACATTGACTGGTGCCAGTTATTTGTTGAACCTGTGGGATTCTTCCTGCTGCCAAGCTTCCATGCCTCTCCTACTTTTCCCCACCATGTAGATATTCATTAGGAGAGAAGCACTGCTTTCCTGGGCTCCGGCTTGCAGCTCTTTGAAGAGCTGGTGTTCCCTGGTGCCCCACTGTTCCATTCATTAAGGTGCTGGAATGGAAACATAGAGCAGTCTGTGAGGCTTACAACTAGGAGGTCAAACGTGAAAATGCCTAGGGCTGTTGGTTACCTGCTTCTGCTCGCCTGGACAGAGGCTCTTAAAAGAAGCAGCTAAGTATGGTGGAAAGGACTTCAGGGTACAATCAAGAGACCTGGGGTTAATTTTTAGTTCTGCTATCAAATTCCTTAATGACTTTTGGGAAGCAAGTCACATGAATTATCTGATCCTTTTCATATATTTAACATGAGATTGTTGGGCGAGGTGCTATCAAAGCACTTCCAAGTCTAAAGACCCTCTTAAGATGTAAGATCTAGTATTTTTAGGCTTTTTTTTTTTTTTTTTTTTTAGGTCTGCTATGTTCAGCCTTCCCTAGGATGACATAAAGTCCTGGTACCCCATTCTGAATCCTATTAAACATATTTCCTCAGAAACCAGGGTTACCTATCGTTCTTCTAGAACTGTACTGGTTTGCACACCTCTGTTTAGCTTGACTCTGAAGGCCTGCAGCATTTCAGGTAGTTGTACTAAGTATTAGATTAAATTGAAATTCATCACTGCATCAGTAAACAGAGCAGTTATTATCTTAAAATTCCTGGGGCTTCCCTGCTGGTCCAGTGGTTCAGATGCTGTGCTTCCACTGCAGCAGATTGGGGTTCAGTCCCTGGTCAGGGAAGTTCTGCATGCCATGGGGTGCAGCAAAAAATAAATTTTTAAAAATAAATAAAATTTCCTTAGACATCTGAGAGTTTAGGACTAGCTTTTGAAGAAGATGCACTGTAAGGGCAGGTAGATATAGACACATGTAGTAATTTTATAGATTATGTAGTGATTTTATTTTCTTTTCCCCCTCTTCTTTTTCATATCCTTGAAAGCTTTCTCCAGAGCTCCTTTTAGGAAACAGATTGTGCAGAACTACAGTCTGTTTCCATGTATCTTAAAAAAAATCCCTGAATTGGCCTTCTGCCTACCTTGTCATGGTAACTTTTCTATGATTAACTCATTATTTTGCCACAGTGTTAAAGGCATCTGGTGGTATAAGCAGTTTTAGGAATGAAACTATAGCTTTTCAATTAAATGACTGCTTTCAAAGGAGGTCTAACTGATTTCTTAAGGCTATTCTTAGGACCAAACTATAGAAAATAGTAATCCAAATGATACCGTCATAGCAATAGTGGTATTTTCTGAGTATTGCAATGTACATCCCAAAACACTTGCTATGTATTATCCCAGTTTATCTGCACAGAATACCCATGATAGCAAGTGGTAAAAGCCACTTTCTGCAATAAAATGAGAAACGTTTGAAGTGACGTGGTCACTATTAGTTGGTGGTAGAATCGACCGTGGAGTCTGTGTTGACTCCAGTTCCAGACCCCTTTTGAGCACAGCACATACTACCTTCCCCTCCAGGAAAGCATCACGGTGCCTTGTGGTAGAAAATGTTCCTTCTGACTTCCATTTTAAACACAGCCCTGAGAAAAGCACGCCAGCCTTACTTTTGAGCAGACCATCCAGAGAGTAGAAAAGCACCAAAAAAGAAAGATTAAGAAGCATTTTCTCCAGATACCCTGAAAAGTAAATTTGTCTTCCTCTATTATATTCTTCCTCTATATCAGGATCATCAATGCTAAAGTATTGTTTAATGATGTATTTTGCCCATCAACCTCACGTGTTAGCTTTTCTGAAGGATGCTGAGCAATGGTGCCTGTGGTTACTTTATCAGAGATAATCCACCATTTAAAAAGACTATACCAGAACTTCCCTGGTGGTCCAGTGGTTAAAAATCTGCCTGCCAATGCAGGGGACACAGGTTTGATCCCTGGTTGGGGAAGATCCCACTTGCTGTGGAGCAACTGAGCCCATGCTCCATGACTACTGAGCCTGTGCCCTGGAGCCTGGGAGCCACAACTACAGAGCCCATGTGCTGCGACCACTGAAGCCTGTGCCTAGAGCTGGTGCACCGCAACGAAGAGTAACCCCCACTCAGCACAGCTAGAGAAAAAGCAGCGCATCAGTGATGACCCAGCTGAAAACAAAACAAAACAAAAAAAGTAAAAAGACTATACCGGCAGTTCTCGGAGTCATCTTTGATACCCTGACAGTGACAGTGGTGCTCACCAGCAGCGACACTCTAAATAGAATTGACATACTCTCCGGGAGGCTTTGCCTTTCCTTTCGGAGTCACTGGTATCACTGTTTAGAGTATGTGGTGTATATTTCTGTTTCTGATGTGAATTAAAGAGGATCCTTCGTCTGATTCTTCAAACATAATATTCTGCACTTTTAGTGAACTTTCTGTCCTTTGTAAGTGGAAATTGGGTAGGTTTGTAAGTTTTGGGGTTTTGTGTGTGTGTGTGTGTGTGTGTGTGTCTAAAAAAGGAATTATTTGTGTATGGGTGGAAGTGGCCTCTTCTGTGAAGAGGCCTCTTTCCCATCCTTAGCCCTGACTCAGAGCACATGAACAGCAGTCTTGAAGTGGTCATTCTCACTCAAGGTTACCAACATTCTCCCTCTCCTTAGGAGTCCACACTTTGCTCTCAACTCATCTCAGGGCCATCCTCAGGGAGAGCCACAGCGTGGTTCAGGGTTGCATCCAGGCCGCTGTGGACCGGGCCTTGGAGCAGCATCACCAGGCTGTCAAGGTAATAAGAAATTCACAGCTCCCTTTCTCCTCCTCTCTCTCAGAGAAAGATAGAGTATCTGGCAGACAGGGGCTGAGAGCCCTTCCTCCCTTAATGCTTCTTCCTCTTCTGTCACCTAGGCTGATCTTATAAACTGCCTTGGAACTCAGGCTTTAGTCTAGACCGATCACTGTAACCACTTGCTTAGTCTTACCTCCTTGTAGGTGAGTTTGAGTAAAGAGGGGCAAAATAATAGACGGGGAAAATGACTGACAATAAACCTCTTTTTTTTTTTTGAGAGCAAGTTTTATGTTCTTTTTGGAACATGTGACTGACTTCATTGTGTTTCTTCACAAGCAGAACGGGCTTGGTTCTGCCTGCCTGTCAGTTGGTTTTCAGCACTCCTATATGCCAGGGAACAGGAAAACATTTATAACGGAGGAACAGTACACACTGAACTCAGGACTCCATATTAATTCGAGGTAGTTTTACACATTGAACTAACTTGTATATTAACTTACAGTGCCATTAATGTCTTCTTTCTCACACACTGAGGTGCTTTATTATTCTAACCATAGTGAAGTGAAAGTCACTCAGTCATGTCCAACTCTTTGTGACCCCAAGGACTGTGGCCTGCCAGGCTCCTCTATCCATGGAATTCTCCAGGCAAGAATACTGGAGTGGGTTGCCATTTCCTTCTCCAGGGGATCTTCCCAACTCAGAGACTGAATCCAAGTCTCCTGCATTGCAGGCAGATTCTTTACTGTCTAAACTACCAGAGGGGCCCTAGAATATTTATTTTAGGTAGTTCTACACATTGAACTGTCATTGTATATTAATTTATAGTGCCATTAATGTCTTCTCTCTTTCACACACCAAAGTGCTTTATTATTCTAACCATAAGTTCTAGACAAATTGATAGCACATGCATGCACTTAGCCTGAAATTTAACTGAAGTATAGTTAATTTATAAGGTTGTATTACTGCTGTACAGCAGAATGATTCAGTTATACATACATATACATGCTTTTTTAAAGAAAAATCCTATTCCATTATGGTTTATCACAGGATATTGAATATCATTCTCTGGGTTATATAGTAGGACCTCGTTATTTATCTATTCTATACATAAAAGTTTACATCAATGCACCTCTCTCTTATCTATATTTCCCCTTCTCACACATGCTTCTAGAGCTACTGTTTCAGTAAATCTTAAATTCTCCCTCCATTTGCTAATCCTTTATAGCATCACTTTGTCTTCATATCTGGCTTTCTGAATTCCTCCATCTTGTATACTTTTGGTAACACATTTATTACTTAACATTCCCTCCTTTTCAAGCAAAAAACAACCACACTAAGAGTAAAGCTTGAAGCGTTGTATTTTTTAATGGTAAGTATATCTGCTTTATTGCTCAGTGTCTTACTGCTTGTCTTTTCTGAATGTATCTATGTCAATAAGTCACCTCTGTGAAAGGAGATAACATTTTTAATGTATTTAAATTCCTTAAGTGTCCTTTATATGTCACGATCTTAGTAAGTATTGTTGGTGGAAGGGGAAGCATTATTGAAATCCTGCTCTGACTCAAATATTTGGTCCCTTTAGGATTCTCTGAACCAGCAGTTTTGGATTATTATAAACTATGGTCTCCCCCTTCTTGTTTCGTTCCCTAGGCTCATCAGAAACTACAGGCCTCACTGTCAGTGGCTGTGGATTCCATCATGAGTATTATGACTGGAAGCACAAATAGCACCTTCCGGAAGACCTGCCTCCAGACGCTTCAGGTTGGTAAGGATTGGAGATGCTTAAAGGTGTGGGGTTTTAATGACATTCTGCTGCCTCTCTTCGTAATATGTGCAGTGCTCTTAGAAACATTATTTACTTTGATCCTACTATGATTCTACCTAAGTAAGTGTTTTATGATGTGTTCATTGAATAGAGAGTGATGTATATACTATTTTATAAATGAGAAAACAAGTTATTTAGGATTTCTGTTTCCTTTAGGTCATACAGATAGTTACAAGCAGAGCTAGGATTAGGTCATGAGTCCCAGTTTCTTACTGAAGAGTGTTCTATTACATCATGGTGACAGAATACATTGGAAATAACTGAGCAACGATAAGCATTACATATGTTTGGCAGTTTGGAATAATGTAACAAGGTTTGGAATCAGAGGCCTGAGTTCAAATCTTGACTCATTTACTTATTAGCTATGTGGACTTTTCTGTGGTTCATCTACAAATTAGAATAGTAGTATGTCACAGGGCTATTATGAAGTTGAGGGCTAAATGTGAATGTGTGTAACACATGGTAGATTCTTTAATAAATGTTGGTTTCTTTCCTCCCTTCCTCCCTTCCAATGTGTGTTGACCAACTGGTATTATCAGTGGGGTAACACATTCATTCCGTGTCAGTTGCTTCATTTTGTGTACTTTTCTCTTGAGAAAATAGTGTAATATAATTAATAAAATTTATCACTTAACTTTTGCATATTTATCTCATATATATTATATAATTATAGCCAAAGTATTCTATATTAATATATAATTTGACCTTTTCCCTTGTTTCAACAGTCTTAAATACTGGTTAACCACTATTCCACTGTGTTGGTTTAATATAACTTAATAAACCATTCCCCTACTGACAGATATTTAAGCTGTTTACATTCTTTCTGCCAATAAATAGTTCAGTTAATACCTGTATGTGATATCTTACTTCTTTTGAATCATCTCCTAGAAAAAATTTCTATAAATGGAATTAATGGGTCAAAGTGTATAACACCTTTATAATCTAGTGATTCTTCTCACAGCTTCACCTTTCTGGGTCATGTGGGTAGCACAAGGTATTAAGAAGGACACTATACTGGCAGTCCTAAAGTTAGCCCTAACTTTCATACTAACTGGCTATGAGATCTTAAGTAGGTCACCTCTCCTGTTTGAATTTCAGTTTTCTCATCTATTACAGTGTGTTGTATTAGGAGACTACTCAGGTCCCCTTTAATATCTTACAATTCTATACTAAAGTTGAGGTTGTTACCCATTCCTTATAGATGCAAACTTATTACTGTTCCTTTCCTCCCTGAAAGATTTATCTGGGGGAAAAAGTTCCTATATCAGCCTTCATTGTTCAGTAGATACCTTTGCTCTCTTGGAACTTGTTTTAGAGGAAAGCAGTTTATATAACCTCTTCACAGACAGATGGCTCTCTGGGATATATAATCTCCTATAGAGATAGGAGAACAAAGACCTTGTGTGATCGATCTCGCTTAGGTAACAGAATCTGGAAGATATATAGGAGCCACAACTGCCTGTCCCATGTCAAGTATCCCCAACCTTCCTTCTGCTTACCCTGTGTCCACAGGAACTAGGGAAACTTCTAACACAACATGAGGATGTCATTGGTTTGCCTTTCTATCTGTCTCGTCCTCTCCCCGTATAAACTTCCTGTGGGTACTCACCCTTTGGTTGCCAGTAGTGGAACTCAGCATGTTCTATTTCTGGCCCTTTTTAGGCAGCTGACACACAGGAATTTAGGACCAAGCTGCATAAATCATTTCATGAGGTCACCCAGCACCGATTTGTTTACCACTGCTCACAGGCGGTGAAGCAGGTAAGTCTAAAGTAATAATCAGTACTTTGGTGCAAATCTCCCATTTGATATATGAGAAACCTGAATACACAGGGGTTAGGTGTACTGCTTTAGACTGCACAGTCTGAGGGTAGCCTTTCAGTAAGGAAGCCTGTGGTTTAGAAAAACTTCATAGAACATAGTATTACATAGAGGTTAAGAGCATGATTAGCAATGTCACTTGAATTCCATTTCTGCCACTACCTAGTTTGCATGGTATTAATATAGAAGCTATTTATTCCAACTCTCAGTTTCTGTAGCAGTAAAATAAAAATGATGCATACCTAAAATGATTGTTGTAAGGTCTGAATAAGAGAATTATGTGAACTACCAGCATATAGCTACTTTTATGATGATGATGATATGATGGAATTCTTATGTTTAGTTTTGCCAAATAAAAAACATACTTTTATCTGTTCACCTTTTTGGATACCAGAGATATAGAATTATATTAGTTGGCGTCTCTGCCCTCAGGGGGGTCAAATAGTTACCGGCTTCTCTACTGAGTGAAGAGAAATCATATTTGGGATATTTTATGTTTTCTGATTCTAGGTGTAGGTAGTAATAGTGTTCAAGCTGAAGCCCACCTTTCTGACTTTCTTGGCAATAATCAGCAGTATTGACTTTTTTGGAATTGAAGTATAAGATGAGTAAATAAAAGAGATTAAGGGGGAAATTATTATGCTGTGGCATTTGGCCAAGATAGAGTAACAGGGACCAGATTTACCCTCTTGCCTGAAACAACCAAAAATCTGGACAGTAACAAAAAGTACAACATATGAAACAATGGTTCTGAAGACATTGGACCTCAGAAAATGGATGGGATAGTCATTCTTGAGAGACAGAAAGCAAATGAATTGAGCTTTATGATTGCCCTCACACACCACCTAGAGAAAGCACAGAGGCCGTGGAACAGGGAGAAGGAATCCAGGCAGAGCCCAATGGTCTCCCTGAATTGAGTAGATGAAGCTGGGGATCCAGGGATGCCAGTGCAGCTCAAGTTTTCAGGGCAGAGTAGCAGAGAAGAGAGAGCTCACTGAGGTTCCTCTCTTGAGTATTCAGTTGAATACTGGTCAGTCCATTCATGTGAAAAAACTGTCCAGGTAAAGAACCACTCAGAAGGATTAAAGGGAACAATAAGCAAAGTTTACACAGGGCCAGGAATAGTGCTTATTCCCATCAACCAGAGAGGAAAGTCTTATAATTTATAAGCACCAGGTAAGATACTGGGCTTCCCTGGTGGCTCAGTGGTAAAGAACACTGCCTGCAGTGCAGGAGACACAGAAGATGTGGGTTCTCTCACAGGAGATGGCTGGGTTGAGAAAGCCCCCTGGAGAAGGGCGTGGCGACTCACTCCAGTATTCTTGTCTGGGAAATCCTATGGACAGAGGAGCCTGGCAGCTACAATCCATGGGGTCACAAAGAGTTGGACACAACTGAAGCAACTTAGCACACAGGTAAAATGCCAAGAATAGTCTTGCCTCAGAAATGGAGAGAAATTACATCCACAATAAGCACTCCTTGGTTCTGCTTAACAAAGCTCAAAAGCAGAAGCAAGACCTAAAAGGATAAAGTGGTTTCCAACTAATTCAGTGGCATTTCAGAGAAAAGTTCAAAAATATTTATAAGGGGGACTTCCCTGATGGTCCAGTGGTTAAGAATCTGCCTTGCCATGCGGAAACACGGGTTCAGTCCCTGGTCAGGGAACTCAGAACCCTCAAGCCACAGAGCAGATAACGCCCTGCTGCAGCTGTCAAGCCCACATGTGCTCCAGAGCCTGTGCCACGACTAGAGAGCACAAGCGCTGCACCTGCTGAGGCCCGTGTGCGCTGGAGCCCACGTCCCACAGGGAGATCCCACGCGCCGCAACGAGGACCCGACGCAGCCAAATGAATGTATTCTTAAAGAATATAAGAATACAAAAATATCCAGCACCCACCAAGATAATGTTCATACCGCCTTGAATCTGATAAAAAAAATTCACAAGCATGCTATGAAGCCGGAAAATACAGCCCACATGAAGAGAAAACTCAGTGGATTGATCAGTCAGTCAAAACTGATCCAGAACTGACATGCAAGATAAAATTAGTAAAAAAACATTTATTCTTAAAATTGTATTCCATATGATCGGAAGCTAGATAAAAGGTTGAACATATTAGTTAGACCTCAGGAAGCTAGATAAAAGGTTCAACATATTAGTTAGAGATATGAATGGTATAAAAAAGGCCCCAAACAAATTCTAAAGTGAAAGCTAATGTCTCCAAGGTGAAAATTATACTGACTACACCACTAGCATCAGCGGCACATTACTTAAGGAAAACATATAGCAGTAAAAACTGAAACTGGACACAGAGGTTAAAATAACAATAATAGAGCACTAAGCCTCTGCGAGCTGTAGGGTAACTTTGCATAGCCTAACCCATGTATAGTTAGAGAATCTGAAGAAGCAGCAGAGGCAGAAAACATGTTTGAAGAAATAATGGTGGAAATGTTTCCAAATTCGATGGAATGTATAAATTATACAGATCAAAGAATCTTAAACCAAGCCCAAGAAACAAGGAAAACTACACCAAGGTACATCATAATTAAATTGGTTAAAACCAGTGGTAAAAAGAAAATCTTAAAAACAGAGACCAGAAAAACCCCAACAAGAACAAAACACCAAAACCCTTCTTTTGTTACAAAGATAAGGGTTACAGCAAGTTTCTCGTCATAAACTGTATAAGCTAGAAGAAAATGGAGTTATAATACTGAAAAAAATAACCTGTCAACCTAGGATTCTTTATCCAACAAAAGTGTCCCAAAAATCAAATATGAAAAAAAAACAAATAAGTGTCCTTAAAAACAAATAAAAACAATGACATACAGTGAAGCTTCCAACTAGAATACGAAGAGCAAATTAAACATAAAGAGAAGCATGAAACAATAAAAGATTAGAGTTGGAAGTCAGTAAAATAGAAAAACAATAGAGAAAAAAAATCAATGAAACATAAAGGTGATTCATTGAGAAAGATGATTAATAAGAGAGAAGACACAAATTGCCACTAATATCGCAAATTAGAGAAGTGGCATCAAATATTAAAAGAATTATCAGGGAATATTATGAATATTACAATAAATTTGACAATTTAGATTAAAGGGAAATTTCCTTGAAAGATATAAATTACCAAAGTTCACACAAGAAGAAAAAGCTTCTATACCTGGTAGCTTTATACTATTAAAGAAATTGAATTTTTAGTTAAAAATCTTACCATCATATTCAGATTATTTTAAAACTCTCAAAGCTCACTAGTAAGAAAATAAACAACCCAGTTTGTTTAATTGGCAAAATATTTGAACACACGTTTTACAAAAGAAGATATATCACAGCAAATAAACATACAAAAATATGCTCAACATTATTAGTCATTGCTGCTGCTGCTGCTGCTAAGTCGCTTCAGTCATGTCCGACTCTGTGCGACCCCATAGAAGGCAGCCCACCAGGCTCCCCCGTCCCTGGGATTCTCCAGGCAAGAACACTGGAGTGGGTTGCCATTTCCTTCTCCAATGCATGAAAGTGAAAAGTGAAAGTGAAGTCGCTCAGTCGTGTCCGACTCTTCGGTGGGACTGCAGCCCACCAGGCTCCTCTGTCCGTGGGATTTTCCAGGCAAGAGTACTGGAGTGGGGTGCCATTATTAGTCATTAGGGACGTGCAAATCAAATCCACAACTGAGTAACATTTCACATGTACTTAGAATAAGAAGACTAACCATACCAGGTGCTGGCAAGAATGTGCAGGAACAAGAACTGGAACTGTTATACCCTAATTGTAGGAATGAAAAATGGTACCACCACTTTGAAGAACAGTTGGCAGTTTCTTGAAAAGGTTTATGTAACTCACCACACAGCCTAGCCGTTCTGCTGCTGGGTGTTCACCCAAGAGAGATGAGAGCGCGTGTCCACACAGAAGTGTCTGCACCAGCGTTTACGGCACGTCTGCCATTTCTGTAATAGCCCCAAACGGGGAACAACCCAGTGTCAACAGGTAAATGAATAAACAAACTGGCATATCCATTCAATGGAATACTACTCAGCAATAAAAGGAATGAACTTTTGATATACAGTAGGCTGGATGAATCTCTAAACAGCCATGCTGAATGAGAAAACCTGAAAATACAAGAGTACATAGTGCTTGACTGAATTTATACACAATTCTATAAAATGCCTGTTACTGTATAGTTACAGACCAGTGGTTGTTTACAGATGGGAGGTATAGGAGTTGGAAGGAGTGAGGAGTTATGAAGAGCAGAAGAAACTTTTCAGGGTGATGGATATGCTCATTATCTTGATATAGTGATGTTTCACATGTATTAATACATATGCCAGAACCTATCAAATTGTATTTTATAAAGATGCAATTTATTATTTGTATGCAAGTTATATCTCAGTAGAGTTGCTGTAAAAAAATTACAGACACTGTTTCTGAGAGAGTAACACCTCTTCTGCTTCTCTCCCTCTCCTGTTTGCCCGATCGGATGGGAAGGTTTAGACACCGAGACACCCAGAGACCGCAGCATCTCATGGGTTTGCCCACCCTCCTCTGCTTTGTAACAGGGAAGCCCCTCTAAGAGCCGCCTTCACCACACTGGGTTTTCTTGGCTGTACATCCCGGCTCGAAGCACCTTCCTAGGAAAGCATCAGTTGGTTCACTGCAAATACTCTTTCTGGTTTCCCTGCAACTTGGGAAACTGCTGCCCACAACCTGAGCAAATAAAGGCTATTACCCATTCTATCAGTTTCCCATGGATATTGTAACAAATTACCATAAATTTGGGAACTTAAAAACAAAAGGAATTTATTATCTCTCAGTCTGGAGTCCAGAAGTGTGAAACAAGGTGTTGGCAGGACCACGCTCCCTCCACTGGCTCAAGGGGAGAATCCTTCCTTACCCCTTCCAGCCCTGGTGGCCCCAGCTGTTCCTTGACTTGTGGTCACACAACTCCATATGGCTGTTCCTCTTTGTCTCTCAAACATCCCTCCGCCTTTCTCTGGTAAGGACACCTGTCATTGGACTTGGGGCCCTCTGTAAATCCACAATGATCCTATCTTGAGATCCTTAATTATGTCAAAGACCCTTTTCCCAAATAAGGTCACATTCACAAGTACTGGTGGTCAAGACCTGAACATATCTTTGGGGGAGCCACTACTCAATTCACTACAGCCATCCACAGCTTCAAGTTTCTAGGCATAGATCGAGGGTAAGGTGTATGGCATTATCACGGCACCTGGGAAACAGGCAAGATCTAAAAGTGTTCCAGCCTGGGAAGTCCTTTTGCTTGGGTCTCTCTGATAACCCAGTGAGATCTGAAAAGGAGATGATCTGACCTCCTTTGCCCCTTTGTGTTGCTATAGTGATGGCTCATAGCCTCAGGGCCATTTATAGCCCAGTAAACTTGGCAGATGGCTAGTCTTACACAGTAGTCATAGGTCTTGGAAGGAGGAAACATTGAATCCCTAATCTGTGCCAAGATTTCCACTTTAGTCTCCACAAAAACCCTATGAGGTAGGTTGTAGTTTTCCCATTTTATAGATGAAGAAATTGGTTAGACAACTTCTCTAATTTGCCCAGAATCACACAGTCAGTAAGTGACAAGTCTAGGATTTATAATGAGGGCTCCTAGATCTGAAGCCTAGTAACATTTTTACCATATAGGACTGGATCACAAGCCTGGGAAGATGAACAGTGACCAAAGGCATCAAGTAGAATCCATACTACTTTACTCAAGATCGTTACCTGCTCCCTCTGATAATGGCCATTTAGTGACAGCTTGTTACTGGCACACGAGTGGCACCTAGTGGCTATGGCTAAGAACTACAAGAACGATGATGCTAGGTCCAGTTCTTTTACCTCTGGACCAGTCCCTCAGTTTCCACTTCTAAGCAGGCGAAGTAGAAGAGCTGACCTCTGAGTAATACAGAATGAAACCATCTATGGTTATTGTGTCGTTTATGGAGAAATGGAAGAAATCAAAGAATATTTAGAGTCTTATAGAAGATACTTGTGGAAAGGTCACTCCAGGAGTGGAGATTTTAAGCCTCGGTGTTGGAACAGAGGACAGCTGGCCATGAGACAAGACAGTAATCTTGGGCTAACTGTCACATTTGAGTGTGGGGACTAAAAACTTAAATCCAGAATAAATAGGAGCAGTAGCAGGAAGAACTTTCTAAGGAAAGGTATCATTTCCTGGTGGTAGATCAGAATAATGTCTGATAGAGTGTTAAATTCAAGGAGGTCTATCCTGTGGAGAGGGCTGCCTCACCTGGGGAACTGATGATGAATGGGGGGTGTGCAAGATTCCCCTGGAACTCTGAGATTTATATCTGAATTTAGATATTTCTTTGGTGTTACCAGTTTCAAGATAAGGTAAAGGTTTGTCTATTACATGAGATTTTCTAGGCTGGAGTGAAGTAGAATAAGCTTTCTTTCAAAGAAGGAAAAAAATGTTTGGAAATTTTCCTAATACTATTTCTTTTTTTCAAACCTTTAAGGCCATCTTTAACTCTTCTATGTTCCTTGGAGTATAATTACTTAAAAATTAAAACTGGCTTTAGTAAACAATATATGATGGAATGCATTGAGCTATAATTCACATACTATAAAATTTACCATTTATACAAATTCAGTAGTTCAGTGATTTTAAGTATATTCACTGTGTTTTCCAG